>NC_137909.1:235000-300000 GCF_963457725.1 Sprattus sprattus | reverse complement strand
TTGGTCTTGGTGTATTACGACCCCAATTTACCTGAAAGTGTAAAGTTGCTACTGCGCCTGCGCATCATGCTTCCCGCTTATTTCCAACGTACATTCCCAATACACGCCCATTTTGTGTATGTTTTTGGACAGAAATGTGTATGACTCTGCAGTGACAAAACCTGTCGATAGTTGGCACATTTTTTTTCCTGGGATACACATCAATACACAAAAAAACATGTTTTGTGGTTTATTAGGACTTCGCCCAAAAAAGCGGGAGGTTGTTCCTCAGGCTGAAATAAACTCAAATACAATGTCGGGATTATGAGGACAGGGCCTCGGTCTTCATAATCCCAAATGTCCTCATAGTGTTGGTATGTATTCAGGTAAATTGGGGTCGTAATACACCAAGACCAACACACACAAACACACACACACAAACGCACACACACACACACACACACAGCTCCCCTCCCACCTCCCCCCTGGCTGACTGCCACACAGCTTCTCCAGCCACTAACCATCTAACTAATATCAGTCAGTAATATCAATAGCTAAACATACTTGTAATAACAGAACACTCACCGTCTTGAAAACTCACGGCAATCTTGAAAGAAATGTCTCTGAAATTTGTCTTTAAGAATCTTGCTGCTCCACTCTCCAGCTCTTTCGCCCACAAAATGGCGACAGAGTAGGTCAGGCTTATATACTGGGGAGAGATTCTGAGAGGCGGGTTCAGGCTTTGCTTCAGGGGGACTCTTGAAACAGTCAACAGAGGAATTTGAAGAATTTGAGGGTGCCTTGAAACTTTCTCGGTGTGTGTGTGAAAGAGAGAGAGTTGTGTGTGTGTGTCTGTGTGTCTGTGTGCCTGTGTGTTTGTCTGTGTGCCTGTGTGTGTGTGTGTTGTCTTTAGGTGTAAATGCAAGCTGAGTGCTGATGTAAATGGCTGAATTCCTAGTGCTATGAGAGCTGCAGTGGTAGCACAGGAAGAGATGACAGATTTCTCCTCCTTTTCTGTCAGAGGCAACCGTGGCCTACTGGTTAGGGTTCAGCGCTCAAGCTGGGGCCCATAAGGCCATCTAAGAGGGGGGGGGAGAAAAAAGAGGGGGAAGAAGGAAAATGGGAGAAAAGAGAGGAGAAAAGAAGAGAGGAGGAAGGAGGAAGAAAATGTGGGTGTTTCTGCATCCATACCTATCTGAGAAATGCATTTCTAACTGCTTTAACAATATTTGGACCCACAACTGGTTTTGTCTGCAGACGGGATACGAACCTACGATTTGGGAATTATGAGTTCCGTTTTTTTCACATCCTCTCCGCGGATATTTATATCAAATTAAGAGCTCCATAAGTGCATTTCCCATAACTTACAGAACACATAAAATTAGTATAATTGACACAATAGGATACAAATCAGCAACATAAAAAACTATTAATGAGAACACAAAACTCAACAACCCCACTTTATTTCTATCTAAATTTAAACAATCGTCTCATACAAATACATTTGTGTTCTTTATGTGTAATAATTATTTATTTCTTCTCCCACATACCTGTACCCAGTGGCGGACCTACCATTAAGGCGAACTAGGCAACTGCCTTAGGCCCTCACCCAGCAGAAAGCCCACGATAAATTGCCCACCCAGGCACTGATGGGACGGCCTAAGTCCATAACCAACCGGCCCTCCCGCAGATATCGTCGGTTGCGACAGTTTTCCTTGCTTAAGCGAATACATTATATACCTGTCATGATAACCAACGGGATTCACTGTCTGCTATTTATACTACTCCTAGTGACCTGTATTCACACTCATGGTTACTATTGTCTTACTATTTTCTAATCTCCTCCGTCAGTCTTACTATGTTTATTTGTTATTAAATGTTAATCACTCTAGCCTAATACTTGCATGTCTCGCTCGTAGACACCTTTAACACCCCTACACACACACACACACACACACACACACACACATAATCACACACCCAGCATGCAACACTATCATTACCACTGATGTTTACACCCCATCGTATGTTCTGTTCTGTTCATTTCTACAACAAAGTTCAAACCAGTGGCGGCGGACCTTAAGGGCGATTGTGGCGACGAACTGCTTTCAGGAAAAGGAGATTTTTTTCTCTGTCGGCGTACTAATTAAGATATATTGACAACAAAACAATTAGGACTTCCTACACCAAATGTATCGATTCAACAGGTTTCTATAAAGGGTGGAACCCTACATCCAAGAATTGGAACGAAAGAAAATCATGGCTAGCACGCTGTGAAGTGGCTAACGCGGTCTGTATTTCTTTATTTGTAGGCTACCGCTGTCACTTTTCATAGGTTGTACAGTGTGAATGTTCGCTTTTTGCCCTAACACTGAGTTATTTTCTTTGTGAAGACTTAGTTAGCTTTTGTAAGCCAATACTTTCGAGATCAGTCAATAAATATAGTTGGTTTTGACTTATATGTTGCCCCCTTCTTTACGTTGTTACTGGACATTTATGTGTCCTGTAAAGCTATGTTGCATCATACAACATTTGAGACATGTGGATAATGAAAAAGTGGGATAATTTAATGCGGAGCCAAATCATGTTTGCTTATGAAGGCTCCTGAATGCAACTTTCTTCCATATAACTAGCTACTGTAGCTATGTAGGTAGAGGGGAAATATTTTGATTGTGTGCTGCCATCTACTATACAAAAAGGTATTGCTGTATGAGTTAATCAGCCTACAAAAAAAATGATATTGCTTAATGTAGGTCGCCCTAATCATTATCAAAAAAATTGTGTACTCTTTCTCTGCTGACATTTATTCCTAAAGGCTCTGTAGTTATACATATAGGCCTAACCATCTGATACTAGCCCAGAGTTAAGCATATTCATCTAGCAAACTATAGGCCCTACCTTCCTTGGAGTGTTACAATAGCCAGTATCATTTTATTCCATGTGTCCATCCAGGCAAATTTGTGGATCCAAATGTTATTAAAAAACATATATAATGTTATTTCTTTGTAATCATCCAAAATTATGTTAAGTGTATGGGTATTTTGCATACATTGAGCGGGCAACGCGCCGTATATTAAGTGGGCCGCTCTGACAGACAACTCCCGGGCCACTTTTTCCCCCCAGTCCGCCCCTGCTTTGAGGTGGCCCTTTTTTTTTTGCATTAAAAGGACGGATGAAGAGGGCCCCTGGCTATGTTTTCGCCTTAGGCCCCCAAATGACTAGGTCCGCCACTGTATATCCCTCGTCCGGGATATTTTAATTTTTTTGTCAAAAACTGTTTTAAGCTCCGCGAGTTTTCGTCTTAGAGACATAAAAAGAACAACCACGGAAACATTGAACCCTTTTCTTTTATAATATATACAGTTCAAAATTTTAAAATAAATAAGCACTTTGTCAGGGGAATAGAACTGATGTGTTGCACTTTCTAGTATCTGAGTGGGGTTTCTGCTGCTAAGGACCCACCCATTAGCAAATGACAGCTATTCATATGATAAGGGGATGGTGATTCAGTGATCTCCATTGGTTCATGGTGTGGCAAGATTCACTCCGGGGGTTTTGGGTCACAAAGACATTCTAGGGCCATTAGGATATTGCCTTTGTCTTTGCGAGAGGTGTCACAGGTTTGTTCACACCAACTCATCAATATGCATTTGTAGGGGCACAGATTTAGGAATGGCACAGGACACTCTGAAATTATAAATATGTGGTAGTGAAACAAGACATCCTTTCTGAATGCTAAACTAACATGTGTTTAGCCAACACCTATGTTTACAAGGCTCAGAAATAAAAAGTCTTGTGAATAAATCTTTACAATGTGTTTTTGTACAAAGTCTGAGCACCTCTGAAACAAGGTTTTTCCAAGGGTATGTTTACATTTGATTTAAATTAAACTTTTTTTCACTACATTCCTTTTACTTACATTATATTATTGCTGAGGTCTTCTAGAATAGAATCATATATTCCATTTGTGCATCAATGTTTTGAGTTAAGCAAAATGTACAAAAACATCAAGGCATGTCAGACAACTTAGAAAAGTCTAAAAGGCCTTGGACCTTAGAGTGTTAACCATGGGTAGACCAGAAAAAAAGTTGAAAATATTTTTAAGTCCACACTGGTTAACACTCTAAGGTCCAAGGCCTTTTAGACTTTTCTAAGTTGTCTGACATGCCTTGATGTTTTTGTACATTTTGCTTAACTTAAAACATTGATGCACAAATGGAATATATGATTCTATTCTAGACGACCTCAGCAATAATATCATGTAAGTAAAAGGAATGTAGTAAAAAAAAGTTTAATTTAAATCAAATGTAAACATACCCTTGGAAAATCCTTGTTTCAGAGGTGCTCAGACTTTGTACATAAACACATTGTAAAGATTTATTCACAAGACTTTTTATTTCTGAGCCTTGTAAACATAGGTGTTGGCTAAACACATGTTAGTTTAGAATTCAGAAAGTATGTCTTGTTTCACTACCACATATTTATAATTTCAGAGTGTCCTGTACCATTCCTAAATCTGTGCCCCTACAAATGCATATTGATGAGTTGGTGTGAACAAACCTGTGACACCTCTCGCAAAGACAAAGGCCATATCCTAATGGCCCTAGAATGTCTTTGTGGCCCAAACCCCCCGGAGTGAATCTTGCCACATCATGACCCAATGGAGATCACTGAATCACCACCTCCTTATCATATGAATAGCTGTCATTTGCTAATGGGTGGGTCCTTAGCAGCAGAAACCCCACTCAGATACTAGAAAGTGCACCACATCAGTTCTATTCCCCTGACAAAGTGCTTATTTATTTTAAAATTTTGAACTGTATATATTATAAAAGAAAAGGGTTCAATGTTTCCGTGGTTGTTCTTTTTATGTCTCTAAGACGAAAACTCGCGGAGCTTTACATTTTTTTTTACAAAAAAATAAAAATATCCCGTACGAGGGATATAGACCTTAGACAGTTAACCATGGGTAGAAAAATTAAAAAAAAATTTCTAAGTCCAAACTGGTTAACCATGGGTAGAATTTCCGTAGGCTGCGCACCACTGACTTAAGCCTCAGAGAGGGGCTTTAAGGCCGGTTATGGGCTTAAGGGTGGACCGGTGCTTAAGTCTGGTTATTCTAGGGGGGCGTGTCCCCTGGAGGGGGGGTGCCAGGCCAGGGAGAGCCCCGGAGAAGGTGCACTCTGGTGGGGGTGAGGTGTGAGGTGTGGTGGGGGTGGAGGGTGGAGGGTGGAGGGTGTCCCCGGGTAAGGTGCACTCAGGTGGAGGGTGGAGGGTGTCCCCGGGTAAGGTGCACTCTGGTGGGGGTGAGGTGTGAGGTTGTCCCAGAGTAAGTGTGACTCTCTCAAGGTTTTTCTTTTAGCTCCTGAGCCTAAGTCCTGTTTGGCTAGGGCTCAGGGGCTTTTTTTTTTGCGAAATTTCCATAAGAGAGTCATAGTTACTCCCGACTGAGTATGTGTGACTCTCTTAAGGTTTGTGTGACTCTCTTAAGGTTTTCTTTAGCTCCTGAGGACTTGGGCTCAGGGGCTTTTTTTTTGCGAAATTTCCATAAGAGAGTCATAGTTACTCTCTGACTTTTGACTGGAATTTTTTAAAGTCCTGACTGAGTATGTGTGACTCTATTAAGCCCCTGAGCCTTAGTCCTGTTTGGACTTGGGCTCAGGGGCTTTTTTTTGGCGAAATTTTTCATGGGAGTCTGCCTGGGAGTGTGCCTGCAGTCTGCCTGGGAGTCTGCCTGCACTCTGCCTGTGTGTGTGTGTGTCTTCAGGACCGTGGAGAGCAGCAGTCATTGGTCTGCCTCCAGCAGTCATTTGGCTACCTTAGAGAGTCAGGAGCCGGCAGCCCGCTAGGGCCGCGGGCGACCTGTCACCAAGCGCGTCCCTCAAGGCGGTGAGTTGACCCACGGACCAGTGCTGGCCGCCGAGCAACATGCTCAATGACCGACTTTTTTGTACGAGGTCGGTCCTCGGAACTCCTGGGGGTATCCGCCTGGATGGAGGTGTTCTGAACCTCGTGCAGGAGTTCTTGCAGCCCATGGGAGGTGGTTTACGGCGGAGTTTACCAGGCTCTTACTCTGTTCGCTACCCCCACCACCGCCCGGGGCTTCTTCATCCAGGCGTTTCTCGCCTTTCAAGGGAGGCCACCGAGCCTGCGTCCTGATCTTACCGTTCCTGTTTCCTACTAGCAGGGTGTCGGACGTCCTGGGGACGCTGCGTATTGCATTAGCTGCGCTCCCACCCGCTTGCCGCCCTGCTAGCTCGGGCAGACGAACATACAGGACCCTGACCGTGTCTCGAGGCTTTGTACCTATCCAGGCATCGGAGATTCTGTATCCTTGCATTCGTCTGGACGCGCATTCGTGGGTAACGGCTCCATTATACTGTGTATCCCAAGCTATCTACCTACCACCATCAGCTTTTGGGTTTTGGCTCAGCAGGTGATGTTTTATTGTCTGCTCAGAGAGGCTGAACCACCACCTGTGGACCCCAGACGCCACCGAAGTGGAAACTGGGTTTCTATGTGCTTGTCCTCTCGCTCTGAATCCTGGGCTTGTCTTCTCCTTGTGTGGTTATGTTTGTTGACCCACTATAGTGGGGTTGTTTTTATCTTATCACAATAAGAATGTGTTTGTTTAGTGTGTAGCGCAGTTATGCTATGGGGTGTTGAGTTGTAATATTATGTGTAGCTTTAAGGGTTTAATTATCCACCTTGCTTGTCCGCACCAGGTCGCCCTGAGTGTGTGCCAAGCCGGCATCGAGAACCTCACTGCACAGCCCCGTGGCACCGGGGAACGGACGTCCAACCGAGATCGTTGTTGATATCTACAACATCTTTCTCCATTCCTCGCTTCTCGCCCCAGATTTTCGGGTGCGCAGTTAAGGTCTGACCCGTAACCTGAGACACACCCTCCACTCAGCGTTCCTGACTGGTGCCTCGTTCTTCAGGTTTGTGGAACGGACGTCTAACTGAGGTCGCCATTGAACTTTAGATACCTCGCTCCGTTTCTCGCTTGCCGCCACAGCCTTCAGACGATCAGTCATCAGCACAAGTTCGCCTCATGAAAACCGGAGATTCCTACCGATCTGCCACGTCCCACTGTGTGGTGTGTTTGTTTAGTGTGTAGCGCAGTTACACTACGGGGTGTTGAGCTGCTTATTATGTGTAGGTTTTTAAGGATGCAATGTGCATTGTGGTCCGGTGCTTCCGCCCTGTATAGCTTTTCCTCTTAAGCTTTTCACTTTAATATAAAGTATTCAATCCCTACTTTGTAGGATGTCACTCAAGATAGTTAAGGATCCTCTCAGAACACTCTTACAAAGTCTCGACGCAAGAGCTTTTGCACTGCTCTTAGAAAGTCCCATTCTCTTGAGGATCTTGTTGTTGGGTTTATGCCAGAGGCCCCTCGCTCCCAGTGGAAATCCGTGTATTTCCACTTCCTCTACACCCATGACCTGTTTCACCAAGTTCTTGATGGGTTTGTAGTGCTTTACTTTCTCTCGGCCTGCGAGTTTTAGTGTGTTGATGTTCCTTTCAAACCGCACTGTCACATCCAGCACCATTGCCTTACCATCTTTGCAAAAGACCAAGTCTGGGCGTCTCACATTTGGTCTGCTTCCAAATTCTTTCTCCCTGTGGACAACCCAGCCCTGCTTCTTCGCAGCGACTGCCAGTCGATGGCATGCAAATTTGTGTCGCTCCAGTCGTTTCGCCCTACCGCTGGGACATGCTCCGAGGAGGTGTGAGGCGGACTCAAGCCTCGCGTGACAGCCTCGGCAACTCGCGTTCCACTTGCTTTGGCCCCTTGCCATAAATTCCCTGGTAGGGTAGACGTTCGCTTGTAGCTGTAGTGCTTGTGAGCAGAATTTGTGTTGCACTTTTGGGAGTTTGGAGAGCCAGGCATTAGACTCTGGAGAGTCTTTGAACCAGGCTATTCCAACTCCCTGCACCGACTTGCCTGCCCACCGGTCGAACTCTACATCTTGCCACTCGCATGGTCTCTTGTACCGGGATAGCTGAGGGGCCCCATCTGCTTCAGTAACGTTCGTTACTGGCACACCCTCTGGAGTTGGTAATTTCTCCAGTTGCCCGCCCTTTTTGAGCCAAGCTCTTCTCCAGTCCTCCAGCCCGTTCTGGTCCCAGGCTATCTTTCTGATGACTTCATCATCAGAGTGCAAAAGTTTCCACAACCGCTTTGCCTGCATAGCAGGAATAACGGCGCTCAACTTTTGTAGCCCCAGACCTCCGTCTCTCGCTCTAGCATAGAGCAACCCATCACATGTGGTCTGCGCTAGACCCAGCCATGTTTTTACTGTGCTACGTAGTAGCCGGTCCAGCAGTCGCAGCCGAACTATACTGTAGTCGCAGTGGTCGGCCCGGTAGAAATGCCTGGGGATTATGAAGGTCTTAAGCAGCCAAATCTTTTGAGGGGCAGTTAATGGTGTCGCCCCTACCTTATCCAGCGCCACTTGTAACTCTTTGAGAATGTCGGGTTTCTCGAGGCCCCTCACTGGACCGACCTGAATTCCCAGATATCTTACCGCCCTTCCACTTTCAACCATTTCTATTGGTGTCCCCTCGATCTGCCAGGGGGGACAGTCATTCACTTTCATTTTCATGCTGTGTTTCAAGGGGGTAACCATGAAGCCGAAGCACTTACTTGCGTGCACCTTAAGCCCCGTCAGGGCACAGAAGTCATTCAGTGTGTCGCTGACCAGCACCAGGTCATCTGCGAATGCAAGCGAGACCAGCTTTGTGTCTGCGATCTTTACTCCCTTACCGAGGCTTTCCAGTGTGTGGAGCAGTGGATCAAGAGCCAGATTGAAAAGCAATGGGGACAGTGGGTCACCCTGCTTCACACCGACTTTCATTGCAATGGGTTCAGATTGTTCTCCCCCGGCTTCAATGCAAGTTACGCCCCCGTCGTACGAGCTTTGTATTGTGTTTATGATGTGTTCATCCAGACCTCTCTGCCTGAGCACTGCAAGCAAGTGCTCGTGTGTCACCGTATCGAAAGCCTTTGCCACGTCCACGAGCACCACCGCTAGTGACTTTCTCTCCCTCCTGCTGGCTTTAACCAGACTTTGAAGGATGTGAAGATTCTCACTACAGCCAGGAGAGTCCCTGAACCCTCGCTGCCTGTCGTGGATAGTGCAGGCTTTCGTAAGGCGCCCATTTAGCAGTCGTGAGAACAGCCGCATCAGCATCGAGCCGATAGTGATTGGGCGCCAGTTATTCGGGTCATTCAACAGCAGAGGGTCGGAGGTCTTTGGTATCAGTACAGTTCTCGCGGGCTTTACACACTGAGGTATGAACCCCGCCGCAAGCCAGCTGCCAAAGAGTTTTGATAGCTTCACACCCTTCGGGTCCCAGAGGAGTAGGTCATCCCGCCCGATGCCGTCCGTGCCTGGTGCCGATTTCCTGTCCGTCTTTCTGAGGTGTGTGAGCACCTCTTCGGGGGTGAACAGGGTGGAGAAGTGTTCGTTGTCCGCCCCGCTGGCGGCCTTAAAGCCTCCCAAGCCCTTGAAGGCACCTTCTGACCCCATCCAACGCCTTTCAAACACTTCGTGTAATTGAGGCAGCGGGACTGGGCAGTCGGTCGCTTCACTCCCGTCAAGGACATAGCTAACAAGCTTAGCCGGGTCCGTACTCATTAGTTTTCTGAGTTTATGGACCTCATCCCTCTTCATTTCTCGCTTGCTTCGGGGCTTCATCGGCTCGCCAGCTTTGCTGTTCTTTTTGGTCGCTGGACCTTTTCTTCTCGCCTCCCTTATCACCATCGCCGTAGCGGTCTCAATGGCTACTGCTGCGCCCGGGTCCTTCCTGCTTGCCAGTGTGAGCGCCCGCCTGATTTCGTGTTCGTGAGTGTACATGTCAATGAGAGCACCAGCTTGCCACCTTAATTTTCTGTTGAGGCCAGTTACTGCTTGGAACCCTCGTGGCTGTATCAGCAGATTGAGTTCAGCAGGGATTTCCTGCCTCTCCAGGTTTGCCTCTGTTGGCTGCAGTAAGAGCTTAGTGCTTCTCCTGTGAGATTGCCGTCTCATGCACTGTCTTTTCTCTTTCACTTCGTGGGAGGACCTACCTGGAAGCTGACTTGCAATTTCCACATTCATGTAATATACAGAGTATTGGCCTTGCTCGAGAGCCTCCTCCATCTCCATCAAAGTTTTTAGTTCTTTTACAGACCACTTAGCCTTGCGACCTGTGGTCTTGCCCTTCTTCATCGCAGCCATTCCTGCTGGATGTTCTGGCAGATTTCTCTGCCCACCCCGTGGGGTTCCGGTTACTGTGCGGGGTGCAACACCGTACCTGTGATTTTTACAATCGACTTCCACTGCCGACAACGGTTAGGAA
Organism: Sprattus sprattus; assembly: GCF_963457725.1. Lineage (NCBI taxonomy): Eukaryota > Metazoa > Chordata > Actinopteri > Clupeiformes > Clupeidae > Sprattus > Sprattus sprattus. The sequence continues at coordinate 289,668 of NC_137909.1, read as the reverse complement.
ACCGAAAAACATATAATTTTATATTATATGATTGCTGTGTGACTTTTACAACTGATTTACACAATCCTCAGCAACGGCCTGCCAGCGGGAGGGGTCGACCGAAATTCCCTACCCTCCCAAGTAGAGGCCCCGTGGGACCTCAGCACCTGGGATGCTTTACGAAATCACCGGGGGCAGAAAGGATACTCCGGCGTACACCGGGCGCCTTTCTAGGGTGAAACGTGTGAGACGAATGGCTTTAAAAAAAGATAAAAACAAAATATTATATTTTCTGTTTAAAGAACTTGCCAGGTTCTTTTCACAGAGTTTGCTGAGTTCTGTTACAGAGTTTGCCACGTTCTGTTTACAGAGTTTGCCTCACTCCGTTTACAGAGTTTGCCACATTCTGTTTACAGAGTTTGCCGGGTTGTGTATACAGAGTTTGCCAAGTTCTGTCTTCAAAGTGTGCCATGTTCTGCTCACAGAGTTTGCCACGTTCTGTTTACAGAGTTTGATTGCGATTTGTGTGTTATTTTTCTCCGGGGATTCATATGCAACTTAGGACATAGTTGCTTCAGGTGGGATTTGGACCTGCGATTCTCAGATGTTCTTCTGAAATCTTACCCTTTGCGGGTTTCGAACCTGTGCTCTTCAGGTTCGTGGTGCCGCGCCCTACCCACTGAGCCACCGTGCTGATACAGAATCCCACCTGTCAGTGCGACCAAGTCACCGATTCCTCCAACAGTAAATTTCCAGGCTATTTCCTCTTTTCAGAACGAAAAATAAAAAAAGTTCCACAAAGAGGTAACTCAGCCTCTGAGTGTCCGATTTTCAAGCGGTTTGAAGCGGACTGTTGACCACACTCTCATCCCTCTCCTCTCCTAAACCTTCTGACCGATTGGAAACCGTGACCCGCCAGGGGAGGCACCCTGTCTCACAGGTCCCACCTCCCCGCCACCGCGGTCAGCCTCCAGGCCTGGGACGCCGAGGGCTCTACGGAGCTCTCTGTCACCTTGCCGAACCCTTCTCTAGCGAGAATTTGCCCCGGATGAGTGGGGAGAGGCATATTAGTGGCTGAGGTACCTGAGAAGCACAGGTTCGAACCCCGCGAAGGGCAAGTCTTGGTGAAACCACCCATTAAAGGTGTTAGTTTCGACGAAACCACCTGAAAATCGTAGGATCAAACCCCACATGAAGCAACTCGGTCCTTGTCACATAGGTCTCTCTGGCTCAAGAGGAAGGCTCGACTCTATAAGGCTCGACACATTGCATCCTTAAAAACCTACACATAATAAGCAGCTCAACACCCCGTAGTGCAACTGCGCTACACACTAAACAAACACACCACACAGTGGGGCGTGGCAGATCGGTATGAATCTCCGGTTTTCATGAGGCGAACTTGTGCTGATGACTGATCGTCTGAAGGCTGTGGCGGCAAGTGAGAAACGGAGCAAGCTATCTAGAATTCAATGGCGACCTCAGTTAGACGTCCAGCAGTGCTGGGAGCTCTGTGTGTGTCTGTGGGAGCCTCATGAAGCTCACTGTGTTTGGGGGCAGTGGGCTGGGGCTGAGGGCAGTACTGGGGGTTAGGGTTAGTGCTGGGCAGTGCTGGGAGCTCTGTGTGTGTCTGTGGGACCCTCAGAGAGCTTTAATAGCAGGCAGAATTTTTGGGCCTAAAGGGAGACAAGTGTGAGCCATTGGGGCTTGCTGTGACTTAATACAGTACACAGGGCAGTGTTTGGAGCTCTCTGTGTGTCTCTCTGACCTCTGGGGACCTTTAATAGACAACAGGCTTCTTAGGCCTGTCTGGGGAGGTGTGTGTGTCTGTAGGCCTCCCAGTAAGTGAACACAACACACTGGGCAGTGCTGGGAGCTCTCTCTGTGTCTCTCTGACCTTTGGGGACCTTTAATAGACAGCAGGCTTCTTGGTGGTGCACTGTTCTCGGACACATGTTCCTCAAATCCTGGTCCTCCTGGAGGATATAGAGGGGTCTAGAGGCTCATGGCATGTCCGCTGAAGGTGCAGTATTCTCGGACACCTTTGAGCAGGAATATTCTGGATTTTTTCTAAGTCCATTTTGGTTAACCATGGGTAGGGTTTTGGTTAACCATGGGTACGAAAAAGTTGGGGGTGGTGGCGAGGGCTCCACAAAATACCCTCCCGACCGAAAACGGTCAGTCCGACGACCATGCACCTTTCTCGGACACCTTCTGAAAATCCCCCTAAGGCCTGGAGGATCACAGAAAGAGGTTTTGCCACCGGGTGACGGCGTGAAATCGAGAGCACCCTAAAAAAGTGGACTTAGACTCAGAACGAAAAATAAAAAAAGTTCCACAAAGAGGTAACTCAGCCTCTGAGTGTCCGATTTTCAAGCGGTTTGAAGCGGACTGTTGACCACACTCTCCTCCCTCTCCCGGAGGATATATAGGGGTCTAGAGGCTCAAGGCATGTCCGCTGAAGGTGACCTATTCTCGGACACATTCTGTCACATCCTGGTGCCTGTGGAGCATGTAACCAGGGGTGTAGCTGCTCAGGGCCAGTCCGCTGAAGGTGCACTGTTCTCGGACACATGTTCCTCAAATCCTGGTCCTCCTGGAGGATATAGAGGGGTCTAGAGGCTCATGGCATGTCCGCTGAAGGTGCAGTATTCTCGGACACCTTTGAGCAGGGTCCTACCCCTCTGGAGGTCTGAAAACTGTGGATTTTTTCTAAGTCCATTTTGGTTAACCATGGGTAGGGTTTTGGTTAACCATGGGTACGAAAAAGTTGGGGGTGGTGGCGGAGGCTCCACAAAATACCCTCCCGACCGAAAACGGTCAGTCCGACGACCATGCACCTTTCTCGGACACCTTCTGGAAATCCCCCTAAGGCCTGGAGGATCACAGAAAGAGGTTTTGCCACTGGGTGACGGCGCGAAATCGAGAGCACCCTAAAAAAGTGGACTTAGGCTCAGAACGTAAATAAAAAAAGTTCCACAAAGAGGTAACTCAGCCTCTGAGTGTCCGATTTTCAAGCGGTTTAAAGCGGACTGTTGACCACACTCTCATTCCTCTCCTCTCCTAAACCTTCTGACCGATTGGAAACCGTGACCCGCCAGGGGAGGCACCCTGTCTCGCAGGTCCCACCTCCCCGCCACCGCGGTCAGCCTCCAGGCCTGGGACGCCGAGGGCTCTACGGAGCTCTCTGTCACTGCGCCGAACCCTTCTCTAGCGAGAATTTGCCCCGGATGAGTGGGGAGAGGCATATTAGTGGCTGAGGTACCTGAGAAGCACAGGTTCGAACCCCGCGAAGGGCAAGTCTCTGTGAAACCACCCATTAAAGGTGTTAGTTTCGACGAAACCACCTGAAAATCGTAGGATCAAACCCCACATGAAGCAACTCGGTCCTTGTCACATAGGTCTCTCTGGCTCAAGAGGAAGGCTCGAATCTATAAGGCTCGACACATTGCATCCTTAAAAACCTACACATAATAAGCAGCTCAACACCCCGTAGTGCAACTGCGCTACACACTAAACAAACACACCACACAGTGGGGCGTGGCAGATCGGTATGAATCTCCGGTTTTCATGAGGTGAACTTGTGCTGATGACTGATTGTCTGAAGGCTGTGGCGGCAAGCGAGAAACGGAGCAAGCTATCTAGAATTCAATGGCGACCTCAGTTAGACGTCCAGCAGTGCTGGGAGCTCTGTGTGTGTCTGTGGGAGCCTCATGAAGCTCACTGTGTTTGGGGGCAGTGGGCTGGGGCTGAGGGCAGTACTGGGGGTTAGGGTTAGTGCTGGGCAGTGCTGGGAGCTCTGTGTGTGTCTGTGGGACCCTCAGAGAGCTTTAATAGCAGGCAGAATTTTTGGGCCTAAAGGGAGACAAGTGTGAGCCATTGGGGCTTGCTGTGACTTAATACAGTACACAGGGCAGTGTTTGGAGCTCTCTGTGTGTCTCTCTGACCTCTGGGGACCTTTAATAGACAGCAGGCTAATTAGGCCTTTCTGGGGAGGTGTGTGTGTCTGTAGGCCTCCCAGTAAGTGAACCCAACACACTGGGCAGTGTTTGGAGCTCTCTGTGTGTCTCTCTGACCTCTGGGGACCATTAATAGACAACAGGCTTCTTAGGCCTGTCTGGGGAGGTGTGTGTGTCTGTAGGCCTCCCAGTAAGTGAACACAACACACTGGGCAGTGCTGGGAGCTCTCTGTGTGTCTCTCTGACCTTTGGGGACCTTTAATAGACAGCAGGCTTCTTAGGCCTGTCTGGGGAGGTGTGTGTGTCTGTCGGCCTCCCAGTAAGTGAACACAACACACTGGGCAGTGCTGGGAGCTCTCTGTGTGTCTCTCTGACCTTTGGGGACCTTTAATAGACAGCAGGCTTCTTAGGCCTGTCTGGGGAGGTGTGTGTGTCTGTCGGCCTCCCAGTAAGTGAACACAACACACTGGGCAGTGCTGGGAGCTCTCTGTGTGTCTCTCTGACCTTTGGGGACCTTTAATAGACAGCAGGCTTCTTAGGCCTGTCTGGGGAGGTGTGTGTGTCTGTAGGCCTCCCAGTAAGTGAACCCAACACACTGGGCAGTGTTTGGAGCTGTCTGGGTGTCTCTCTGACCTTTGGGGACCTTTAATAGACAGCAGGCTTCTTAGGACTGTCTGGGGAGGTGTGTGTGAAAACCTTAAGAGACTAATGAAAACCTTAAGAGAGTCATAGTTACTTTTCCATAAGAGTCATAGTATGACTCTCTTATGGAACCTTAAGAGACTCATAGTTACTGGTTAACCATGGGTAAAAAAAAGTTGGGGGTGCTGGCGCGAGCTCCATGGCCTACCCTCCCGAGCCAAAACGGTCAGTCCGACGACAGTGCACTTTTTTCGGACACTCTCTGAGGATTCCCCTTAAGCCTGGAGGATGCCAAAAAGAGGTTTTGCCACCGGGTACCATCTCGGGACTAGAGAGCTCCTTTTCAGAAGCCTCCTGGAGGATTGTAACAAGGCCCCAGAAGCTCATAGAGAGTCCGTTGATGGTGCATCTTTCTTGGGCACATGTTTTTGACATTATGGTGCATCTGGAAGTCGAAAACAAGGGACTCGAAGCTCGCAGAGAGTCCGTTGATGGTGCATCTTTGGCGGACACATGTTTTTGACATTATGGTGCCTCTGGAAGTCGAAAACAAGGGACTCGAAGCTGGTAAAGAGTCCGTTGATGGTGCTCTGTCCTCGGACACATTATGTTCACATCCTGGTGCCTGTGGAGGATGTAACTAGGGGTGTAGCTGCACATGGCCAGTCCGCTGAAGGTGACCTATTCTCGGACACATTCTGTCACATCCTGGTGCCTGTGGAGGATGTAACTAGGGGTGTAGCTGCACAAGGTCAGTCCGCTGAAGGTGACCTATTCTCGGACACATTCAGTCACATCCTGGTGCCTGTGGAGGATGTTACTAGGGGTGCAGCTGCACATGGCCAGTCCGCTGAAGGTGACCTATTCTCGGACACATTCTGTCACATCCTGGTGCCTTTGGAGGATGTAACCAGGGGTGTAGCTGCTCAGGGCCAGTCCGCTGAAGGTGCACTGTTCTCGGAAACATGTTCCTCAAATCCTGGTCCTCCTGGAGGATATAGACGGGTCTAGAGGCTCATGGCATGTCCGCTGAAGGTGCAGTATTCTCGGACACCTTTGAGCAGGGTCCTACCCCTCTGGAGGTCTGAAAACTGTGGAATTTTTCTAAGTCCATTTTGGTTAACCATGGGTAGGGTTTTGGTTAACCATGGGTACGAAAAAGTTGCGGGTGGTGGCGGAGGCTCCACAAAATACCCTCCCGACCGAAAACGGTCAGTCCGACGACCATGCACCTTTCTCGGACACCTTCTGAAAATCCCCCTAAGGCCTGGAGGATCACAGAAAGAGGTTTTGCCACCGGGTGACGGCGCGAAATCGAGAGCACCCTAAAAAAGTGGACTTAGGCTCAGAACGAAAAATAAAAAAAGTCCCACAAAGAAGTAACTCAGCCTCTGAGTGTCCGATTTTCAAGTGGTTTGAAGCGGACTGTTGACCACACTCTCCTCCCTCTCCCGGAGGATATATAGGGGTCTAGAGGCTCAAGGCATGTCCGCTGAAGGTGACCTATTCTCGGAAACATTCTGTCACATCCTGGTGCCTGTGGAGGATGTAACCAGGGGTGTAGCTGCTCAGGGCCAGTCCGCTGAGGGTGCACTGTTCTCGGACACATGTTCCTCAAATCCTGGTCCTCCTGGAGGATATAGAGGGGTCTAGAGGCTCATGGCATGTCCGCTGAAGGTGCAGTATTCTCGGACACCTTTGAGCAGGGTCCTACCCCTCTGGAGGTCTGAAAACTGTGGATTTTTTCTAAGTCCATTTTGGTTAACCATGGGTAGGGTTTTGGTTAACCATGGGTACGAAAAAGTTGGGGGTGGTGGCGGAGGCGTGGTGGCGGAGGCTCCACAAAATACCCTCCCGACCGAAAACGGTCAGTCCGACGACCATGCACCTCTCTCGGACACCTTCTGAAAATCCCCCTAAGGCCTGGAGGATCACAGAAAGAGGTTTTGCCACCGGGTGACGGCGCGAAATGGAGAGCAGTGGCGGACCTAGTCATTTGGGGGCCTAAGGCGAAAACATAGCCAGGGGCCCTCTTCATCCGTCCTTTTAATGCAAAAAAAAAAGGGCCACCTCAAAGCAGGGGCGGACTGGGGGGAAAAAGTGGCCCGGGAGTTGTCTGTCAGAGCGGCCCACTTAATATACGGCGCGTTGCCCGCTCAATGTATGCAAAATACCCATACACTTAACATAATTTTGGATGATTACAAAGAAATAACATTATATATGTTTTTTAATAACATTTGGATCCACAAATTTGCCTGGATGGACACATGGAATAAAATGATACTGGCTATTGTAACACTCCAAGGAAGGTAGGGCCTATAGTTTGCTAGATGAATATGCTTAACTCTGGGCTAGTATCAGATGGTTAGGCCTATATGTATAACTACAGAGCCTTTAGGAATAAATGTCAGCAGAGAAAGAGTACACAATTTTTTTGATAATGATTAGGGCGACCTACATTAAGCAATATCATTTTTTTTGTAGGCTGATTAACTCATACAGCAATACCTTTTTGTATAGTAGATGGCAGCACACAATCAAAATATTTCCCCTCTACCTACATAGCTACAGTAGCTAGTTATATGGAAGAAAGTTGCATTCAGGAGCCTTCATAAGCAAACATGATTTGGCTCCGCATTAAATTATCCCACTTTTTCATTATCCACATGTCTCAAATGTTGTATGATGCAACATAGCTTTACAGGACACATAAATGTCCAGTAACAACGTAAAGAAGGGGGCAACATATAAGTCAAAACCAACTATATTTATTGACTGATCTCGAAAGTATTGGCTTACAAAAGCTAACTAAGTCTTCACAAAGAAAATAACTCAGTGTTAGGGCAAAAAGCGAACATTCACACTGTACAACCTATGAAAAGTGACAGCGGTAGCCTACAAATAAAGAAATACAGACCGCGTTAGCCACTTCACAGCGTGCTAGCCATGATTTTCTTTCGTTCCAATTCTTGGATGTAGGGTTCCACCCTTTATAGAAACCTGTTGAATCGATACATTTGGTGTAGGAAGTCCTAATTGTTTTGTTGTCAATATATCTTAATTAGTACGCCGACAGAGAAAAAAATCTCCTTTTCCTGAAAGCAGTTCGTCGCCACAATCGCCCTTAAGGTCCGCCGCCACTGGTTTGAACTTTGTTGTAGAAATGAACAGAACAGAACATACGATGGGGTGTAAACATCAGTGGTAATGATAGTGTTGCATGCTGGGTGTGTGATTATGTGTGTGTGTGTGTGTGTGTGTGTGTGTGTAGGGGTGTTAAAGGTGTCTACGAGCGAGACATGCAAGTATTAGGCTAGAGTGATTAACATTTAATAACAAATAAACATAGTAAGACTGACGGAGGAGATTAGAAAATAGTAAGACAATAGTAACCATGAGTGTGAATACAGGTCACTAGGAGTAGTATAAATAGCAGACAGTGAATCCCGTTGGTTATCATGACAGGTATATAATGTATTCGCTTAAGCAAGGAAAACTGTCGCAACCGACGATATCTGCGGGAGGGCCGGTTGGTTATGGACTTAGGCCGTCCCATCAGTGCCTGGGTGGGCAATTTATCGTGGGCTTTCTGCTGGGTGAGGGCCTAAGGCAGTTGCTTAGTTCGCCTTAATGGTAGGTCCGCCACTGCTGGCTGGAGAAGTGGTACTGCTTTCGGTGGGGATGGTGACTTGGCTCTGTAAAATAAGAGCATACATAACAATGAATACAATACACTACACTACATCATGTGTAGGTTCAATCAATCAGTCTCTATTCAAACTGGGTCAATCTATTTACCTGGGTTGATTTTCTAGCTAGGCTTAGATTTGGCCTGGCCGCAGAAACATGAGCACCACCAAATCTTGACTTGTTCAACTGAAAAGCAACAAGGCAAACGTCTGTGTCGTGAGAGAACTATATTGACAAATTATCATTCAGTGAACAAAATGTAAAATATTTATGGTCAATTTATGAGGCCAAATACCATTAAAATATGTGGGGGTGGGTGCTTACGGCCCACAGACACCAGCAATGAACCTAAGGCCCTTTGGCCAGGACTTTGACTGGCTGCTGCTGTCTGCTGCCCTGCAGTGCCTTGAACCGGACCCACTGCTGCCGACTGCTGCCCTGCAGGCCCAGTAGGACTTTGCCTGGCTGCTGCCGTCTGCTGCCCTGCAGTGCCTTGAACCGGACCCACTAGTGCCGACTGCTGCCCTGCAGGCCCAGTAGGACTTTGCCTGGCTGCTGCCGTCTGCGGCCCTGCAGTGCCTTGAACCGGACCCACTGCTGCCGACTGCTGCCTTGCAGGCCCAGTAGGACTTTGCCTGGCTGCTGCCGTCTGCGGCCCTGCAGTGCCTTGAACCGGACCCACTGCTGCCGACTGCTGCCCTGCAGGCCCAGTAGGACTTTGCCTGGCTGCTGCCGTCTGCGGCCCTGCAGGCCCAGAGGCAGTACTTGCTCCAGTTGGCTGTAGAGACATCACAAATTAGTTTGCATATTGATACACACACACACACACACTTTTTGAGTCTTGAATTGACCAGCGTTACCTTCTGAGTGTGGAATCCACAAACACACGCCCTTACTAGACCAAACAAAGACCTCTGTCCTTGTGTCTGCATTGGACATTTTTCAATCTAGAAATAAAAGTTATACAATTGTTTGAGTTTTCATTTTCGTATGTGTAGTCACAGAGATATGATGTAACTGATTTGCTTTTTACATTTGGATTTCCTTGTGGGAACATTGCCTTTTATCCTATTTAATACATGTTATAATGACTTAATAACAATAAATACATTATACTGTGCCATGTATATAGTCATACCCTTTGATACAGCTCGTACCACTTCTTCTGCCTTGGTGCTGGCTTGTTCCCACCCCCGGCAGGCCAGGATCCAGTGCTGGCAAACTTTCTCAAACGTGCCAACCATTCTGATTCTGACATTGCCTTGTGTGACTTCACAGATTTTGCCTTTGGTGACATAGTAATTGCACATTGTTTTTAATGAATGAAAATAACATAAATCCATGAAGAGCAGACCATCCATGTAATAGTATTAGCCCTATTCTCCACACAGGTGAACCCCCCTCCTCACCACTGTCTCCCTTTCCTGCCATAACCTGTACAACCTCTCAATATTTCGTTTATACATCTGAATTTAAGCGATTGTGCATAAAATACTCTTATTCACAGTCAAAACATTTCGTTATCATTCATTCATAGCCCACGTAAAAGCACCCTTAATATAGTTAACGTTATTTGACGAGGACTAGCGTAATTCCAGTACAGATAACAGAGTGATTATAAGATAGCTATATAGCTAAATAAATCGAAATGACAACAACGGGAATAATTACTTCAATACTTCAATACTTCAAGTTATATCGTACAAGACTAACAGATTATATTAGCAGACCAAAGGCATGAGCGAAAGCGAAATTGCAGTCAGAGAAAGCAGCTTAGGTAAAAAGCTAGCTAAACCAAGGGGAAATGACTTCAATAATTAAAGTAAATACGATCTGCAGGTATACGACTTATGTTATTGTCATGCATTTAAAAATTAATTGTATGCATCTATGTCGCCAAAAGCAACATCTCTAAAATATAGCGACATTTTAGTCAGATAAATTATAGCGTTTTAAAGGTAGAAAGCTAGCTATACACAAAACAATTATCCCATTCAGCAGTGTAGTTAATGTGTAAATACTCACCATGTCGACAAATTTCCTCGGTTTATTTAACTTGATACAGCTTTAGAGGGAGGATCGCTTCCTTGAAGTTGTTTGAATTACGGACGCATCTTCTGGCTATTTGAGCTATCCAGAGGTTTGCATTTTCGATTTGCCCGCCCCCCCCTCCAGGTCCAGCGTCAGCTAAGTGACGTCGCCTGACGTCGCGCTCCAGCATTTCTGCCGTGCGTGCTGCCCGACGGCGCTCTCCAGGATTTCTGCCGTGATTGGTCAATTGTTATCAACTCTGCAAACTGGTGCGAACGTGATTGGCCAAATCTTTTCAGAATCTTTTCAGGTCTAAAAAAAATTAGCCGGTCGTGTAGTCGGCAGCTGTGGCTGTTAACCAGAAGGTGGCTGGTTCGATCCCCAACCAGAAGGACATTTTTTTTTTGCTGGTCCATCATAAGAGAGTCACTGTTACTCATTTTTCAGGCAATTGGGAACATAACTGACATTCAGAATACAAAAGGGACATTTGAGAATAATAACTGAAAAAAAATGCATTTTTTTTGCCTAAGTCCATACTGGTGCTCTCCCTTGTGTGTTTGACCCTCAGTGACCTTTAATAGACGGCAGGCATATGGGGCCTACTCTGGTACATAAGTTAGCCATGTGGGCTCTCTGTGACTTAAAACAAGACACAGAGCAGTCATCGCTGCTGGTGTGTGACCCTCAGCAAAATTAAGATTCAAACACAGAAAAATACCTTCAAACTTTGTTTTATTTAGATATATTAAAAAATAGCAAATACAACACACAAACAAACACAAACAATTCCAAACATAACCACACACGGCGAACGTTGTGTGTGTGTGTGTGTGTGTGTGTGTGTGTGTGTGTGTCTGTGTGTGTCTGTGTCTGTGTCTGTGTGTATGTGTGTGTGTGTGTGTGTGTGTGTGTGTGTGCGCGTGCACATTAGGGATTTGGGGGTTAACTGCAGCTGGAACCTGCCTCCTCCACTACGCGCATTCTTCTGGGTAGGACCCGGTTTCTGTTGAGGGCTCGGCGTCTGAGGACCCGGAGATGCTGCATTACCAACTCCAATTCCCTCCTGGAACTTTCCAGTTTGTCCTGAAGAGATTTTCTTTGTTTTAGAAGGATTTTGCAGGACTCGCAGCACACTCGCAGAGTCATATCTAAACAACACAAAAAACATTCTGGTAATGGTAAAAATCTTAGATAATACGACACACACACACACACACACACACACACCTATACAGGTCTTGGTGGATTAGGAGGCCAAATTTCCTCAACCTGAAAAAAAAGTGGTTTACGGGTACTTCCCTTTCCTTTTAGTCTAGAGCTACCAAAGTTGAATAAAAATGATTAGAAAAAATTGTGCATCGAAGAGCAAGGTTTTTTTTTTTTGTATCACCTACCAATCAAGATACTCAATTTTTTACACAACAAGAGTTTTCACCAAGTTATAGGGACATGTCCTACCTGAACACAAACCTGGCTTGCGAGGACACATGAATTGCAAGGACGCTGTGATGTCAGTCGCGTCATATCTAATTAGCATATTGAATTAACATATCCATAACAGTACACAGAACTCTGGTTACACACTGTACTGCAAGGACTGTGTTTTACTTGGACAGTATGGTGTCAACATGGCTGACAACTACAAGTATGTATACACTAACAAGTTTTACTATTCACGCTATGTAAATAGTACATCATCATCATCTTGTGAGAGTTCCAGTGGTCATATCATTGTTGTGTAGTTCAACATTGTTTTTAGGTACCAGTTTATGTATCAGTACCATTGATAATACCTGCTTGCCAGGTAAACTGAAATTGTGGTATCTGCAGTTTGGATTTAAGGTGGTCTCGAAATGTTTACAAGTTCCAAAGTTGCTACTTCAGAGTTGGAGAAATGTAATAAAGTCATGAATAAGGCAGTTAGAAAAAAGCACAATTAATTATTGTGACATTTTTCGGAAAAAACTTTGGAATTACTCGACCAGCTTGATGGAGAAATTGAAGTGTGCTATTGCAAGCCTAGAGATGGCTTGTCACAGTCTAAGAACTGAAGAATATTGGTGTTTTCCATATACTTTCAACTTATGAACCCTCCTCAAAAGAATATTGTAATGACCAGTATGTTTTAATGTGTTCATGTTTATAGTGTCGTCTGTGTGCCTGTGACCTTGCTCTCTGTCAGCCGCGGCAACCTATGTGTTGCTATGCACTGCGGGGGCTGGCAGAGTAGCCAGGGGGCGGGGGCACCTGTTCTGTGAGAAGCAGCCACAGAAACGTATGTGTTCAGCCAAAGTTATAACGGCCAATAAAGTCATTGTTGAATCATACTCGTTGTGTCTGAGATCGCTAGAATTGGTGTCAGAAGTAAACTATAAATAAAGTGAGTGAGCTAGGGTGACAAGTTCGTTACCGTTTATTTTTGGTAGTTAATTATCAGTTTGTGTGGGGTGTGCCAGCTGGAGGTAGCCACAGTGAGAGCCTGCCCATAATAAGAGTGGCAGTGGGCACCAAAGCTGTCCTGGAGAAGCCGGCATGGGCATCTGAGCTGACGGAGATGATACGGGCTATGTCTATCCAATCAACCCGTACCCTGCACACATCACCCAGGGTTTGTTGGGGGTGTGGCCAGCCTGGTCACCTCCTCAGGCAGTGCCCAAAAGCACCCAAGGGTCCGGGAAACGGCACCGGGTCCGCATAGGGGAGGCTGTGCGGACCCCAGCCCCATCCTCTTGTCTGCAGGAAGGGCCCGACAGCACAGACGGGGGAGTCAGGGCCCACTCCTTCCATAAGCAGACGAAAACATGCACATGGAGCCTGTGATAGTGGTTGGGCGTACTTGTGTGGGGGACTTTTGTCACCTCCCAGTGACCGTAGAGGGGGTTCCCTGCACTGCTCTCGTGGACACAGTGACTCTGGTAAGACCTGATGTGGTGCCGGGCTGGACTCAGTTAGAGCCCACCACTGTGCAGCTGCGCACAGTCACGGGCGGGCTGGCACCCATGAAAGGCAGGGGCACAATGACACTGACTGTGGGGGGCAAAGCTTTCCACCGCCCAGTGTGGGTGGCAAGCGTGCAGGACCCGTGCATACTGGGGCTGGATTTCTTGAAGGCTACGGGCTGTCAGCTGGACCTGGGAAGAGGCACGTTTCAGGATGCACCTGTCATCGCGTTGTCGGCCGTGACACCACCAGTTGCTGCACCCACTACCTTGCCGGCGCGAGAAGTTGGCACAGCAGAACCGAGCCACACCCACTTTTCCCCAAAACCCCTCACGACATCAGGGTGCGTGTTTCCCCAACCGGCCACCACTCCACGCCCACAGCATTGCTGTTCAATCACCTCCCTCTCAGCTGGAGACAGAGGTGACAGCATCCGACTCCTCTCCACCCCTGCTGGCAGTGCCAGCCCCCAACAGCATGGGCTGCCCGTCTCCAGCCCTGCTGCCCCAGACGGAGGAGGAGATGACGCGGGCTGCCATCACGAAAATCTGGACGGAGAACTGTGATGACCTGGACTCACAACAGCAGGAGCTGTTGTGGCGGCTGGTTGTGGAGTTTAAAGACAGCTTTGCACTGAGGGAGGATGACGTCGGGCGAACACAGCTGGTGGAGCGTGATATTGACACCGGAGATGCCCGCCCGATAAAGTGCCGTCCCCGCCGAATGGGGTAACTAAGAAAGACTCTTATCCACTACCCCACGTGGATGAGTCTCCGGACCTAGTCTCAGGCTCTGCCTGGTTTTCCTCACTGGACTTCCGCTCGGGCTATTACTATTGCAGACGTGGAGAGGGTAGTGGCATATTTCAGCCGGGTGTTCAATAAGGCTGAGAAGCGCTACTGCGTGACCCGGCGAGAGCTCCTGGCAGTGGTGCTCTCCGTGCGCCATTTTAAATATTACCTGTGCGGTCTGCCCTTCACTGTGAGAACCGACCATTCAGCTCTCCAGTGGCTGATGTCATTCAGGGAGCCGGAGGGGCAGGTCGCCAGGTGGTTGGAGGAGCTCAAGGCCTATAACTTCACAGTGGTGCACAGGGCAGGAGCTCAACACAGCAATGCATATGCCCTCTCCCGTCGCCCATGTGCTGCCGACGGGTGCCACCACTGTGAACGGAGGGAGAGTCGGGAGCTTGAATTGTGTGAAGGCAGTGTGGCGGGCAGAGGTGGTTGACTGCTGGGAGCTGCAGATGGTAAGCGTGGGGGATTGGAGGCAACAGCAGGAACTTGACCCCGACCTACACCCTGTGCATCAGTGGGTGGAGTCACAGCAGAGGCTGCCATGGGAAGAGGTGGCAAGCCTCTCAGGTCACTAAGGGGCTGTGGTCAAAGTTTGACTCGCTGTGTCTGATCGACGGGGTGCTGCAGAGGGCGTGGAAAGAGCCTGCTACAGGGGATGAGCGTTGGCAGATGGTGGTCCCCAAGGGCCTGAGGGTAGCTGTACTGCAGGGCATGCACGGAGCCTCGGGGTCAGGCCACTTTGGTGTGACAAAAACGCTCCGCCGCCTCCGCCGAGGCTTCTATGGGGGCTACTTTCGGCGGGACGTGGAAGACTTCCGCAGACGGTGTGAATAATGCACTGCACGGAAAGGCCCAACAGGTCGGTCACATGCCCAGCTGCATCTAGTGCGGGCCCCCATGGAGAGAGAGTTGCTTTAGATGTAATGAGCCCACTTACCCGCACCAACAAGGGGAATGCCTACATCCTCTCTGTGATCGACTACAAAGTGGCCAGAGGCCTATGCCCTCCCAAACCAGGAGGCAGAGACTGTGGCAGATTCCTTGCTTGGAGGCATACTCAGCCGGTTTGGGATGCCGCACACACTGCACAGTGACCAGGGGAGAAATTTTGAGTCCAAGGTATTCGCTGCCATGTGCAGCCGAATGGGCATACAAAAGACATGAACCACCCCGTTACAGCCTCAAAGTGACGTGCACGTGGAGAGGCTCCACCGCACACTGGGTCAGCAGCTGGCCATACTGACATCGGAGCATCAGCGCGACTTGGATGAACATCTGCCGCTGGTGCTCATGGCGTGCCGGTCTGCAGTCCAGGAGTCGACCTCATGTTCCCCAGCACTCCTCATGCTAGGGAGGGAGCTCCGCACCCCAACAGAGCTGGCCTTTGGGCGGCCTCCAGACGGAATATGCGAGGAGGCTCCAGGACAGGCTTGAGTCTGCCCATGCGTTTGCCCGGGTGCAGCAGGAAAGTGCTGGTGCCATGCAAAAGCGTAACTATGACGTGCGGGCACGGGGTAGGCACTTCCAGGCTGGAGACCTTGTTTGGGTGTACAGCCCACAAAGAAAGAAGGGCCGGTGTCCAAAGCTTGACAGCCAGTGGGTGGGGCCCTGCAGGGTGTTGGTGCGGATGGGGGAGGTGGTGTATCGGGTGCAGCTACCGCCACGAGGACGGAAGGTTGCTCTGCACAGAGACAGACTGGCCCCCTATCGAGGCAATGCCTTTCCCCAGGTTCCAGGTAGCCCATGTCCCCTGCCCCTGGGTTAAGCCCGTCACCCCCCTTCTCACTACACACACACACACACCGCACCCCCCACAGCCAGTGCCTGATGGGGGTGACCCTGACTCTGTCCCTGTGGCCCCCTGGTCTCAGCCCACGTCCCCTGCCCCGGGGTTAAGCCTGTCACCTCCCTTCTCACATCCACAAAGGGCTAGGAGACCGCCCCAGAGTTTGGCAGACTTTGTTTATTCCCTCAGGGACAAGGAACTTGGTAGCGGAGGGGTAATGTAACGACCAGTATGTTTAAATGTGTTCATGTTTTATAGTGTTGTCTGTGTGCCTGTGACCTTGCTCTCTGTCAGCCGCGGCAGCCCATGTGTTGCTATGCACTGCGGGGGCTGGCAGAGTAAGCAGGGGGCGGGGGCACCTGGTTAAGAGATGGTTTAACTTGCCTCTTGTGCTGGAAGTTCTGTGAGAAGCAGCCACAGAAACGTATGTGTTCAGCGGAAGTTATAACGGCCAATAAAGTCATTGCTGAATCATACTCGTAGTGTCTGGATCGCTAAAATACAAAACATTTACACCACTTTCATTAACATTAGAATGGTCAGTCCTGTCTGCAGACCTTCACATCTTTCATTCCTAGGTAGATACTGTTTCCCTTCCTAACACAGCCCACCTTATACCGTGAACCAGACCCCGAGAACTATTGATCTGATTAGGTTATTTGGCTATTTATGAGGTAACATGGAGAGTTTTGACAATATTCACACATTATAAGCATTTTAGTAATGGCGAATTTCAAAGAAAATATTACTGACTTTTGACTTTCAAAACATTCATAGATTTTTCCTTATAGAACTAAAGTGATGTTAAATAGCTGGTGGTATATATAGTTAATGGTTGTTTAAATGATTCTCCACCATGTCAGGGGTCATTATATAAATAAATGTAATTGACAGTGTGCACAGAAAGTGGTGAGTAAAAGTGTATTAAGATGCAATGTGTCTTAAGTGATGTTAAATCACTTGTACAGTTCTTTAACCTTCAGAAAACACATAGTTTATGGTGGTTTAAGTGATTCTCCACCATGTCAGGGTCATTATGTATCTGACGATCATGAAGAGTACCATAATACAATAGGCAGTGTATATAGATAATGATGTAATTTCTTTCCAATAGCTGCAACTAATCCTGCAGGAACAGGTTATATTGTATCTATTTTTTTTAAATGAAAAAACAATTTCCCCATTTATGGCAATTTCTCATTCATCACTATGGACTACTATATTACCCATCATCAGCAACATAAGAAAAAAAAAAAAGAAAAGCAAAACACTGAAGAGAAGCCTCATAAATGTGCCCACTGTAGAAAAGTATTTTTGAAAACCATATGTTAGTACATACTGGAGAATGGCCTCATCGATGTGTTCAGTATGGATAAGCATTTACAAACTCCACAGGTCTTAAAAGCACACATACTAATACACACAAGCAAAGCTAAGTGGTCCTATGTAAAAGTATTTTGGCTGCCATGTGTAGTTCATTGTAAATTCCTACAGTTCCGGGAGGTAGATCGGAGGTAGCTGAAGGGCTACACAGACCAAGCAGATAAGTCTAAAATAAAATAAGTCTTTTTGTAACGGTTCGTTGTTGCCAACTAATCACATAAAAAGGCATAGGTTTGTCAGTGAAAGATTGCGAGGACTGGATGCCACAAAATTCAGTGAAGTAGTATGCATAAACTACCTCTACATGTATTTATCAATCTCAGCCTTCTCCTGGAGCATTTCAACAGTTTACTCTGAAAATATTGACACAGTTCTATTATACCAAACACAAATGATACACATGAGTAGAACAAATGATCCATTTTCCTGAATGAAATTTAATAAAAAACACAGACAAATCAAGACCACCCTAAAAACTAAAAGGGTTTATAGAGAACTTTTTCTTCCTGGAGAGATAGGCAAGGAAGTAGAAATGCTCAACAAAAGTCCAGACCACACTCAAAATTGTCTACCTGAACCTTGAATTGTTAGACCAGCATTACTTCTAGACTTCTCTCTTTTCATGTCTCTGTTTCTTACAAAGTCTCTAATATTTTGGACTGTTCTGTTTCTGAGGACAGGCTCTTCATCTGTTTGGCACTGGTGGCACTCTGCCTTTTTGGCCAAATATCCTCTAGTTATGTGACCCTTGGAGTGCCTCATAACAGCTGCAACTTCAGATTTGACCACCTCTTTGGAGTTCCTAAAATCAACAAAACACAGCCCAAGAAAATGTACATATAAAAAAAGAGTACAGTACAGAATACAACTGAGAAACCTACCATAATAATGTAAAAGTCACTAGAATACCTTTTGTATAATAATGTATAATAAACTCTATGGTTCTTTGTTCCTTTACTGACCTTTAGACCTGGATCCACAGTTCAGGGTGACATCTTGAAGTGCCTACACAAGAAACATCCAATTGATTTATTTCATTAATTAAAAGCAAATACCTGTTAGTTCAGAAGGGTCTTTTTTGACATTTTCCGCTTATATTTCACAGTTTTATTTCAAACTTGAATATATATGGCTCCATCAAATGCAATCAGTTAAAGTGTTTTATAATGTCATTTTAGTTAACATTTCAAAGCATCAAAACTAAAATATTTGTCAGAAAAAAACCCATAAAACACTTAATGTTCAAGCATTCATACTTTTTTCTTGCCTTCTGTACTACAGCAAACCATTCTGCATTAATTTCAGTGTAGTATATTGTAATTTCTTGTGAGAACACATATGATGGTCTGTATGCCTCTCCAAAATATACCCAAAAACCTATCCAAATCCATATAAAGGTGTATCATGTATGTTTTGTGATTTTGAGCTATGTTTGTGTAGTAAAATATGTTTTGTGGAAGTGGTGTGGTGGGGTGTAGAGGTGGTGTGGAGGAGGTGTGGTGGGGTATGGAGGTGGTGTAGTGGTGTGTGGATGTGTGTGGTGGTGTGTGTAGGGGATGTAGTGGGGTGTGGATGTGTGTGGTGGGGTGTGAAGGTGGTGTAGTGGTCTGTGGAGGTGGTGTGGTGTGGATGTGTATGGTGGGGTGTGGATGTGTGTGGAGGAGGTGTGGTGGGGTATGGAGGTGTGAAGTGTGGTGTGGAGGTGGTGTTTAGTGGGGTGATGGGGTGTGTGGTGGGGTGTGGAGGTGGTGTAGTGGTGTTTAGTGGGGTGTGTAGGTGTGTGGTGTGGAGGTGGTGTAGTGGGGTGTGGAGGTGTAGTGGTGTGTGGAGGAGGTGTGGTGTTGTGTAGAGGTGTGAAGTGTGGTGTGGAGGTGGTGTTTAGTGGGGTGATGGGGTGTGTGGTGGGGTGTGGAGGTGTGTGGTGGGGTGTGGAGGTGGTGTAGTGGTGTTTAGTGGGGTGTGGAGGTGTGGTGGGGTGTGGAGGTGTGTGGTGGGGTGTTGAGGTGGTGTAGTGGTGTTTAGTGGGGTGTGGAGGTGTGTGGGTGGGTGTGGAGGTGTGTGGTGGGGTGTGGAGGTGGTGTAGTGGTGTTTAGTGGGGTGTGGAGGTGTGTGGGTGGGTGTGGAGGTGTGTGGTGGGGTGTGGAGGTGGTGTAGTGGTGTTTAGTGGGGTGTGGAGGTGTGTGGGTGGGTGTGGAGGTGTGTGGTGGGGTGTGGAGGTGGTGTAGTGGTGTTTAGTGGGGTGTGGAGGTGGTGTAGTGGTGTTTAGTGGGGTGTGGAGGTGTGTGGTGGGGTGTGGAGGTGATGTGGAGGTTGTGTGGTGGGGTGTTGAGATGGGGTGATGGGGTGTGTATGGTTTAGCCTATCAAGAAATCTGCCTTCGCTCATAACTGTGATATCACAAAATGGTTGTGAACCATATTGTCCTTCCAGTGCAATGTGTTACTAAGATCAGCTAGATAACTAGCTATTATATCATGCAAATGGACCTCTTTCGTTTCAACAGTTTAAGGTTATTTAAAAGTTTCCATCCGTCATTATAGATGGAAATTCACTACAAATATCTAATAACCCTTTTGCAGATCACATAAATGTACTATACCTTCTCTGAGCTCACGTCAGGCAAGGATGACGCTGCCACCTCCCTGGTGGAAGCAACTCTGCAATCCTGTAAAGTAGAAGATTAAACCTTTCATAAAACACAGACTTCAGTTTAACAAACGCATAATAATTAATCTGGATATATGGCTTCTTGTGGATCACTGACAAACTCCTCGTAAATCATGGTGTCCTCCCAGTGCAGTGTGGTGCCAGAGTTGTGTATGGTGTAGCCATCTAGAAATCTGCCTTCGCTCATAACTGTGACATCACAAAGTCCTTGTAAATCATGGTGTCCTCCCAGTGCAGTGTGATGCCAGAGTTGTGTATGGTGTAGCCATCTAGAAATCTGCCTTCGCTCATAACTGTGACATCATAAAGTCCTTGTAAATCATGGTGTCCTCCCAGTGCAGTGTGATGCCAGAGTTGTGTATGGTGTAGCCATCTAGAAATCTGCCTTCGCTCATAACTGTGACATCACAAAGTCCTTGTAAATCATGGTGTCCTCCCAGTGCAGTGTGGTTCCAGACAGAGTTGTGTATGGTTTAGCCTATCAAGAAATCTGCCTTCACTCATAACTGTGACATCACAAAATCCTTCTAAACCAAAAGGGCTAGCATTCAAAATCTCACTTCCAGTTCTTGCCAACTGTTTCATTACACTACTGTGACAGTGCTGAAGAACTCAATTTCTTTAATTTGTTACACTGTGTGGCTATACAGCGGGTGAAATACCGTAAATCCTCAAATAAAGGCCGGGATTCAATTAGAAGCCGGGCTTCAGATAGTAGCCGGGGTCGTGGTCCATACGGACAAATAAAGGCCGGGCCCCGAATACAAGCCGGGGGTAAAATAAAGTAGCCTATACTGTAGCCTACCAGCATCAGTCCGTCAGCTCAAAGTAGACATCACAATTTAATTGAATGCATTTCACAAATACATGTTCTCCTCATGTTTAATATTTTATTAAATAATATTGTTGGCTAATTTCATGGGCTGTTTGCCACGTAGGACTAGGCTACTAGGCGAATTCGTTATTGTTTAGCCTAAATGCACGTATCGTACAGCCTACTGTTGTTTATCTGTAACGTTTTAGTTTGCTAGGTTACTTTTTCCAGAAGGGATCATAAAGCAGTAGTAGACTTACGTAACTTTGATATTAGATTCAAAGAGACGGTGTATGCTGATTGCTGAAGAACATTCGGGAGAAAAAATAGCAAAGAAGTTTGACATTGACCCGAGACGAATGCGATACGCTACGACTAGCAGGTGGAGGTAGAAAGAAAGTTAGGCTGGATATCAAACCAGCTCGTTGAGTACATGTTTTCAGTCCGCGATAAGCATTATAGAGTGTCTAGAAAAATTATTAAAATCCAGGCTTTGGAAATCTTTTCCTCCGTGACTGACAGTGGAGACCATAACTCCGATGTTTATTTTTTATGTTGACACCGCACCTAAAGCGCTACGCGATGTGCAGGAAGTGTTGAATGCATGCAATGAATTATATTAGCCTACTGCAATTATGCCCATTATTTAAATAATAAAATTGCCCCTAATACAAGCCTGCCCCAAATAAAGGCCGGTGCGCTGTGTAGCTTAAGTAAATACAAGCCCCGGCCACAATTGGAGGATTTACGGTAAGCGGGTGAACGTCGCCATTTTTCTCAGTAAATATATTTCCAAAGGTGCTATTGACATGCAACTTTCACCGCATGTTGGTAACAACCCAAGTAATACATACATACAAAAAAAAATAAAAAAATACATTCAGAAATTAAGTAATGTGTATTAATGTGAAATAACACAGGAAAAAAGTATTGAACACATGAAGAAAGGAAGGTGCAAAAAGGCATGGAAAGCTAAGAAAACAGCTGGAATCTTTCAGTAATTAGAAAGCAATCCGGCCGTTAGTCAGTGCAAATTAATATCCCAATTGATGGCCTGTAAAAAGGTGTCTTATTACCAAGGTGTCACACAAGAAGCATCTCATGATGGGTAAAAGCAAAGAGCTTTCTCAAGACCTTTGCAACCTTATTGTTGCAAAACATACTGATGGCATTGGTTACAGACGCATTTCTAAAAGTGGAAAGAACATCATTTCACCATAAGCTAGCCACGACCAGGTGCTCCTCGGAAGATTTCTGACAGAGGAGTGAAAAGAATTATCAGAGGAGTTGTCAAAGAGCCAAGGACCACTCGTGGAGAGCTTCAGTAAGACCTGAAATTTGCAGGTACAGTTGTTTAAAAGAATGCACTCAACCGCCATGGCCTGTATGCACACTCACCACATAAGACTCCATTACTGAAGAAAAAAGCATGTTGAAGCTCGTTGAAAGTTCGCAGCACAAAATGTTGACAAGTCTGTGAAATACTGGTAGAATAGTCTGGTCAGATGAGAGCAAAATTGAACTCTTTGGATGACATAATGCACACCATGTTTGTAGGAGACATGGCACTGCACATCATCCCAACAGTGACGTTTGGAGGTGGAAACATCATGGTGTGGGACTGCTTTTCAGCATAAGGTACTGGCAAACGTCACACAATTGAAGCAAGGATGAATGGAGAACTGTACCGAGACATCCTTGATAAAAATGTGCTGCCATCTACCAGGATGTTGAAGATGAAACAAGGGTGGACATTTCAGCAAGACAATGATCAGCCAAGGACACTCTCAATTGGTTTCAGAGAAAGAAAATAAGGATGCTGGAATGGCCCAGACAATCACCTGAATTGAATCCATTTGAAAATCTAAGAACTGAAGATCAGAGTTCATAGAAGAGGCCCACAGAACTTTCAAGATATGAAGACTGTTTGTGTGGAAGAATGGGCCAAACTCACATCTGAGCAATGCATACAAGTAGTTTCTCCATACAGGAAGCGTCTTGAAGCCGTCATTAGCTACAAAGGCTTTTGTACAAAGTATTCAATAAATAACAGTAAGCGTGTTCAATACTTTGTCCCTGTGTCTTTTCATATTATTAGACATAGCTTAATTTCTGAAAAAAATTGTTTTGGTTTCTTGTATGTTTGGATTACCTGGGTTGTTACCAACATCTGGTGAAAATTTCATGTCAATAACACCTTTGGAAATATATTTACTGAGAAAAATGGTGACGTGTTCAATACTTATTTCACCCGCCGTATCAATTGGTTTTGGTTGTAGTGCTGGAGAGCTTGGAAGTGCTGTTTTTACTGGGCAATATAGACCACAAAACAAGACTCATACTCACCATCAACATATCTGAAAAGGAGAGACTGAACTCATCTGGGAGAAAAAAATGACAAATAAAAAGCCCCTTTCAGTAAAACAGTAATTGACACAAAACATTATCTGCAAAAAGTAATCACATATTTGAAGATGAGTTTCTATACAGCTAATCTGAATAGACAACGCAAAGATGTCACCACTCGTTGGTAAATAATAGCTGACTGATATGATGCTGGCATGGCAGTGTGACATTCACCACAAGATAATGGTAGACAGCAGATACTTAAAATAACGTTATTCAATGGAGATATCGCATGCGAACAGTAGCTCAAGCACTAATCAAATATTGCAAACTAGCCTTCTAATCCCGGGCAAATTCTGCAAATTATAATGTTTCATATATAGTATAGTCGATTAACAGTTAAGGTTATACATATTTTGCAAACTACCTTCTTGTATTCTTCAATTCGGTCTACTCGTTCCTTTAAAGATATACATTGAAACCGTGACTGATAAATTCTGATAGTGTGACATTCACCACAAAATAATGGTAGACAGCAGATACTTCAATTAACGTTATTAATGAAGATATCTTCTTATTTTCTGATTAACCCATCTCATGGTTTGTCTAAAACTAACAAGCTATACTTAAGCAACGTCAGACTACGCCAGCGAACAGCGCCCATCGAATATTGCAAGTTTGCAAACTAGCTCACGAATCTCGGGCGAATACCGCAAATTATAACTTTGCAAATGCAATTTAAACATTCACTCACCAGCCTTCACACACGGTAAAATGTATTAATGAATAATGGCGAATCACTTTCTGATATTTAATTCTCTAACTGTAATAAACCACACTAGACTACTACAAGCACCACGATGTTTCTGGGGCTAAGTATGGGAAGCAAACCAAGATATGCTGTTGACTCGGGGGATTGGAATGACCAGAAACGAAGTAATAGTAAATGAAAAAGGGCTTAACCAAAATGAAGTGAATAAAACGTAAACCCTTTGCAGGTTCTAATCAACACAAGTTGACACTGTTACTCTTCCTTTGCTGTAAGGCTAAACTGACATATATTGCCACCCTAGCTAGCTAGCTAGCTAGCATAGCCTAGCTAAAGATATAAGATGCTTGCCTTCTCCAACCTTGATTTCTACACACGTCGCGTGACAATTTTTCAAATGAATGTGATATGGATGAAATATGAATGAAAAAACTTAAACTTACCGTTTTGGTTGTAGACACTCTTGTCTTCTTAATTTTAGATGTTGTTCTCGCAGGGGAAGGCAAAGTGTTGGTCTTGGTGTATTACGACCCCAATTTACCTGAAAGTGTAAAGTTGCTACTGCGCCTGCGCATCATGCTTCCCGCTTATTTCCAACGTACATTCCCAATACACGCCCATTTTGTGTATGTTTTTGGACAGAAATGTGTATGACTCTGCAGTGACAAAACCTGTCGATAGTTGGCGCATTTTTTTTCCTGGGATACACATCAATACACAAAAAAACATGTTTTGTGGTTTATTAGGACTTCGCCCAAAAAAGCGGGAGGTTGTTCCTCAGGCTGAAATAAACTCAAATACAATGTCGGGATTATGAGGACAGGGCCTCGGTCTTCATAATCCCAAATGTCCTCATAGTGTTGGTATGTATTGACCAACACACACAAACACACACACACAAACGCACACACACACACACACACAGCTCCCCTCCCACCTCCCCCCTGGCTGACTGCCACACAGCTTCTCCAGCCACTAACCATCTAACTAATATCAGTCAGTAATATCAATAGCTAAACATACTTGTAATAACAGAACACTCACCGTCTTGAAAACTCACGGCAATCTTGAAAGAAATGTCTCTGAAATTTGTCTTTAAGAATCTTGCTGCTCCACTCTCCAGCTCTTTCGCCCACAAAATGGCGACAGAGTAGGTCAGGCTTATATACTGGGGAGAGATTCTGAGAGGCGGGTTCAGGCTTTGCTTCAGGGGGACTCTTGAAACAGTCAACAGAGGAATTTGAAGAATTTGAGGGTGCCTTGAAACTTTCTCGGTGTGTGTGTGAAAGAGAGAGAGTTGTGTGTGTGTGTCTGTGTGTCTGTGTGCCTGTGTGTTTGTCTGTGTGTCTGTGTGCCTGTGTGTGTGTCTGTGTGCCTGTGTGTGTGTGTGTTGTCTTTAGGTGTAAATGCAAGCTGAGTGCTGATGTAAATGGCTGAATTCCTAGTGCTATGAGAGCTGCAGTGGTAGCACAGGAAGAGATGACAGATTTCTCCTCCTTTTCTGTCAGAGGCAACCGTGGCCTACTGGTTAGGGTTCAGCGCTCAAGCTGGGGCCCATAAGGCCATCTAAGAGGGGGGGGGAGAAAAAAGAGGGGGAAGAAGGAAAATGGGAGAAAAGAGAGGAGAAAAGAAGAGAGGAGGAAGGAGGAAGAAAATGTGGGTGTTTCTGCATCCATACCTATCTGAGAAATGCATTTCTAACTGCTTTAACAATATTTGGACCCACAACTGGTTTTGTCTGCAGACGGGATACGAACCTACGATTTGGGAATTATGAGTTCCGTTTTTTTCACATCCTCTCCGCGGATATTTATATCAAATTAGGAGCTCCATAAGTGCATTTCCCATAACTTACAGAACACATAAAATTAGTATAATTGACACAATAGGATACAAATCAGCAACATAAAAAACTATTAATGAGAACACAAAACTCAACAACCCCACTATATTTCTATCTAAATTTAAACAATCGTCTCATACAAATACATTTGTGTTCTTTATGTGTAATAATTATTTATTTCTTCTCCCACATACCTGTACCCAGTGGCGGACCTACCATTAAGGCGAACTAGGCAACTGCCTTAGGCCCTCACCCAGCAGAAAGCCCACGATAAATTGCCCACCCAGGCACTGATGGGACGGCCTAAGTCCATAACCAACCGGCCCTCCCGCAGATATCGTCGGTTGCGACAGTTTTCCTTGCTTAAGCGAATACATTATATACCTGTCATGATAACCAACGGGATTCACTGTCTGCTATTTATACTACTCCTAGTGACCTGTATTCACACTCATGGTTACTATTGTCTTACTATTTTCTAATCTCCTCCGTCAGTCTTACTATGTTTATTTGTTATTAAATGTTAATCACTCTAGCCTAATACTTGCATGTCTCGCTCGTAGACACCTTTAACACCCCTACACACACACACACACAAACACACACACACACACACATAATCACACACCCAGCATGCAACACTATCATTACCACTGATGTTTACACCCCATCGTATGTTCTGTTCTGTTCATTTCTACAACAAAGTTCAAACCAGTGGCGGCGGACCTTAAGGGCGATTGTGGCGACGAACTGCTTTCAGGAAAAGGAGATTTTTTTCTCTGTCGGCGTACTAATTAAGATATATTGACAACAAAACAATTAGGACTTCCTACACCAAATGTATCGATTCAACAGGTTTCTATAAAGGGTGGAACCCTACATCCAAGAATTGGAACGAAAGAAAATCATGGCTAGCACGCTGTGAAGTGGCTAACGCGGTCTGTATTTCTTTATTTGTAGGCTACCGCTGTCACTTTTCATAGGTTGTACAGTGTGAATGTTCGCTTTTTGCCCTAACACTGAGTTATTTTCTTTGTGAAGACTTAGTTAGCTTTTGTAAGCCAATACTTTCGAGATCAGTCAATAAATATAGTTGGTTTTGACTTATATGTTGCCCCCTTCTTTACGTTGTTACTGGACATTTATGTGTCCTGTAAAGCTATGTTGCATCATACAACATTTGAGACATGTGGATAATGAAAAAGTGGGATAATTTAATGCGGAGCCAAATCATGTTTGCTTATGAAGGCTCCTGAATGCAACTTTCTTCCATATAACTAGCTACTGTAGCTATGTAGGTAGAGGGGAAATATTTTGATTGTGTGCTGCCATCTACTATACAAAAAGGTATTGCTGTATGAGTTAATCAGCCTACAAAAAAAATGATATTGCTTAATGTAGGTCGCCCTAATCATTATCAAAAAAATTGTGTACTCTTTCTCTGCTGACATTTATTCCTAAAGGCTCTGTAGTTATACATATAGGCCTAACCATCTGATACTAGCCCAGAGTTAAGCATATTCATCTAGCAAACTATAGGCCCTACCTTCCTTGGAGTGTTACAATAGCCAGTATCATTTTATTCCATGTGTCCATCCAGGCAAATTTGTGGATCCAAATGTTATTAAAAAACATATATAATGTTATTTCTTTGTAATCATCCAAAATTATGTTAAGTGTATGGGTATTTTGCATACATTGAGCGGGCAACGCGCCGTATATTAAGTGGGCCGCTCTGACAGACAACTCCCGGGCCACTTTTTCCCCCCAGTCCGCCCCTGCTTTGAGGTGGCCCTTTTTTTTTGCATTAAAAGGACGGATGAAGAGGGCCCCTGGCTATGTTTTCGCCTTAGGCCCCCAAATGACTAGGTCCGCCACTGCTCTCGATTTCGCGCCGTCACCCGGTGGCAAAAGCTCTTTCTGTGATCCTCCAGGCCTTAGGGGGATTTTCAGAAGGTGTCCGAGAAAGGTGCATGGTCGTCGGACTGACCGTTTTCGGTCGGATGGGTATTTTGTGGAGCCTCCGCCACCACGCCTCCGCCACCACCCCCAACTTTTTCGTACCCATGGTTAACCAAAACCCTACCCATGGTTAACCAAAATGGACTTAGAAAAAATCCACAGTTTTCAGACCTCCAGAGGGGTAGGACCCTGCTCAAAGGTGTCCGAGAATACTGCACCTTCAGCGGACATGCCATGAGCCTCTAGACCCCTCTATATCCTCCAGGAGGACCAGGATTTGAGGAACATGTGTACGAGAACAGTGCACCTTCAGCGGACTGGCCCTGAGCAGCTACACCCCTGGTTACATCCTCCACAGGCACCAGGATGTGACAGAATGTGTCCGAGAATAGGTCACCTTCAGCGGACATGCCTTGAGCCTCTAGACCCCTATACATCCTCCGGGAGAGGGAGGAGAGTGTGGTCAACAGTCCGCTTCAAACCGCTTGAAAATCGGACACTCAGAGGCTGAGTTACCTCTTTGTGGAACTTTTTTTATTTTTCGTTCTGAGCCTAAGTCCACTTTTTTAGGGTGCTCTCGATTTCGCGCCGTCACCCGGTGGCAAAACCTCTTTCTGTGATCCTCCAGGCCTTAGGGGGATTTTCAGAAGGTGTCCGAGAAAGGTGCATGGTCGTCGGACTGACCGTTTTCGGTCGGGAGGGTATTTTGTGAGCCTCCGCCACCACCCCCAACTTTTTCATACCCATGGTTAACCAAAACCCTACCCAGGGTTAACCAAAATGGACTTAGAAAAAATCCACAGTTTTCAGACCTCCAGAGGGGTAGGACCCTGCTCAAAGGTGTCCGAGAATACTGCACCTTCAGCGGACATGCCTCGAGCCTCTAGACCCCTCTATATCCTCCAGGAGGACCAGGATTTGAGGAACATGTGTCCGAGAACAGTGCACCTTCAGCGGACTGGCCCTGAGCAGCTAAACCCCTGGTTAACCAAAATGGACTTAGAAAACACTGGAGGCCTACAGACACACACACCTCCCCAGACAGGCCTAAGAAGCCTCCTGTCTATTAAAGGTCCCCAAAGGTCAGAGAGACACACAGAGAGCTCCAAACACTGCCCAGTGTGTTGGGTTCACTTACTGGGAGGCCTACAGACACACACACCTCCCCAGACAGGCCTAAGAAGCCTGCTGTCTATTAAAGGTCCCCAAAGGTCAGAGAGACACACAGAGAGCTCCCAGCACTGCCCAGTGTGTTGTGTTCACTTACTGGGAGGCCTACAGACACACACACCTCCCCAGACAGGCCTAAGAAGCCTGCTGTCTATTAAAGGTCCCCAAAGGTCAGAGAGACACCCAGAGAGCTCCAAACACTGCCCAGTGTGTTGGGTTCACTTACTGGGAGGCCTACAGACACACACACCTCCCCAGACAGGCCTAAGAAGCCTGCTGTCTATTAAAGGTCCCCAGAGGTCAGAGAGACACACAGAGAGCTCCAAACACTGCCCAGTGTGTTGGGTTCACTTACTGGGAGGCCTACAGACACACACACCTCCCCAGACAGGCCTAATTAGCCTGCTGTCTATTAAAGGTCCCCAGAGGTCAGAGAGACACACAGAACACTGCCCTGTGTACTGTATTAAGTCACAGCAAGACCCAATGGCTCACACTTGTCTCCCTTTAGGCCCAAAAATTCTGCCTGCTATTAAAGCTCTCTGAGGGTCCCACAGACGCACACAGAGCTCCCAGCACTGCCCAGCACTAACCCTAACCCCCAGTACTGCCCTTAGCCCCAGCCCACTGCCCCCAAACACAGTGAGCTTCACGAGGCTCCCACAGACACACACAGAGCTCCCAGCACTGCTGGACGTCTAACTGAGGTCGCCATTGAATTCTAGATAGCTCGCTCCGTTTCTCACTTGCCGCCACAGCCTTCAGACAATCAGTCATCAGCACAAGTTCGCCTCATGAAAACCGGAGATTCATACCGATCTGCCACGCCCCACTGTGTGGTGTGTTTGTTTAGTGTGTAGCGCAGTTGACTGTGTGGTGTGTTTGTTTAGTGTGTAGCGCAGTTGCACTACGGGGTGTTGAGCTGCTTATTATGTGTAGGTTTTTAAGGATGCAATGTGCATCGTGGTCCGGTGCTTCCGCCCTGTATAGCTTTTCCTTTATAGAGTCGAGCCTTTCTTTCATATTAAAGCTCTCTGAGGGTCCCACAGACACACACAGAGCTCCCAGCACTGCCCAGCACTAACCCTGACCCCCAGTACTGCCTTCAGCCCCAGCCCACTGCCCCCAAACACAGTGAG
This sequence comes from Sprattus sprattus, assembly GCF_963457725.1. NCBI lineage: Eukaryota > Metazoa > Chordata > Actinopteri > Clupeiformes > Clupeidae > Sprattus > Sprattus sprattus. The sequence continues at coordinate 259,748 of NC_137909.1, read as the reverse complement.
CTTCATGAGGCTCCCACAGACACACACAGAGCTCCCAGCACTGCTGGACGTCTAACTGAGGTCGCCATTGAATTCTAGATAGCTCGCTCCGTTTCTCACTTGCCGCCACAGCCTTCAGACGATCAGTCATCAGCACAAGTTCGCCTCATGAAAACCGGAGATTCATACCGATCTGCCACGCCCCACTGTGTGGTGTGTTTGTTTAGTGTGTAGCGCAGTTGACTGTGTGGTGTGTTTGTTAAGTGTGTAGCGCAGTTGCACTACGGGGTGTTGAGCTGCTTATTATGTGTAGGTTTTTAAGGATATAATGTGCATCGTGGTCCTGTATAGCTTTTCCTTTATAGAGTCGATCCTTTCTTTCATACCGGGGAGTCATTCACAACTTAGGACAGAGTTGCTTCAGGTGGGATTTGAACCTGCAATTCTCAGATGGTTTTCTGGAATCTTACCCTTTGCGGGTTTCGAACCTGTGCTCATCAGGTCTGTGGTGCCGCGCCCTACCCACTAAGCCACCGTGCTGGTATAGAATTCCGCCTGTCAGTGCGCCCAAATCACCGATTCCTCACCCCATATTTTCCCAGGCTCTTTCTCTTTCAATCTTTCTCTCTCTCAGAGTTGCTTCATGTGGGGTTCGATCCTACGATTTTCAGGTGGTTTCGTCGAAACTAACACCTTTAATGGGTGGTTTCACCGAGACTTGCCCTTCGCGGGGTTCGAACCTGTGCTTCTCAGGTACCTCAGCCACTAATATGCCTCTCCCCACTCATCCGGGGCAAATTCTCGCTAGAAAAGGGTTCGGCGCGGTGACAGAGAGCTCCGTAGAGCCCTCGGCGTCCCCGGCCTGGAGGCTGACCGCGGTGGCTGGGAGGTGGGACCTGTGAGACAGGGTGCCTCCCCTGGCGGGTCACGGTTTCCAATCGGTCAGAAGGTTTAGGAGAGGAGAGGGAGGAGAGTGTGGTCAACAGTCCGCTTCAAACCGCTTGAAAATCGGACACTCAGAGGCTGAGTTACCTCTCGTGGAACTTTTTTTATTTTTCGTTCTGAGCCTAAGTCCACTTTTTTAGGGTGCTCTCGATTTCGCGCCGTCACCCGGTGGCAAAACCTCTTTCTGTGATCCTCCAGGCCTTAGGGGATTTTCAGAAGGTGTCCGAGAAAGGTGCATGGTCGTCGGACTGACCGTTTTCGGTCGGGAGGGTATTTTGTGGAGCCTCCGCCACCACCCCCAACTTTTTCGTACACATGGTTAACCAAAACCCTACCCATGGTTAACCAAAATGGACTTAGAAAAAATCCACAGTTTTCAGACCTCCAGAGGGGTAGGACCCTGCTCAAAGGTGTCCGAGAATACTGCACCTTCAGCGGACATGCCATGAGCCTCTAGACCCCTCTATATCCTCCAGGAGAACCAGGATTTGAGGAACATGTGTCCGAGAACAGTGCACCCTCAGCGGACTGGCCCTGAGCAGCTACACCCCTGGTTACATCCTCCACAGGCACCAGGATGTGACAGAATGTGTCCGAGAATAGGTCACCTTCAGCGGACATGCCTTGAGCCTCTAGACCCCTATACATCCTCCGGGAGAGGGAAGAGAGTGTGGTCAACAGTCCGCTTCAAACCGCTTGAAAATCGGACACTCAGAGGCTGAGTTACCTCTTTGTGGAACTTTTTTTATTTTTCGTTCTCAGCCTAAGTCCAGTTTTTTAGGGTGCTCTCGATTTCGCGCCGTCACCCGGTGGCAAAACCTCTTTCTGTGATCCTCCAGGCCTTAGGGGGATTTTCAGAAGGTGTCCGAGAAAGGTGCATGGTCGTCGGACTGACCGTTTTCGGTCGGGAGGGTATTTTGTGGAGCCCTCGCCACCACCCCCAACTTTTTCGTACCCATGGTTAACCAAAACCCTACCCATGGTTAACCAAAATGGACTTAGAAAAAATCCAGAATTTTCAGACCTCCAGAGGGGTAGGACCCTGCTCAAAGGTGTCCGAGAATACTGCACCTTCAGCGGACATGCCATGAGCCTCTAGACCTCTCTATATCCTCCAGGAGGACCAGGATTTGAGGAACATGTGTCCGAGAACAGTGCACCTTCAGCGGACTGGCCATGTGCAGCTACATCCCTAGTTACACCTTCCACAGGCACCAGGATGTGACAGAATGTGTCCGAGAATAGGTCACCTTCAGCGGACTGGCCATGTGCAGCTACACCCCTAGTTACATCCTCCACAGGCACCAGGATGTGAACATAATGTGTCCGAGAATAGGTCACCTTCAGCGGACATGCCTTGAGCCTCTAGACCCCTATACATCCTCCGGGAGAGGGACGAGAGTGTGGTCAACAGTCCGCTTCAAACCGCTTGAAAATCGGACACTCAGAGGCTGAGTTACCTCTTTGTGGAACTTTTTTTATTTTTCGTTCTGAGCCTAAGTCCACTTTTTTAGGGTGCTCTCGATTTCGCGCCGTCACCCGGTGGCAAAACCTCTTTCTGTGATCCTCCAGGCCTTAGGGGGATTTTCAGAAGGTGTCCGAGAAAGGTGCATGGTCGTCGGACTGACCGTTTTCGGTCGGGAGGGTATTTTGTGGAGCCCTCGCCACCACCCCCAACTTTTTCGTACCCATGGTTAACCAAAACCCTACCCATGGTTAACCAAAATGGACTTAGAAAAAATCCAGAATATTCAGACCTCCAGAGGGGTAGGACCCTGCTCAAAGGTGTCCGAGAATACTGCACCTTCAGCGGACATGCCATGAGCCTCTAGACCCCTCTATATCCTCCAGGAGAACCAGGATTTGAGGAACATGTGTCCGAGAACAGTGCACCCTCAGCGGACTGGCCCTGAGCAGCTACACCCCTGGTTACATCCTCCACAGGCACCAGGATGTGACAGAATGTGTCCGAGAATCAGTCACCTTCAGCGGGCATGCCTTGAGCCTCTAGACCCCTATACATCCTCCGGGAGAGGGAGGAGAGTGTGGTCAACAGTCCGCTTCAAACCGCTTGAAAATCGGACACTCAGAGGCTGAGTTACTTCTTTGTGGAACTTTTTTTATTTTTCGTTCTGAGCCTAAGTCCACTTTTTTAGGGTGCTCTCGATTTCGCGCCGTCACCCGGTGGCAAAACCTCTTTCTGTGATCCTCCAGGCCTTAGGGGGATTTTCAGAAGGTGTCCGAGAAAGGTGCATGGTCGTCGGACTGACCGTTTTCGGTCGGGAGGGTATTTTGTGGAGCCTCCGCCACCACCCCCAACTTTTTCGTACCCATGGATAACCAAAACCCTACCCATGGTTAACCAAAATGGACTTAGAAAAAATCCACAGTTTTCAGACCTCCAGAGGGGTAGGACCCTGCTCAAAGGTGTCCGAGAATACTGCACCTTCAGCGGACATGCCATGAGCCTCTAGACCCCTCTATATCCTCCAGGAGGACCAGGATTTGAGGAACATGTGTCCGAGAACAGTGCACCTTCAGCGGACTGGCCCTGAGCAGCTACACCCCTGGTTACATCCTCCACAGGCACCAGGATGTGACAGAATGTGTCTGAGAATAGGTCACCTTCAGCGGACATGCCTTGAGCCTCTAGACCCCTATACATCCTCCGGGAGAGGGAAGAGAGTGTGGTCAACAGTCCGCTTCAAACCGCTTGAAAATCGGACACTCAGAGGCTGAGTTACCTCTTTGTGGAACTTTTTTTATTTTTCGTTCTGAGCCTAAGTCCACTTTTTTAGGGTGCTCTCGATTTCGCGCCGTCACCCGGTGGCAAAACCTCTTTCTGTGATCCTCCAGGCCTTAGGGGGATTTTCAGAAGGTGTCCGAGAAAGGTGCATGGTCGTCGGACTGACCGTTTTCGGTCGGGAGGGTATTTTGTGGAGCCCTCGCCACCACCCCCAACTTTTTCGTACCCATGGTTAACCAAAACCCTACCCATGGTTAACCAAAATGGACTTAGAAAAAATCCAGAATTTTCAGACCTCCAGAGGGGTAGGACCCTGCTCAAAGGTGTCCGAGAATACTGCACCTTCAGCGGACATGCCATGAGCCTCTAGACCCCTCTATATCCTCCAGGAGGACCAGGATTTGAGGAACATGTGTCCGAGAACAGTGCACCTTCAGCGGACTGGCCATGTGCAGCTACACCCCTAGTTACACCTTCCACAGGCACCAGGATGTGACAGAATGTATCCGAGAATAGGTCACCTTCAGCGGACTGGCCATGTGCAGCTACACCCCTAGTTACATCCTCCACAGGCACCAGGATGTGAACATAATGTGTCCGAGAATAGGTCACCTTCAGCGGACATGCCTTGAGCCTCTAGACCCCTATACATCCTCCGGGAGAGGGACGAGAGTGTGGTCAACAGTCCGCTTCAAACCGCTTGAAAATCGGACACTCAGAGGCTGAGTTACCTCTTTGTGGAACTTTTTTTATTTTTCGTTCTGAGCCTAAGTCCACTTTTTTAGGGTGCTCTCGATTTCGCGCCGTCACCCGGTGGCAAAACCTCTTTCTGTGATCCTCCAGGCCTTAGGGGGATTTTCAGAAGGTGTCCGAGAAAGGTGCATGGTCGTCGGACTGACCGTTTTCGGTCGGGAGGGTATTTTGTGAGCCTCCGCCACCACCCCCAACTTTTTCATACCCATGGTTAACCAAAACCCTACCCAGGGTTAACCAAAATGGACTTAGAAAAAATCCACAGTTTTCAGACCTCCAGAGGGGTAGGACCCTGCTCAAAGGTGTCCGAGAATACTGCACCTTCAGCGGACATGCCATGAGCCTCTAGACCCCTCTATATCCTCCAGGAGGACCAGGATTTGAGGAACATGTGTCCGAGAACAGTGCACCTTCAGCGGACTGGCCATGTGCAGCTACACCCCTAGTTACACCTTCCACAGGCACCAGGATGTGACAGAATGTGTCCGAGAATAGGTCACCTTCAGCGGACTGGCCATGTGCAGCTACACCCCTAGTTACATCCTCCACAGGCACCAGGATGTGAACATAATGTGTCCGAGGACAGAGCACCATCAACGGACTCTTTACCAGCTTTGAGTCCCTTGTTTTTGACTTCCAGAGGCACCATAATGTCAAAAACATGTGTCCGCCAAAGATGCACCATCAACGGACTCTCTGCGAGCTTCGAGTCCCTTGTTTTCGACTTCCAGATGCACCATAATGTCAAAAACATGTGCCCGAGAAAGATGCACCATCAACGGACTCTCTATGAGCTTCTGGGGCCTTGTTACAATCCTCCAGGAGGCTTCTGAAAAGGAGCTCTCTAGTCCCGAGATGGTACCCGGTGGCAAAACCTCTTTTTGGCATCCTCCAGGCTTAAGGGGAATCCTCAGAGAGTGTCCGAAAAAAGTGCACTGTCGTCGGACTGACCGTTTTGGCTCGGGAGGGTAGGCCATGGAGCTCGCGCCAGCACCCCCAACTTTTTTTTACCCATGGTTAACCAGTAACTATGAGTCTCTTAAGGTTCCATAAGAGAGTCATACTATGACTCTTATGGAAAAGTAACTATGACTCTGTCATAGGGTCGGGGCAAAAACGAATCTCAAGAACATTAAGGCTAAATAAATATCAGAGTTATTCCAAATGATTGAGGGAAGTTGGCTAGCAATAACCCCAATTATGGGATAAAGATTGGCTCTGAAAGAGGAAATAGCCTGGAAATTTACTGTGGGAGGAATCGGTGACTTTGTCGCACTGACAGGTGGGATTCTGTATCAGCACGGTGGCTCAGTGGGTAGGGCGCGGCTCCACGAACCTGAAGAGCACAGGTTCGAAACCCGCAAAGGGTAAGATTTCAGAAGAACATCTGAGAATCGCAGGTTCAAATCCCACCTGAAGCAACTATGTCCTAAGTTGCATATGAATCCCCGGAGAAAAATAACACACTATTCGCAATCAAACTCTGTAAACAGAACGTGGCAAACTCTGTAAGCAGAACATGGCATACTTTGAAGACAGAACTTGGCAAACTCTGTATACACAACCCGGAAAACTCTGTAAACGGAGTGAGGCAAACTCTGTAAACAGAACGTGGCAAACTCTGTAACAGAACTCAGCAAACTCTTTGAAAAGAACCTGGCAAGTTCTTTAAACAGAAAATATAATATTTTGTTTTTATCTTTTTTTAAAGCCATTCGTCTCACACGTTTCACCCTAGAAAGGCGCCCGGTGTACGCCGGAGTATCCTTTCTGCCCCCGGTGATTTCGCATCCCAGGTGCTGAGGTCCCACGGGGCCTCTACTTGGGAGGGTAGGGAATTTCGGTCGACCCCTCCCGCTGGCAGGCCGTTGCTGAGGATTGTGTAAATCAGTTGTAAAAGTCACACAGCAATCATATAATATAAAATTATATGTTTTTCGGTTTCCTAACCGTTGTCGGCAGTGGAAGTCGATTGTAAAAATCACAGGTACGGTGTTGCACCCCGCACAGTAACCGGAACCCCACGGGGTGGGCAGAGAAATCTGCCAGAACATCCAGCAGGAATGGCTGCGATGAAGAAGGGCAAGACCACAGGTCGCAAGGCTAAGTGGTCTGTAAAATAACTAAAAACTTTGATGGAGATGGAGGAGGCTCTCGAGCAAGGCCAATACTCTGTATATTACATGAATGTGGAAATTGCAAGTCAGCTTCCAGGTAGGTCCTCCCACGAAGTGAAAGAGAAAAGACAGTGCATGAGACGGCAATCTCACAGGAGAAGCACTAAGCTCTTACTGCAGCCAACAGAGGCAAACCTGGAGAGGCAGGAAATCCCTGCTGAACTCAATCTGCTGATACAGCCACGAGGGTTACTGTTAAGGGTAGACGTGGTTGAGTGGTCGAGCAAGGTGGAAAAGACTCTCAGGAGGCGTTGAGGTGGAAGTTGGGATTTTTTATTTTGTCCCTAAATAAGGCCGTGAAGGCAAAAATATGATTCAGAATAATAATAAACAAACAAACAAACAAAATAAGAATAAAGAAAAAACTTTGCAAAATAGAAAATAAACTGGACTTAATAGTCACAAAACAAATAAGCAAATATGCTAGCAACTTACTTCGAAATTTGGAACAAGGTAGCTGTTCACCAATAGAGCAATCTTGGACGCATGTCCGTTTATCCTCAGCTCTCCAGATAGACTGAAGAATCTCGTTTAAATCAGGCCTACCCGTGCCCTCAATTGGTTCATACCATTTACTTTACACAATACAGGGGTATCACGACAGACCAAACACCTTGGACTAAAACAGCCACCAAAACAATTCCACATAACTGGAAAAATACATCAATAAATATACAAAAGATCCCCTGCTGGAAGGCATAGCCAACATATTAATTAATCAGCATAAAAATACATTATACAAAACTGGTTCCCTTCCGGTTATCCAGGAAGTCATTGACCTTTTAAAAATACCCGGTACGAGGGCGGCCATTCATTTATGCACAAACAAACACAAGACGCGACACCGACGGTAAGACAAATACAACTGCCATATGAAATTGATGTATGGTTTTAAACTAAATAAACAGAACATTAACGAGACAAGACCTTGTCTGTGTGATTATTGTAACGTAAGAGAGTATGGATAAGTATGTATTTAGACTGTAGAGGTGTAATGGTGGATGGATACGATCGTTAAAGACCCGGTTGTGTATGATGTTAAAACGCGTGAATACAGCAACGGGACTAACAGAAATTGGAGGGTGAATGGCTGGGTTAACAAACATTTAGAAACTGTAAGTGTATAATGACATGGACAACGGACATGAAACACACATAGCAAACACATGCACATGGTGAATGTTCATTGAGGCAGAGTATCGCAGCCGTGACGGTAGCGCAGCGCTCCGTCACACACCCCCCCCCTTAAGAGAGAGCGTCCATCTCATGACGCGAAAGAAAGTCTGCAATGACATTGTCCTTTCCCGCCTTGTACCTCACCGTAAACTTGTAAGGCTGCAAAGAGAGGTGCCACCTGGAAATCCGAGAGTTAGAATCTTTCATGCGGTTTATCCACTGCAGGGCCCTGTGGTCAGTCTCAAGGACGAAGTCTTTGCCCATAAGATAATATTTAAGAGTGTCTATGGCCCACTTTATAGCCAGACCCTCTTTTTCAATTGTAGAGTAGCGAGTCTCCCGAGGGAACAGCTTCCTACTCACGTACTGTACTGGTCTCTTTTCCTCGCCCAGGCCTGAGGCGTCGGTCTGCACAGTAAAGGGCAGGGAGAAGTCGGGGCTCTGGAGAACCGGCTCGAGGCACATACTCTCCTTCAGGTCAAGGAAAGCAGCCTCACACTCCGCTGTCCAGACCACCTTGTTGGGGCTGGTCTTGCGAGTTAGGTCAGACAAGGGCGCCGCCCGTCTGGAGAAGTTGGCAATGAAACGCCGATACCAACCGACTAACCCCAGAAATGACCTCACCCCCTTTTTGGTAGTGGGAGGCTGAGCGTCGCGAATGGCATCCACCTTGCCAATCTGAGGGCGGATGGTGCCACCACCCAAGATGTAGCCCAGGTAGCACACCTCCGACCTGGCAAGCTGGCACTTGCTGGCGTTGACCACCAGCCCCGCTCGATGGATGCGCTGGAAGACTTCCTGAAGGTGTTGAAGATGTTCCTCCCAGGAGGAGCTATGTATGATGACATCGTCAATGTAAGCTGCAGCGTAATCCTCCGTGCCCCTCAGCACCTCGTCCATAAGGCGCTGAAAGCTGGCTGCGGCTCCGTGCAGACCAAAGGGCATGACCCGGAAATGGTATAGGCCTGACGGGGCCCGGAAAGCGGTCAGCTCCTGTGCTCGGGGTGAGAGTGGCACCTGCCAGTACCCCTTACACAGGTCAAGGGTGCTGAGGAATTTTGCCCTCCCCAGACGCTCTACCATCACGTCCACACGGGGCATCGGATACGGGTCAAAAGTTGAGATGCTGTTCAGCTTGGAAAAGTCTATGCAGAAGCGGAGTCCACCATCCTTTTTCGGGACAAGGACGACAGGACTGCACCACTCACTATGAGAAGGCTCAATCACCCCCATTTCCAGCATGGCCTGTACCTCTTGCTTCAGCGCGGGGATCAATCGCGCTGGAACTCTGGTGGAGGTTTGCCGGATGGGGCCTGGAGAGGTGAGCTGGATGTCATGGGTAACGACATCAGTCCGCCCTGGTTGGTCTTGAAACAGGCCTCGAGGGATGATGTTCAGCAGGTCATCCCGCTGCTCAGGTGAGAGGTGGGTGATGGATGGGTAGGGAGCCTCACCGCCAGCGGTCGGAAAGTACAGCTCCGTCGGCTCTTCCTCCTGCTCCACCACTCGCGCCCACAGTTGATTCTGGATGGCTGGTGGACGGTCCGTCCATTGTTTCAAGAGGTTGACGTGGTAACGTTGCTTGGAGCGACGTCTGTCTGGCGTGGCGATCTCATAGGTCACTTCACCTACTTTGCGAAGCACCTCAAATGGCCCTTGCCACTTGGCCAACAGGCTGCTCTCGGATGACGGCAACAGCAACAGCACCTTCTGTCCTGGACTAAAGGAGCGGCTGCGCGCATTCTGGTCGTACCACGTCTTCTGTCGTGTCTGCGCTTTGGCCAGGTGGTCATGGGCCATGGAGCTCAGTTGGTCCAGCTTCTCCCGCATCCTGATGACATAGCTCGCGATGTTCTTTGGCTGATGAGGAGCGTCCCCCTCCCAATTGACACAAAACATTATCTGCAAAAAGTAATCACATATTTGAAGATGAGTTTCTATACAGCTAATCTGAATAGACAACGCAAAGATGTCACCACTCGTTGGTAAATAATAGCTGACTGATATGATGCTGGCATGGCAGTGTGACATTCACCACAAGATAATGGTAGACAGCAGATACTTAAAATAACGTTATTCAATGGAGATATCGCATGCGAACAGTAGCTCAAGCACTAATCAAATATTGCAAACTAGCCTTCTAATCCCGGGCAAATTCTGCAAATTATAATGTTTCATATATAGTATAGTCGATTAACAGTTAAGGTTATACATATTTTGCAAACTACCTTCTTGTATTCTTCAATTCGGTCTACTCGTTCCTTTAAAGATATACATTGAAACCGTGACTGATAAATTCTGATAGTGTGACATTCACCACAAAATAATGGTAGACAGCAGATACTTCAATTAACGTTATTAATGAAGATATCTTCTTATTTTCTGATTAACCCATCTCATGGTTTGTCTAAAACTAACAAGCTATACTTAAGCAACGTCAGACTACGCCAGCGAACAGCGCCCATCGAATATTGCAAGTTTGCAAACTAGCTCACGAATCTCGGGCGAATACCGCAAATTATAACTTTGCAAATGCAATTTAAACATTCACTCACCAGCCTTCACACACGGTAAAATGTATTAATGAATAATGGCGAATCACTTTCTGATATTTAATTCTCTAACTGTAATAAACCACACTAGACTACTACAAGCACCACGATGTTTCTGGGGCTAAGTATGGGAAGCAAACCAAGATATGCTGTTGACTCGGGGGATTGGAATGACCAGAAACGAAGTAATAGTAAATGAAAAAGGGCTTAACCAAAATGAAGTGAATAAAACGTAAACCCTTTGCAGGTTCTAATCAACACAAGTTGACACTGTTACTCTTCCTTTGCTGTAAGGCTAAACTGACATATATTGCCACCCTAGCTAGCTAGCTAGCTAGCATAGCCTAGCTAAAGATATAAGATGCTTGCCTTCTCCAACCTTGATTTCTACACACGTCGCGTGACAATTTTTCAAATGAATGTGATATGGATGAAATATGAATGAAAAAACTTAAACTTACCGTTTTGGTTGTAGACACTCTTGTCTTCTTAATTTTAGATGTTGTTCTCGCAGGGGAAGGCAAAGTGTTGGTCTTGGTGTATTACGACCCCAATTTACCTGAAAGTGTAAAGTTGCTACTGCGCCTGCGCATCATGCTTCCCGCTTATTTCCAACGTACATTCCCAATACACGCCCATTTTGTGTATGTTTTTGGACAGAAATGTGTATGACTCTGCAGTGACAAAACCTGTCGATAGTTGGCGCATTTTTTTTCCTGGGATACACATCAATACACAAAAAAACATGTTTTGTGGTTTATTAGGACTTCGCCCAAAAAAGCGGGAGGTTGTTCCTCAGGCTGAAATAAACTCAAATACAATGTCGGGATTATGAGGACAGGGCCTCGGTCTTCATAATCCCAAATGTCCTCATAGTGTTGGTATGTATTCAGGTAAATTGGGGTCGTAATACACCAAGACCAACACACACAAACACACACACACAAACGCACACACACACACACACACAGCTCCCCTCCCACCTCCCCCCTGGCTGACTGCCACACAGCTTCTCCAGCCACTAACCATCTAACTAATATCAGTCAGTAATATCAATAGCTAAACATACTTGTAATAACAGAACACTCACCGTCTTGAAAACTCACGGCAATCTTGAAAGAAATGTCTCTGAAATTTGTCTTTAAGAATCTTGCTGCTCCACTCTCCAGCTCTTTCGCCCACAAAATGGCGACAGAGTAGGTCAGGCTTATATACTGGGGAGAGATTCTGAGAGGCGGGTTCAGGCTTTGCTTCAGGGGGACTCTTGAAACAGTCAACAGAGGAATTTGAAGAATTTGAGGGTGCCTTGAAACTTTCTCGGTGTGTGTGTGAAAGAGAGAGAGTTGTGTGTGTGTGTCTGTGTGTCTGTGTGCCTGTGTGTTTGTCTGTGTGTCTGTGTGCCTGTGTGTGTGTCTGTGTGCCTGTGTGTGTGTGTGTTGTCTTTAGGTGTAAATGCAAGCTGAGTGCTGATGTAAATGGCTGAATTCCTAGTGCTATGAGAGCTGCAGTGGTAGCACAGGAAGAGATGACAGATTTCTCCTCCTTTTCTGTCAGAGGCAACCGTGGCCTACTGGTTAGGGTTCAGCGCTCAAGCTGGGGCCCATAAGGCCATCTAAGAGGGGGGGGGAGAAAAAAGAGGGGGAAGAAGGAAAATGGGAGAAAAGAGAGGAGAAAAGAAGAGAGGAGGAAGGAGGAAGAAAATGTGGGTGTTTCTGCATCCATACCTATCTGAGAAATGCATTTCTAACTGCTTTAACAATATTTGGACCCACAACTGGTTTTGTCTGCAAACGGGATACGAACCTACGATTTGGGAATTATGAGTTCCGTTTTTTTCACATCCTCTCCGCGGATATTTATATCAAATTAAGAGCTCCATAAGTGCATTTCCCATAACTTACAGAACACATAAAATTAGTATAATTGACACAATAGGATACAAATCAGCAACATAAAAAACTATTAATGAGAACACAAAACTCAACAACCCCACTATATTTCTATCTAAATTTAAACAATCGTCTCATACAAATACATTTGTGTTCTTTATGTGTAATAATTATTTATTTCTTCTCCCACATACCTGTACCCAGTGGCGGACCTACCATTAAGGCGAACTAGGCAACTGCCTTAGGCCCTCACCCAGCAGAAAGCCCACGATAAATTGCCCACCCAGGCACTGATGGGACGGCCTAAGTCCATAACCAACCGGCCCTCCCGCAGATATCGTCGGTTGCGACAGTTTTCCTTGCTTAAGCGAATACATTATATACCTGTCATGATAACCAACGGGATTCACTGTCTGCTATTTATACTACTCCTAGTGACCTGTATTCACACTCATGGTTACTATTGTCTTACTATTTTCTAATCTCCTCCGTCAGTCTTACTATGTTTATTTGTTATTAAATGTTAATCACTCTAGCCTAATACTTGCATGTCTCGCTCGTAGACACCTTTAACACCCCTACACACACACACACACACACACACACACACATAATCACACACCCAGCATGCAACACTATCATTACCACTGATGTTTACACCCCATCGTATGTTCTGTTCTGTTCATTTCTACAACAAAGTTCAAACCAGTGGCGGCGGACCTTAAGGGCGATTGTGGCGACGAACTGCTTTCAGGAAAAGGAGATTTTTTTCTCTGTCGGCGTACTAATTAAGATATATTGACAACAAAACAATTAGGACTTCCTACACCAAATGTATCGATTCAACAGGTTTCTATAAAGGGTGGAACCCTACATCCAAGAATTGGAACGAAAGAAAATCATGGCTAGCACGCTGTGAAGTGGCTAACGCGGTCTGTATTTCTTTATTTGTAGGCTACCGCTGTCACTTTTCATAGGTTGTACAGTGTGAATGTTCGCTTTTTGCCCTAACACTGAGTTATTTTCTTTGTGAAGACTTAGTTAGCTTTTGTAAGCCAATACTTTCGAGATCAGTCAATAAATATAGTTGGTTTTGACTTATATGTTGCCCCCTTCTTTACGTTGTTACTGGACATTTATGTGTCCTGTAAAGCTATGTTGCATCATACAACATTTGAGACATGTGGATAATGAAAAAGTGGGATAATTTAATGCGGAGCCAAATCATGTTTGCTTATGAAGGCTCCTGAATGCAACTTTCTTCCATATAACTAGCTACTGTAGCTATGTAGGTAGAGGGGAAATATTTTGATTGTGTGCTGCCATCTACTATACAAAAAAGGTATTGCTGTATGAGTTAATCAGCCTACAAAAAAAATGATATTGCTTAATGTAGGTCGCCCTAATCATTATCAAAAAAATTGTGTACTCTTTCTCTGCTGACATTTATTCCTAAAGGCTCTGTAGTTATACATATAGGCCTAACCATCTGATACTAGCCCAGAGTTAAGCATATTCATCTAGCAAACTATAGGCCCTACCTTCCTTGGAGTGTTACAATAGCCAGTATCATTTTATTCCATGTGTCCATCCAGGCAAATTTGTGGATCCAAATGTTATTAAAAAACATATATAATGTTATTTCTTTGTAATCATCCAAAATTATGTTAAGTGTATGGGTATTTTGCATACATTGAGCGGGCAACGCGCCGTATATTAAGTGGGCCGCTCTGACAGACAACTCCCGGGCCACTTTTTCCCCCCAGTCCGCCCCTGCTTTGAGGTGGCCCTTTTTTTTTTGCATTAAAAGGACGGATGAAGAGGGCCCCTGGCTATGTTTTCGCCTTAGGCCCCCAAATGACTAGGTCCGCCACTGCTCTCGATTTCGCGCCGTCACCCGGTGGCAAAAGCTCTTTCTGTGATCCTCCAGGCCTTAGGGGGATTTTCAGAAGGTGTCCGAGAAAGGTGCATGGTCGTCGGACTGACCGTTTTCGGTCGGATGGGTATTTTGTGGAGCCTCCGCCACCACGCCTCCGCCACCACCCCCAACTTTTTCGTACCCATGGTTAACCAAAACCCTACCCATGGTTAACCAAAATGGACTTAGAAAAAATCCACAGTTTTCAGACCTCCAGAGGGGTAGGACCCTGCTCAAAGGTGTCCGAGAATACTGCACCTTCAGCGGACATGCCATGAGCCTCTAGACCCCTCTATATCCTCCAGGAGGACCAGGATTTGAGGAACATGTGTACGAGAACAGTGCACCTTCAGCGGACTGGCCCTGAGCAGCTACACCCCTGGTTACATCCTCCACAGGCACCAGGATGTGACAGAATGTGTCCGAGAATAGGTCACCTTCAGCGGACATGCCTTGAGCCTCTAGACCCCTATACATCCTCCGGGAGAGGGAGGAGAGTGTGGTCAACAGTCCGCTTCAAACCGCTTGAAAATCGGACACTCAGAGGCTGAGTTACCTCTTTGTGGAACTTTTTTTATTTTTCGTTCTGAGCCTAAGTCCACTTTTTCAGGGTGCTCTCGATTTCGCGCCGTCACCCGGTGGCAAAACATCTTTCTGTGATCCTCCAGGCCTTAGGGGGATTTTCAGAAGGTGTCCGAGAAAGGTGCATGGTCGTCGGACTGACCGTTTTCGGTCGGGAGGGTATTTTGTGAGCCTCCGCCACCACCCCCAACTTTTTCATACCCATGGTTAACCAAAACCCTACCCAGGGTTAACCAAAATGGACTTAGAAAAAATCCACAGTTTTCAGACCTCCAGAGGGGTAGGACCCTGCTCAAAGGTGTCCGAGAATACTGCACCTTCAGCGGACATGCCTCGAGCCTCTAGACCCCTCTATATCCTCCAGGAGGACCAGGATTTGAGGAACATGTGTCCGAGAACAGTGCACCTTCAGCGGACTGGCCCTGAGCAGCTAAACCCCTAGTTAACCAAAACCCTACCCATGGTTAACCAAAATGGACTTAGAAAACACTGGAGGCCTACAGACACACACACCTCCCCAGACAGGCCTAAGAAGCCTCCTGTCTATTCAAGGTCCCCAAAGGTCAGAGAGACACACAGAGAGCTCCAAACACTGCCCAGTGTGTTGGGTTCACTTACTGGGAGGCCTACAGACACACACACCTCCCCAGACAGGCCTAAGAAGCCTGCTGTCTATTAAAGGTCCCCAAAGGTCAGAGAGACACACAGAGAGCTCCCAGCACTGCCCAGTGTGTTGTGTTCACTTACTGGGAGGCCTACAGACACACACACCTCCCCAGACAGGCCTAAGAAGCCTGCTGTCTATTAAAGGTCCCCAAAGGTCAGAGAGACACCCAGAGAGCTCCAAACACTGCCCAGTGTGTTGGGTTCACTTACTGGGAGGCCTACAGACACACAAACCTCCCCAGGCAGGCCTAAGAAGCCTGCTGTCTATTAAAGGTCCCCAAAGGTCAGAGAGACACACAGAGAGCTCCAAACACTGCCCAGTGTGTTGGGTTCACTTACTGGGAGGCCTAGAGACACACACACCTCCCCAGACAGTCCTAATTAGCCTGCTGTCTATTAAAGGTCCCCAGAGGTCAGAGAGACACACAGAACACTGCCCTGTGTACTGTATTAAGTCACAGCAAGCCCCAATGGCTCACACTTGTCTCCCTTTAGGCCCAAAAATTCTGCCTGCTATTAAAGCTCTCTGAGGGTCCCACAGACACACACAGAGCTCCCAGCACTGCCCAGCACTAACCCTAACCCCCAGTACTGCCCTTAGCCCCAGCCCACTGCCCCCAAACACAGTGAGCTTCACGAGGCTCCCACAGACACACACAGAGCTCCCAGCACTGCTGGACGTCTAACTGAGGTCGCCATTGAATTCTAGATAGCTCGCTCCGTTTCTCACTTGCCGCCACAGCCTTCAGACAATCAGTCATCAGCACAAGTTCGCCTCATGAAAACCGGAGATTCATACCGATCTGCCACGCCCCACTGTGTGGTGTGTTTGTTTAGTGTGTAGCGCAGTTGACTGTGTGGTGTGTTTGTTTAGTGTGTAGCGCAGTTGCACTACGGGGTGTTGAGCTGCTTATTATGTGTAGGTTTTTAAGGATGCAATGTGCATCGTGGTCCGGTGCTTCCGCCCTGTATAGCTTTTCCTTTATAGAGTCGAGCCTTTCTTTCATATTAAAGCTCTCTGAGGGTCCCACAGACACACACAGAGCTCCCAGCACTGCCCAGCACTAACCCTGACCCCCAGTACTGCCCTCAGCCCCAGCCCACTGCCCCCAAACACAGTGAGCTTCATGAGGCTCCCACAGACACACACAGAGCTCCCAGCACTGCTGGACGTCTAACTGAGGTCGCCATTGAATTCTAGATAGCTCGCTCCGTTTCTCACTTGCCGCCACAGCCTTCAGACGATCAGTCATCAGCACAAGTTCGCCTCATGAAAACAAGAGATTCATACCGATCTGCCACGCCCCACTGTGTGGTGTGTTTGTTTAGTGTGTAGCGCAGTTGACTGTGTGGTGTGTTTGTTAAGTGTGTAGCGCAGTTGCACTACGGGGTGTTGAGCTGCTTATTATGTGTAGGTTTTTAAGGATATAATGTGCATCGTGGTCCGGTGCCTCTGCCCTGTATAGCTTTTCCTTTATAGAGTCGAGCCTTTCTTTCATACCGGGGAGTCATTCACAACTTAGGACAGAGTTGCTTCAGGTGGGATTTGAACCTGCAATTCTCAGATGGTTTTCTGGAATCTTACCCTATGCGGGTTTCGAACCTGTGCTCATCAGGTCTGTGGTGCCGCGCCCTACCCACTAACCCACCGTGCTGGTACAGAATTCCGCCTGTCAGTGCGCACAAATCACCGATTCCTCACCCCATATTTTCCCAGGCTCTTTCTCTTTCAATCTTTCTCTCTCTCAGAGTTGCTTCATGTGGGGTTCGATCCTACGATTTTCAGGTGGTTTCGTCGAAACTAACACCTTTAATGGGTGGTTTCACCGAGACTTGCCCTTCGCGGGGTTCGAACCTGTGCTTCTCAGGTACCTCAGCCACTAATATGCCTCTCCCCACTCATCCGGGGCAAATTCTCGCTAGAAAAGGGTTCGGCGCGGTGACAGAGAGCTCCGTAGAGCCCTCGGCGTCCCCGGCCTGGAGGCTGACCGCGGTGGCTGGGAGGTGGGACCTGTGAGACAGGGTGCCTCCCCTGGCGGGTCACGGTTTCCAATCGGTCAGAAGGTTTAGGAGAGGAGAGGGAGGAGAGTGTGGTCAACAGTCCGCTTCAAACCGCTTGAAAATCGGACACTCAGAGGCTGAGTTACCTCTCGTGGAACTTTTTTTATTTTTCGTTCTGAGCCTAAGTCCACTTTTTTAGGGTGCTCTCGATTTCGCGCCGTCACCCGGTGGCAAAACCTCTTTCTGTGATCCTCCAGGCCTTAGGGGGATTTTCAGAAGGTGTCCGAGAAAGGTGCATGGTCGTCGGACTGACCGTTTTCGGTCGGGAGGGTATTTTGTGGAGCCCTCGCCACCACCCCCAACTTTTTCGTACCCATGGTTAACCAAAACCCTACCCATGGTTAACCAAAATGGACTTAGAAAAAATCCAGAATTTTCAGACCTCCAGAGGGGTAGGACCCTGCTCAAAGGTGTCCGAGAATACTGCACCTTCAGCGGACATGCCATGAGCCTCTAGACCCCTCTATATCCTCCAGGAGGACCAGGATTTGAGGAACATGTGTCCGAGAACAGTGCACCTTCAGCGGACTGGCCATGTGCAGCTACACCCCTAGTTACACCTTCCACAGGCACCAGGATGTGACAGAATGTGTCCGAGAATAGGTCACCTTCAGCGGACTGGCCATGTGCAGCTACACCCCTAGTTACATCCTCCACAGGCACCAGGATGTGAACATAATGTGTCCGAGAATAGGTCACCTTCAGCGGACATGCCTTGAGCCTCTAGACCCCTATACATCCTCCGGGAGAGGGACGAGAGTGTGGTCAACAGTCCGCTTCAAACCGCTTGAAAATCGGACACTCAGAGGCTGAGTTACCTCTTTGTGGAACTTTTTGTATTTTTCGTTCTGAGCCTAAGTCCACTTTTTTAGGGTGCTCTCGATTTCGCGCCGTCACCCGGTGGCAAAACCTCTTTCTGTGATCCTCCAGGCCTTAGGGGGATTTTCAGAAGGTGTCCGAGAAAGGTGCATGGTCGTCGGACTGACCGTTTTTGGTCGGGAGGGTATTTTGTGGAGCCCTCGCCACCACCCCCAACTTTTTCGTACCCATGGTTAACCAAAACCCTACCCATGGTTAACCAAAATGGACTTAGAAAAAATCCAGAATTTTCAGACCTCCAGAGGGGTAGGACCCTGCTCAAAGGTGTCCGAGAATACTGCACCTTCAGCGGACATGCCATGAGCCTCTAGACCCCTCTATATCCTCCAGGAGGACCAGGATTTGAGGAACATGTGTCCGAGAACAGTGCACCTTCAGCGGACTGGCCATGTGCAGCTACACCCCTAGTTACACCTTCCACAGGCACCAGGATGTGACAGAATGTGTCCGAGAATAGGTCACCTTCAGCGGACTGGCCATGTGCAGCTACACCCCTAGTTACATCCTCCACAGGCACCAGGATGTGAACATAATGTGTCCGAGGACAGAGCACCATCAACGGACTCTTTACCAGCTTTGAGTCCCTTGTTTTTGACTTCCAGAGGCACCATAATGTCAAAAACATGTGTCCGCCAAAGATGCACCATCAACGGACTCTCTGCGAGCTTCGAGTCCCTTGTTTTCGACTTCCAGATGCACCATAATGTCAAAAACATGTGCCCGAGAAAGATGCACCATCAACGGACTCTCTATGAGCTTCTGGGGCCTTGTTACAATCCTCCAGGAGGCTTCTGAAAAGGAGCTCTCTAGTCCCGAGATGGTACCCGGTGGCAAAACCTCTTTTTGGCATCCTCCAGGCTTAAGGGGAATCCTCAGAGAGTGTCCGAAAAAAGTGCACTGTCGTCGGACTGACCGTTTTGGCTCGGGAGGGTAGGCCATGGAGCTCGCGCCAGCACCCCCAACTTTTTTTTACCCATGGTTAACCAGTAACTATGAGTCTCTTAAGGTTCCATAAGAGAGTCATACTATGACTCTTATGGAAAAGTAACTATGACTCTGTCATAGGGTCGGGGCAAAAACGAATCTCAAGAACATTAAGGCTAAATAAATATCAGAGTTATTCCAAATGATTGAGGGAAGTTGGCTAGCAATAACCCCAATTATGGGATAAAGATTGGCTCTGAAAGAGGAAATAGCCTGGAAATTTACTGTGGGAGGAATCGGTGACTTTGTCGCACTGACAGGTGGGATTCTGTATCAGCACGGTGGCTCAGTGGGTAGGGCGCGGCTCCACGAACCTGAAGAGCACAGGTTCGAAACCCGCAAAGGGTAAGATTTCAGAAGAACATCTGAGAATCGCAGGTACAAATCCCACCTGAAGCAACTATGTCCTAAGTTGCATATGAATCCCCGGAGAAAAATAACACACTATTCGCAATCAAACTCTGTAAACAGAACGTGGCAAACTCTGTAAGCAGAACATGGCATACTTTGAAGACAGAACTTGGCAAACTCTGTATACACAGCCCGGAAAACTCTGTAAACGGAGTGAGGCAAACTCTGTAAACAGAACGTGGCAAACTCTGTAACAGAACTCAGCAAACTCTGTGAAAAGAACCTGGCAAGTTCTTTAAACAGAAAATATAATATTTTGTTTTTATCTTTTTTTAAAGCCATTCGTCTCACACGTTTCACCCTAGAAAGGCGCCCGGTGTACGCCGGAGTATCCTTTCTGCCCCCGGTGATTTCGCATCCCAGGTGCTGAGGTCCCACGGGGCCTCTACTTGGGAGGGTAGGGAATTTCGGTCGACCCCTCCCGCTGGCAGGCCGTTGCTGAGGATTGTGTAAATCAGTTGTAAAAGTCACACAGCAATCATATAATATAAAATTATATGTTTTTCGGTTTCCTAACCGTTGTCGGCAGTGGAAGTCGATTGTAAAAATCACAGGTACGGTGTTGCACCCCGCACAGTAACCGGAACCCCACGGGGTGGGCAGAGAAATCTGCCAGAACATCCAGCAGGAATGGCTGCGATGAAGAAGGGCAAGACCACAGGTCGCAAGGCTAAGTGGTCTGTAAAATAACTAAAAACTTTGATGGAGATGGAGGAGGCTCTCGAGCAAGGCCAATACTCTGTATATTACATGAATGTGGAAATTGCAAGTCAGCTTCCAGGTAGGTCCTCCCACGAAGTGAAAGAGAAAAGACAGTGCATGAGACGGCAATCTCACAGGAGAAGCACTAAGCTCTTACTGCAGCCAACAGAGGCAAACCTGGAGAGGCAGGAAATCCCTGCTGAACTCAATCTGCTGATACAGCCACGAGGGTTACTGTTAAGGGTAGACGTGGTTGAGTGGTCGAGCAAGGTGGAAAAGACTCTCAGGAGGCGTTGAGGTGGAAGTTGGGATTTTTTATTTTGTCCCTAAATAAGGCCGTGAAGGCAAAAATATGATTCAGAATAATAATAAACAAACAAACAAACAAAATAAGAATAAAGAAAAAACTTTGCAAAATAGAAAATAAACTGGACTTAATAGTCACAAAACAAATAAGCAAATATGCTAGCAACTTACTTCGAAATTTGGAACAAGGTAGCTGTTCACCAATAGAGCAATCTTGGACGCATGTCCGTTTATCCTCAGCTCTCCAGATAGACTGAAGAATCTCGTTTAAATCAGGCCTACCCGTGCCCTCAATTGGTTCATACCATTTACTTTACACAATACAGGGGTATCACGACAGACCAAACACCTTGGACTAAAACAGCCACCAAAACAATTCCACATAACTGGAAAAATACATCAATAAATATACAAAAGATCCCCTGCTGGAAGGCATAGCCAACATATTAATTAATCAGCATAAAAATACATTATACAAAACTGGTTCCCTTCCGGTTATCCAGGAAGTCATTGACCTTTTAAAAATACCCGGTACGAGGGCGGCCATTCATTTATGCACAAACAAACACAAGACGCGACACCGACGGTAAGACAAATACAACTGCCATATGAAATTGATGTATGGTTTTAAACTAAATAAACAGAACATTAACGAGACAAGACCTTGTCTGTGTGATTATTGTAACGTAAGAGAGTATGGATAAGTATGTATTTAGACTGTAGAGGTGTAATGGTGGATGGATACGATCGTTAAAGACCCGGTTGTGTATGATGTTAAAACGCGTGAATACAGCAACGGGACTAACAGAAATTGGAGGGTGAATGGCTGGGTTAACAAACATTTAGAAACTGTAAGTGTATAATGACATGGACAACGGACATGAAACACACATAGCAAACACATGCACATGGTGAATGTTCATTGAGGCAGAGTATCGCTGCCGTGACGGTAGCGCAGCGCTCCGTCACATTTACAAGCAGTAACTGGCCTCAACAGAAAATTAAGGTGGCAAGCTGGTGCTCTCATTGACATGTACACTCACGAACACGAAATCAGGCGGGCGCTCACACTGGCAAGC
Organism: Sprattus sprattus; assembly: GCF_963457725.1. Lineage (NCBI taxonomy): Eukaryota > Metazoa > Chordata > Actinopteri > Clupeiformes > Clupeidae > Sprattus > Sprattus sprattus. The sequence continues at coordinate 237,943 of NC_137909.1, read as the reverse complement.
AGGAAGGACCCGGGCGCAGCAGTGGCCATTGAGACCGCTACGGCGATGGTGATAAGGGAGGCGAGAAGAAAAGGTCCAGCGACCAAAAAGAACAGCAAAGCTGGCGAGCCGATGAAGCCCCGAAGCAAGCGAGAAATGAAGAGGGATGAGGTCCATAAACTCAGAAAACTAATGAGTACGGACCCGGCTAAGCTTGTTAGCTATGTCCTTGACGGGAGTGAAGCGACCGACTGCCCAGTCCCGCTGCCTCAATTACACGAAGTGTTTGAAAGGCGTTGGATGGGGTCAGAAGGTGCCTTCAAGGGCTTGGGAGGCTTTAAGGCCGCCAGCGGGGCGGACAACGAACACTTCTCCACCCTGTTCACCCCCGAAGAGGTGCTCACACACCTCAGAAAGACGGACAGGAAATCGGCACCAGGCACGGACGGCATCGGGCGGGATGACCTACTCCTCTGGGACCCGAAGGGTGTGAAGCTATCAAAACTCTTTGGCAGCTGGCTTGCGGCGGGGTTCATACCTCAGTGTGTAAAGCCCGCGAGAACTGTACTGATACCAAAGACCTCCGACCCTCTGCTGTTGAATGACCCGAATAACTGGCGCCCAATCACTATCGGCTCGATGCTGATGCGGCTGTTCTCACGACTGCTAAATGGGCGCCTTACGAAAGCCTGCACTATCCACGACAGGCAGCGAGGGTTCAGGGACTCTCCTGGCTGTAGTGAGAATCTTCACATCCTTCAAAGTCTGGTTAAAGCCAGCAGGAGGGAGAGAAAGTCACTAGCGGTGGTGCTCGTGGACGTGGCAAAGGCTTTCGATACGGTGACACACGAGCACTTGCTTGCAGTGCTCAGGCAGAGAGGTCTGGATGAACACATCATAAACACAATACAAAGCTCGTACGACGGGGGCGTAACTTGCATTGAAGCCGGGGGAGAACAATCTGAACCCATTGCAATGAAAGTCGGTGTGAAGCAGGGTGACCCACTGTCCCCATTGCTTTTCAATCTGGCTCTTGATCCACTGCTCCACACACTGGAAAGCCTCGGTAAGGGAGTAAATATCGCAGACACAAAGCTGGTCTCGCTTGCATTCGCAGATGACCTGGTGCTGGTCAGCGACACATGGAAGAACATGGATTTCAATATCAGAATCCTGAATGACTTCTGTGCCCTGACGGGGCTTAAGGTGCACGCAAGCAAGTGCTTCGGCTTCATGGTTACCCCCTTGAAACACAGCATGAAAATGAAAGTGAATGACTGTCCCCCCTGGCAGATCGAGGGGACACCAATAGAAATGGTTGAAAGTGGAAGGGCGGTAAGATATCTGGGAATTCAGGTCGGTCCAGTGAGGGGCCTCGAGAAACCCGACATTCTCAAAGAGTTACAAGTGGCGCTGGATAAGGTAGGGGCGACACCATTAACTGCCCCTCAAAAGATTTGGCTGCTTAAGACCTTCATAATCCCCAGGCATTTCTACCGGGCCGACCACTGCGACTACAGTATAGTTCGGCTGCGACTGCTGGACCGGCTACTACGTAGCACAGTAAAAACATGGCTGGGTCTAGCGCAGACCACATGTGATGGGTTGCTCTATGCTAGAGCGAGAGACGGAGGTCTGGGGCTACAAAAGTTGAGCGCCGTTATTCCTGCTATGCAGGCAAAGCGGTTGTGGAAACTTTTGCACTCTGATGATGAAGTCATCAGAAAGATAGCCTGGGACCAGAACGGGCTGGAGGACTGGAGAAGAGCTTGGCTCAAAGCGGGCGGGCAACTGGAGAAATTACCAACTCCAGAGGGTGTGCCAGTAACGAACGTTACTGAAGCAGATGGGGCCCCTCAGCTATCCCGGTACAAGAGACCATGCGAGTGGCAAGATGTAGAGTTCGACCAGTGGGCAGGCAAATCGGTGCAGGGAGTTGGAATAGCCTGGTTCAAAGACTCTCCAGAGTCTAATGCCTGGCTCTCCAAACTCCCAAAAGTGCAACACAAATTCTGCTCACAAGCACTACAGCTACAAGTGAGCGTCTACCCTACCAGGGAATTTATGGCAAGGGGCCAAAGCAAGTGGAACGCGAGTTGCCGAGGCTGTCACGCGAGGCTTGAGTCCGCCTCACACCTCCTCGGAGCATGTCCCAGCGGTAGGGCGAAACGACTGGAGCGACACAATTTTGCATGCCATCGACTGGCAGTCGCTGCGAAGAAGCAGGGCTGGGTTGTCCACAGGGAGAAAGAATTTGGAAGCAGACCAAATGTGAGACGCCCAGACTTGGTCTTTTGCAAAGATGGTAAGGCAATGGTGCTGGATGTGACAGTGCGGTTTGAAAGGAACATCAACACACTAAAACTCGCAGGCCGAGAGAAAGTAAAGCACTAAAAACCCATCAAGTACTTGGTGAAACAGGTCATGGGTGTAGAGGAAGTGGAAATACACGGATTTCCACTGGGAGCGAGGGGCCTCTGGCATAAACCCAACAACAAGATCCTCAAGAGAATGGGACTTTCTAAGAGCAGTGCAAAAGCTCTCGCGTCGAGACTTTGTAAGAGTGTTCTGAGAGGATCCTTAACTATCTTGAGTGACATCCTACAAAGTAGGGATTGAATACTTTATATTAAAGTGAAAAGCTTAAGAGGAAAAGCTATACAGGGCGGAAGCACCGGACCACAATGCACATTGCATCCTTAAAAACCTACACATAATAAGCAGCTCAACACCCCGTAGTGTAACTGCGCTACACACTAAACAAACACACCACACAGTGGGACGTGGCATATCGGTAGGAATCTCCGGTTTTCATGAGGCGAACTTGTGCTGATGACTGATCGTCTGAAGGCTGTGGCGGCAAGCGAGAAACGGAGCGAGCTATCTAAAGTTCACTGGCGACCTCAGTTAGACGTCCGTTCCACAAACCTGAAGAACGAGGCACCAGTCAGGAACGCTGAGTGG
>NC_137909.1:180000-230000 GCF_963457725.1 Sprattus sprattus | reverse complement strand
GTGCCTGTGTGTTTGTCTGTGTGCCTGTGTGTGTGTGTGTTGTCTTTAGGTGTAAATGCAAGCTGAGTGCTGATGTAAATGGCTGAATTCCTAGTGCTATGAGAGCTGCAGTGGTAGCACAGGAAGAGATGACAGATTTCTCCTCCTTTTCTGTCAGAGGCAACCGTGGCCTACTGGTTAGGGTTCAGCGCTCAAGCTGGGGCCCATAAGGCCATCTAAGAGGGGGGGGGAGAAAAAAGAGGGGGAAGAAGGAAAATGGGAGAAAAGAGAGGAGAAAAGAAGAGAGGAGGAAGGAGGAAGAAAATGTGGGTGTTTCTGCATCCATACCTATCTGAGAAATGCATTTCTAACTGCTTTAACAATATTTGGACCCACAACTGGTTTTGTCTGCAGACGGGATACGAACCTACGATTTGGGAATTATGAGTTCCGTTTTTTTCACATCCTCTCCGCGGATATTTATATCAAATTAAGAGCTCCATAAGTGCATTTCCCATAACTTACAGAACACATAAAATTAGTATAATTGACACAATAGGATACAAATCAGCAACATAAAAAACTATTAATGAGAACACAAAACTCAACAACCCCACTATATTTCTATCTAAATTTAAACAATCGTCTCATACAAATACATTTGTGTTCTTTATGTGTAATAATTATTTATTTCTTCTCCCACATACCTGTACCCAGTGGCGGACCTACCATTAAGGCGAACTAGGCAACTGCCTTAGGCCCTCACCCAGCAGAAAGCCCACGATAAATTGCCCACCCAGGCACTGATGGGACGGCCTAAGTCCATAACCAACCGGCCCTCCCGCAGATATCGTCGGTTGCGACAGTTTTCCTTGCTTAAGCGAATACATTATATACCTGTCATGATAACCAACGGGATTCACTGTCTGCTATTTATACTACTCCTAGTGACCTGTATTCACACTCATGGTTACTATTGTCTTACTATTTTCTAATCTCCTCCGTCAGTCTTACTATGTTTATTTGTTATTAAATGTTAATCACTCTAGCCTAATACTTGCATGTCTCGCTCGTAGACACCTTTAACACCCCTACACACACACACACACACACACACACACACACATAATCACACACCCAGCATGCAACACTATCATTACCACTGATGTTTACACCCCATCGTATGTTCTGTTCTGTTCATTTCTACAACAAAGTTCAAACCAGTGGCGGCGGACCTTAAGGGCGATTGTGGCGACGAACTGCTTTCAGGAAAAGGAGATTTTTTTCTCTGTCGGCGTACTAATTAAGATATATTGACAACAAAACAATTAGGACTTCCTACACCAAATGTATCGATTCAACAGGTTTCTATAAAGGGTGGAACCCTACATCCAAGAATTGGAACGAAAGAAAATCATGGCTAGCACGCTGTGAAGTGGCTAACGCGGTCTGTATTTCTTTATTTGTAGGCTACCGCTGTCACTTTTCATAGGTTGTACAGTGTGAATGTTCGCTTTTTGCCCTAACACTGAGTTATTTTCTTTGTGAAGACTTAGTTAGCTTTTGTAAGCCAATACTTTCGAGATCAGTCAATAAATATAGTTGGTTTTGACTTATATGTTGCCCCCTTCTTTACGTTGTTACTGGACATTTATGTGTCCTGTAAAGCTATGTTGCATCATACAACATTTGAGACATGTGGATAATGAAAAAGTGGGATAATTTAATGCGGAGCCAAATCATGTTTGCTTATGAAGGCTCCTGAATGCAACTTTCTTCCATATAACTAGCTACTGTAGCTATGTAGGTAGAGGGGAAATATTTTGATTGTGTGCTGCCATCTACTATACAAAAAGGTATTGCTGTATGAGTTAATCAGCCTACAAAAAAAATGATATTGCTTAATGTAGGTCGCCCTAATCATTATCAAAAAAATTGTGTACTCTTTCTCTGCTGACATTTATTCCTAAAGGCTCTGTAGTTATACATATAGGCCTAACCATCTGATACTAGCCCAGAGTTAAGCATATTCATCTAGCAAACTATAGGCCCTACCTTCCTTGGAGTGTTACAATAGCCAGTATCATTTTATTCCATGTGTCCATCCAGGCAAATTTGTGGATCCAAATGTTATTAAAAAACATATATAATGTTATTTCTTTGTAATCATCCAAAATTATGTTAAGTGTATGGGTATTTTGCATACATTGAGCGGGCAACGCGCCGTATATTAAGTGGGCCGCTCTGACAGACAACTCCCGGGCCACTTTTTCCCCCCAGTCCGCCCCTGCTTTGAGGTGGCCCTTTTTTTTTTGCATTAAAAGGACGGATGAAGAGGGCCCCTGGCTATGTTTTCGCCTTAGGCCCCCAAATGACTAGGTCCGCCACTGTATATCCCTCGTCCGGGATATTTTAATTTTTTTGTCAAAAACTGTTTTAAGCTCCGCGAGTTTTCGTCTTAGAGACATAAAAAGAACAACCACGGAAACATTGAACCCTTTTCTTTTATAATATATACAGTTCAAAATTTTAAAATAAATAAGCACTTTGTCAGGGGAATAGAACTGATGTGTTGCACTTTCTAGTATCTGAGTGGGGTTTCTGCTGCTAAGGACCCACCCATTAGCAAATGACAGCTATTCATATGATAAGGGGATGGTGATTCAGTGATCTCCATTGGTTCATGGTGTGGCAAGATTCACTCCGGGGGTTTTGGGTCACAAAGACATTCTAGGGCCATTAGGATATTGCCTTTGTCTTTGCGAGAGGTGTCACAGGTTTGTTCACACCAACTCATCAATATGCATTTGTAGGGGCACAGATTTAGGAATGGCACAGGACACTCTGAAATTATAAATATGTGGTAGTGAAACAAGACATCCTTTCTGAATGCTAAACTAACATGTGTTTAGCCAACACCTATGTTTACAAGGCTCAGAAATAAAAAGTCTTGTGAATAAATCTTTACAATGTGTTTTTGTACAAAGTCTGAGCACCTCTGAAACAAGGTTTTTCCAAGGGTATGTTTACATTTGATTTAAATTAAACTTTTTTTCACTACATTCCTTTTACTTACATTATATTATTGCTGAGGTCTTCTAGAATAGAATCATATATTCCATTTGTGCATCAATGTTTTGAGTTAAGCAAAATGTACAAAAACATCAAGGCATGTCAGACAACTTAGAAAAGTCTAAAAGGCCTTGGACCTTAGAGTGTTAACCATGGGTAGACCAGAAAAAAAGTTGAAAATATTTTTAAGTCCACACTGGTTAACACTCTAAGGTCCAAGGCCTTTTAGACTTTTCTAAGTTGTCTGACATGCCTTGATGTTTTTGTACATTTTGCTTAACTTAAAACATTGATGCACAAATGGAATATATGATTCTATTCTAGACGACCTCAGCAATAATATCATGTAAGTAAAAGGAATGTAGTAAAAAAAAGTTTAATTTAAATCAAATGTAAACATACCCTTGGAAAATCCTTGTTTCAGAGGTGCTCAGACTTTGTACATAAACACATTGTAAAGATTTATTCACAAGACTTTTTATTTCTGAGCCTTGTAAACATAGGTGTTGGCTAAACACATGTTAGTTTAGAATTCAGAAAGTATGTCTTGTTTCACTACCACATATTTATAATTTCAGAGTGTCCTGTACCATTCCTAAATCTGTGCCCCTACAAATGCATATTGATGAGTTGGTGTGAACAAACCTGTGACACCTCTCGCAAAGACAAAGGCCATATCCTAATGGCCCTAGAATGTCTTTGTGGCCCAAACCCCCCGGAGTGAATCTTGCCACATCATGACCCAATGGAGATCACTGAATCACCACCTCCTTATCATATGAATAGCTGTCATTTGCTAATGGGTGGGTCCTTAGCAGCAGAAACCCCACTCAGATACTAGAAAGTGCACCACATCAGTTCTATTCCCCTGACAAAGTGCTTATTTATTTTAAAATTTTGAACTGTATATATTATAAAAGAAAAGGGTTCAATGTTTCCGTGGTTGTTCTTTTTATGTCTCTAAGACGAAAACTCGCGGAGCTTTACATTTTTTTTTACAAAAAAATAAAAATATCCCGTACGAGGGATATAGACCTTAGACAGTTAACCATGGGTAGAAAAATTAAAAAAGTTGTAAATTTTTCTAAGTCCAAACTGGTTAACCATGGGTAGAATTTCCGTAGGCTGCGCACCACTGACTTAAGCCTCAGAGAGGGGCTTTAAGGCCGGTTATGGGCTTAAGGGTGGACCGGTGCTTAAGTCTGGTTATTCTAGGGGGGCGTGTCCCCTGGAGGGGGGGTGCCAGGCCAGGGAGAGCCCCGGAGAAGGTGCACTCTGGTGGGGGTGAGGTGTGAGGTGTGGTGGGGGTGGAGGGTGGAGGGTGGAGGGTGTCCCCGGGTAAGGTGCACTCAGGTGGAGGGTGGAGGGTGTCCCCGGGTAAGGTGCACTCTGGTGGGGGTGAGGTGTGAGGTTGTCCCAGAGTAAGTGTGACTCTCTCAAGGTTTTTCTTTTAGCTCCTGAGCCTAAGTCCTGTTTGGCTAGGGCTCAGGGGCTTTTTTTTTTGCGAAATTTCCATAAGAGAGTCATAGTTACTCCCGACTGAGTATGTGTGACTCTCTTAAGGTTTGTGTGACTCTCTTAAGGTTTTCTTTAGCTCCTGAGGACTTGGGCTCAGGGGCTTTTTTTTTGCGAAATTTCCATAAGAGAGTCATAGTTACTCTCTGACTTTTGACTGGAATTTTTTAAAGTCCTGACTGAGTATGTGTGACTCTATTAAGCCCCTGAGCCTTAGTCCTGTTTGGACTTGGGCTCAGGGGCTTTTTTTTGGCGAAATTTTTCATGGGAGTCTGCCTGGGAGTGTGCCTGCAGTCTGCCTGGGAGTCTGCCTGCACTCTGCCTGTGTGTGTGTGTGTCTTCAGGACCGTGGAGAGCAGCAGTCATTGGTCTGCCTCCAGCAGTCATTTGGCTACCTTAGAGAGTCAGGAGCCGGCAGCCCGCTAGGGCCGCGGGCGACCTGTCACCAAGCGCGTCCCTCAAGGCGGTGAGTTGACCCACGGACCAGTGCTGGCCGCCGAGCAACATGCTCAATGACCGACTTTTTTGTACGAGGTCGGTCCTCGGAACTCCTGGGGGTATCCGCCTGGATGGAGGTGTTCTGAACCTCGTGCAGGAGTTCTTGCAGCCCATGGGAGGTGGTTTACGGCGGAGTTTACCAGGCTCTTACTCTGTTCGCTACCCCCACCACCGCCCGGGGCTTCTTCATCCAGGCGTTTCTCGCCTTTCAAGGGAGGCCACCGAGCCTGCGTCCTGATCTTACCGTTCCTGTTTCCTACTAGCAGGGTGTCGGACGTCCTGGGGACGCTGCGTATTGCATTAGCTGCGCTCCCACCCGCTTGCCGCCCTGCTAGCTCGGGCAGACGAACATACAGGACCCTGACCGTGTCTCGAGGCTTTGTACCTATCCAGGCATCGGAGATTCTGTATCCTTGCATTCGTCTGGACGCGCATTCGTGGGTAACGGCTCCATTATACTGTGTATCCCAAGCTATCTACCTACCACCATCAGCTTTTGGGTTTTGGCTCAGCAGGTGATGTTTTATTGTCTGCTCAGACAGGCTGAACCACCACCTGTGGACCCCAGACGCCACCGAAGTGGAAACTGGGTTTCTATGTGCTTGTCCTCTCGCTCTGAATCCTGGGCTTGTCTTCTCCTTGTGTGGTTATGTTTGTTGACCCACTATAGTGGGGTTGTTTTTATCTTATCACAATAAGAATGTGTTTGTTTAGTGTGTAGCGCAGTTATGCTATGGGGTGTTGAGTTGTAATATTATGTGTAGCTTTAAGGGTTTAATTATCCACCTTGCTTGTCCGCACCAGGTCGCCCTGAGTGTGTGCCAAGCCGGCATCGAGAACCTCACTGCACAGCCCCGTGGCACCGGGGAACGGACGTCCAACCGAGATCGTTGTTGATATCTACAACATCTTTCTCCATTCCTCGCTTCTCGCCCCAGATTTTCGGGTGCGCAGTTAAGGTCTGACCCGTAACCTGAGACACACCCTCCACTCAGCGTTCCTGACTGGTGCCTCGTTCTTCAGGTTTGTGGAACGGACGTCTAACTGAGGTCGCCATTGAACTTTAGATACCTCGCTCCGTTTCTCGCTTGCCGCCACAGCCTTCAGACGATCAGTCATCAGCACAAGTTCGCCTCATGAAAACCGGAGATTCCTACCGATCTGCCACGTCCCACTGTGTGGTGTGTTTGTTTAGTGTGTAGCGCAGTTACACTACGGGGTGTTGAGCTGCTTATTATGTGTAGGTTTTTAAGGATGCAATGTGCATTGTGGTCCGGTGCTTCCGCCCTGTATAGCTTTTCCTCTTAAGCTTTTCACTTTAATATAAAGTATTCAATCCCTACTTTGTAGGATGTCACTCAAGATAGTTAAGGATCCTCTCAGAACACTCTTACAAAGTCTCGACGCAAGAGCTTTTGCACTGCTCTTAGAAAGTCCCATTCTCTTGAGGATCTTGTTGTTGGGTTTATGCCAGAGGCCCCTCGCTCCCAGTGGAAATCCGTGTATTTCCACTTCCTCTACACCCATGACCTGTTTCACCAAGTTCTTGATGGGTTTGTAGTGCTTTACTTTCTCTCGGCCTGCGAGTTTTAGTGTGTTGATGTTCCTTTCAAACCGCACTGTCACATCCAGCACCATTGCCTTACCATCTTTGCAAAAGACCAAGTCTGGGCGTCTCACATTTGGTCTGCTTCCAAATTCTTTCTCCCTGTGGACAACCCAGCCCTGCTTCTTCGCAGCGACTGCCAGTCGATGGCATGCAAATTTGTGTCGCTCCAGTCGTTTCGCCCTACCGCTGGGACATGCTCCGAGGAGGTGTGAGGCGGACTCAAGCCTCGCGTGACAGCCTCGGCAACTCGCGTTCCACTTGCTTTGGCCCCTTGCCATAAATTCCCTGGTAGGGTAGACGTTCGCTTGTAGCTGTAGTGCTTGTGAGCAGAATTTGTGTTGCACTTTTGGGAGTTTGGAGAGCCAGGCATTAGACTCTGGAGAGTCTTTGAACCAGGCTATTCCAACTCCCTGCACCGACTTGCCTGCCCACCGGTCGAACTCTACATCTTGCCACTCGCATGGTCTCTTGTACCGGGATAGCTGAGGGGCCCCATCTGCTTCAGTAACGTTCGTTACTGGCACACCCTCTGGAGTTGGTAATTTCTCCAGTTGCCCGCCCTTTTTGAGCCAAGCTCTTCTCCAGTCCTCCAGCCCGTTCTGGTCCCAGGCTATCTTTCTGATGACTTCATCATCAGAGTGCAAAAGTTTCCACAACCGCTTTGCCTGCATAGCAGGAATAACGGCGCTCAACTTTTGTAGCCCCAGACCTCCGTCTCTCGCTCTAGCATAGAGCAACCCATCACATGTGGTCTGCGCTAGACCCAGCCATGTTTTTACTGCGCTACGTAGTAGCCGGTCCAGCAGTCGCAGCCGAACTATACTGTAGTCGCAGTGGTCGGCCCGGTAGAAATGCCTGGGGATTATGAAGGTCTTAAGCAGCCAAATCTTTTGAGGGGCAGTTAATGGTGTCGCCCCTACCTTATCCAGCGCCACTTGTAACTCTTTGAGAATGTCGGGTTTCTCGAGGCCCCTCACTGGACCGACCTGAATTCCCAGATATCTTACCGCCCTTCCACTTTCAACCATTTCTATTGGTGTCCCCTCGATCTGCCAGGGGGGACAGTCATTCACTTTCATTTTCATGCTGTGTTTCAAGGGGGTAACCATGAAGCCGAAGCACTTACTTGCGTGCACCTTAAGCCCCGTCAGGGCACAGAAGTCATTCAGTGTGTCGCTGACCAGCACCAGGTCATCTGCGAATGCAAGCGAGACCAGCTTTGTGTCTGCGATCTTTACTCCCTTACCGAGGCTTTCCAGTGTGTGGAGCAGTGGATCAAGAGCCAGATTGAAAAGCAATGGGGACAGTGGGTCACCCTGCTTCACACCGACTTTCATTGCAATGGGTTCAGATTGTTCTCCCCCGGCTTCAATGCAAGTTACGCCCCCGTCGTACGAGCTTTGTATTGTGTTTATGATGTGTTCATCCAGACCTCTCTGCCTGAGCACTGCAAGCAAGTGCTCGTGTGTCACCGTATCGAAAGCCTTTGCCACGTCCACGAGCACCACCGCTAGTGACTTTCTCTCCCTCCTGCTGGCTTTAACCAGACTTTGAAGGATGTGAAGATTCTCACTACAGCCAGGAGAGTCCCTGAACCCTCGCTGCCTGTCGTGGATAGTGCAGGCTTTCGTAAGGCGCCCATTTAGCAGTCGTGAGAACAGCCGCATCAGCATCGAGCCGATAGTGATTGGGCGCCAGTTATTCGGGTCATTCAACAGCAGAGGGTCGGAGGTCTTTGGTATCAGTACAGTTCTCGCGGGCTTTACACACTGAGGTATGAACCCCGCCGCAAGCCAGCTGCCAAAGAGTTTTGATAGCTTCACACCCTTCGGGTCCCAGAGGAGTAGGTCATCCCGCCCGATGCCGTCCGTGCCTGGTGCCGATTTCCTGTCCGTCTTTCTGAGGTGTGTGAGCACCTCTTCGGGGGTGAACAGGGTGGAGAAGTGTTCGTTGTCCGCCCCGCTGGCGGCCTTAAAGCCTCCCAAGCCCTTGAAGGCACCTTCTGACCCCATCCAACGCCTTTCAAACACTTCGTGTAATTGAGGCAGCGGGACTGGGCAGTCGGTCGCTTCACTCCCGTCAAGGACATAGCTAACAAGCTTAGCCGGGTCCGTACTCATTAGTTTTCTGAGTTTATGGACCTCATCCCTCTTCATTTCTCGCTTGCTTCGGGGCTTCATCGGCTCGCCAGCTTTGCTGTTCTTTTTGGTCGCTGGACCTTTTCTTCTCGCCTCCCTTATCACCATCGCCGTAGCGGTCTCAATGGCTACTGCTGCGCCCGGGTCCTTCCTGCTTGCCAGTGTGAGCGCCCGCCTGATTTCGTGTTCGTGAGTGTACATGTCAATGAGAGCACCAGCTTGCCACCTTAATTTTCTGTTGAGGCCAGTTACTGCTTGGAACCCTCGTGGCTGTATCAGCAGATTGAGTTCAGCAGGGATTTCCTGCCTCTCCAGGTTTGCCTCTGTTGGCTGCAGTAAGAGCTTAGTGCTTCTCCTGTGAGATTGCCGTCTCATGCACTGTCTTTTCTCTTTCACTTCGTGGGAGGACCTACCTGGAAGCTGACTTGCAATTTCCACATTCATGTAATATACAGAGTATTGGCCTTGCTCGAGAGCCTCCTCCATCTCCATCAAAGTTTTTAGTTCTTTTACAGACCACTTAGCCTTGCGACCTGTGGTCTTGCCCTTCTTCATCGCAGCCATTCCTGCTGGATGTTCTGGCAGATTTCTCTGCCCACCCCGTGGGGTTCCGGTTACTGTGCGGGGTGCAACACCGTACCTGTGATTTTTACAATCGACTTCCACTGCCGACAACGGTTAGGAAACCGAAAAACATATAATTTTATATTATATGATTGCTGTGTGACTTTTACAACTGATTTACACAATCCTCAGCAACGGCCTGCCAGCGGGAGGGGTCGACCGAAATTCCCTACCCTCCCAAGTAGAGGCCCCGTGGGACCTCAGCACCTGGGATGCTTTACGAAATCACCGGGGGCAGAAAGGATACTCCGGCGTACACCGGGCGCCTTTCTAGGGTGAAACGTGTGAGACGAATGGCTTTAAAAAAAGATAAAAACAAAATATTATATTTTCTGTTTAAAGAACTTGCCAGGTTCTTTTCACAGAGTTTGCTGAGTTCTGTTACAGAGTTTGCCACGTTCTGTTTACAGAGTTTGCCTCACTCCGTTTACAGAGTTTGCCACATTCTGTTTACAGAGTTTGCCGGGTTGTGTATACAGAGTTTGCCAAGTTCTGTCTTCAAAGTGTGCCATGTTCTGCTCACAGAGTTTGCCACGTTCTGTTTACAGAGTTTGATTGTGATTTGTGTGTTATTTTTCTCCGGGGATTCATATGCAACTTAGGACATAGTTGCTTCAGGTGGGATTTGGACCTGCGATTCTCAGATGTTCTTCTGAAATCTTACCCTTTGCGGGTTTCGAACCTGTGCTCTTCAGGTTCGTGGTGCCGCGCCCTACCCACTGAGCCACCGTGCTGATACAGAATCCCACCTGTCAGTGCGACCAAGTCACCGATTCCTCCAACAGTAAATTTCCAGGCTATTTCCTCTTTCAGAGCCAATCTTTATCCCATAATTGGAGTTATTGCTAGCCAACTTCCCTCAATCATTTGGATCAACTCTGATATTTATTTAGCCTTAATGTTCTTGAGATTCGTTTTTGCCCCGACCCTATGACAGAGTCATAGTTACTTTTCCATAAGAGTCATAGTATGACTCTCTTATGGAACCTTAAGAGACTCATAGTTACTGGTTAACCATGGGTAAAAAAAAGTTGGGGGTGCTGGCGCGAGCTCCATGGCCTACCCTCCCGAGCCAAAACGGTCAGTCCGACGACAGTGCACTTTTTTCGGACACTCTCTGAGGATTCCCCTTAAGCCTGGAGGATGCCAAAAAGAGGTTTTGCCACCGGGTACCATCTCGGGACTAGAGAGCTCCTTTTCAGAAGCCTCCTGGAGGATTGTAACAAGGCCCCAGAAGCTCATAGAGAGTCCGTTGATGGTGCATCTTTCTCGGGCACATGTTTTTGACATTATGGTGCATCTGGAAGTCGAAAACAAGGGACTCGAAGCTCGCAGAGAGTCCGTTGATGGTGCATCTGTGGCGGACACATGTTTTTGACATTATGGTGCCTCTGGAAGTCGAAAACAAGGGACTCGAAGCTGGTAAAGAGTCCGTTGATGGTGCTCTGTCCTCGGACACATTATGTTCACATCCTGGTGCCTGTGGAGGATGTAACTAGGGGTGTAGCTGCACATGGCCAGTCCGCTGAAGGTGACCTATTCTCGGACACATTCTGTCACATCCTGGTGCCTGTGGAGGATGTAACTAGGGGTGTAGCTGCACATGGTCAGTCCGCTGAAGGTGACCTATTCTCGGACACATTCTGTCACATCCTGGTGCCTGTGGAGGATGTTACTAGGGGTGCAGCTGCACATGGCCAGTCCGCTGAAGGTGACCTATTTCGGACACATTCTGTCACATCCTGGTGCTTTTGGAGGATGTAACCAGGGGTGTAGCTGCTCAGGGCCAGTCCGCTGAAGGTACACTGTTCTCGGACACATGTTCCTCAAATCCTGGTCCTCCTGGAGGATATAGAGGGGTCTAGAGGCTCATGGCATGTCCGCTGAAGGTGCAGTATTCTCGGACACCTTTGAGCAGGGTCCTACCCCTCTGGAGGTCTGAAAACTGTGGATTTTTTCTAAGTCCATTTTGGTTAACCATGGGTAGGGTTTTGGTTAACCATGGGTACGAAAAAGTTGGGGGTGGTGGCGGAGGCTCCACAAAATACCCTCCCGACCGAAAACGGTCAGTCCGATGACCATGCACCTTTCTCGGACATCTTCTGGAAATCCCCCTAAGGCCTGGAGGATCACAGAAAGAGGTTTTGCCACTGGGTGACGGCGCGAAATCGAGAGCACCCTAAACAAGTGGACTTAGGCTCAGAACGAAAAATAAAAAAAGTTCCACAAAGAGGTAACTCAGCCTCTGAGTGTCCGATTTTCAAGCGGTTTGAAGCGGACTGTTGACCACACTCTCATCCCTCTCCTCTCCTAAACCTTCTGACCGATTGGAAACCGTGACCCGCCAGGGGAGGCACCCTGTCTCACAGGTCCCACCTCCCCGCCACCGCGGTCAGCCTCCAGGCCTGGGACGCCGAGGGCTCTACGGAGCTCTCTGTCACCTTGCCGAACCCTTCTCTAGCGAGAATTTGCCCCGGATGAGTGGGGAGAGGCATATTAGTGGCTGAGGTACCTGAGAAGCACAGGTTCGAACCCCGCGAAGGGCAAGTCTTGGTGAAACCACCCATTAAAGGTGTTAGTTTCGACGAAACCACCTGAAAATCGTAGGATCGAACCCCACATGAAGCAACTCGGTCCTTGTCACATAGGTCTCTCTGGCTCAAGAGGAAGGCTCGACTCTATAAGGCTCGACACATTGCATCCTTAAAAACCTACACATAATAAGCAGCTCAACACCCCGTAGTGCAACTGCGCTACACACTAAACAAACACACCACACAGTGGGGCGTGGCAGATCGGTATGAATCTCCGGTTTTCATGAGGCGAACTTGTGCTGATGACTGATCGTCTGAAGGCTGTGGCGGCAAGTGAGAAACGGAGCAAGCTATCTAGAATTCAATGGCGACCTCAGTTAGACGTCCAGCAGTGCTGGGAGCTCTGTGTGTGTCTGTGGGAGCCTCATGAAGCTCACTGTGTTTGGGGGCAGTGGGCTGGGGCTGAGGGCAGTACTGGGGGTTAGGGTTAGTGCTGGGCAGTGCTGGGAGCTCTGTGTGTGTCTGTGGGACCCTCAGAGAGCTTTAATAGCAGGCAGAATTTTTGGGCCTAAAGGGAGACAAGTGTGAGCCATTGGGGCTTGCTGTGACTTAATACAGTACACAGGGCAGTGTTTGGAGCTCTCTGTGTGTCTCTCTGACCTCTGGGGACCTTTAATAGACAACAGGCTTCTTAGGCCTGTCTGGGGAGGTGTGTGTGTCTGTAGGCCTCCCAGTAAGTGAACACAACACACTGGGCAGTGCTGGGAGCTCTCTCTGTGTCTCTCTGACCTTTGGGGACCTTTAATAGACAGCAGGCTTCTTAGGCCTGTCTGGGGAGGTGTGTGTGTCTGTCGGCCTCCCAGTAAGTGAACACAACACACTGGGCAGTGCTGGGAGCTCTCTGTGTGTCTCTCTGACCTTTGGGGACCTTTAATAGACAGCAGGCTTCTTAGGCCTGTCTGGGGAGGTGTGTGTGTCTGTCGGCCTCCCAGTAAGTAAACACAACACACTGGGCAGTGCTGGGAGCTCTCTGTGTGTCTCTCTGACCTTTGGGGACCTTTAATAGACAGCAGGCTTCTTAGGCCTGTCTGGGGAGGTGTGTGTGTCTGTAGGCCTCCCAGTAAGTGAACCAAACACACTGGGCAGTGTTTGGAGCTGTCTGGGTGTCTCTCTGACCTTTGGGGACCTTTAATAGACAGCAGGCTTCTTAGGACTGTCTGGGGAGGTGTGTGTGAAAACCTTAAGAGACTAATGAAAACCTTAAGAGAGTCATAGTTACTTTTCCATAAGAGTCATAGTATGACTCTCTTATGGAACCTTAAGAGACTCATAGTTACTGGTTAACCATGGGTAAAAAAAAGTTGGGGGTGCTGGCGCGAGCTCCATGGCCTACCCTCCCGAGCCAAAACGGTCAGTCCGACGACAGTGCACTTTTTTCGGACACTCTCTGAGGATTCCCCTTAAGCCTGGAGGATGCCAAAAAGAGGTTTTGCCACCGGGTACCATCTCGGGACTAGAGAGCTCCTTTTCAGAAGCCTCCTGGAGGATTGTAACAAGGCCCCAGAAGCTCATAGAGAGTCCGTTGATGGTGCATCTTTCTTGGGCACATGTTTTTGACATTATGGTGCATCTGGAAGTCGAAAACAAGGGACTCGAAGCTCGCAGAGAGTCCGTTGATGGTGCATCTTTGGCGGACACATGTTTTTGACATTATGGTGCCTCTGGAAGTCGAAAACAAGGGACTCGAAGCTGGTAAAGAGTCCGTTGATGGTGCTCTGTCCTCGGAAACATTATGTTCACATCCTGGTGCCTGTGGAGGATGTAACTAGGGGTGTAGCTGCACAAGGCCAGTCCGCTGAAGGTGACCTATTCTCGGACACATTCTGTCACATCCTGGTGCCTGTGGAGGATGTAACTAGGGGTGTAGCTGCACATGGCCAGTCCGCTGAAGGTGCACTGTTCTCGGACACATGTTCCTCAAATCCTGGTCCTCCTGGAGGATATAGAGGGGTCTAGAGGCTCATGGCATGTCCGCTGAAGGTGCAGTATTCTCGGACACCTTTGAGCAGGAATATTCTGGATTTTTTCTAAGTCCATTTTGGTTAACCATGGGTAGGGTTTTGGTTAACCATGGGTACGAAAAAGTTGGGGGTGGTGGCGAGGGCTCCACAAAATACCCTCCCGACCGAAAACGGTCAGTCCGACGACCATGCACCTTTCTCGGACACCTTCTGAAAATCCCCCTAAGGCCTGGAGGATCACAGAAAGAGGTTTTGCCACCGGGTGACGGCGTGAAATCGAGAGCACCCTAAAAAAGTGGACTTAGACTCAGAACGAAAAATAAAAAAAGTTCCACAAAGAGGTAACTCAGCCTCTGAGTGTCCGATTTTCAAGCGGTTTGAAGCGGACTGTTGACCACACTCTCCTCCCTCTCCCGGAGGATATATAGGGGTCTAGAGGCTCAAGGCATGTCCGCTGAAGGTGACCTATTCTCGGACACATTCTGTCACATCCTGGTGCCTGTGGAGCATGTAACCAGGGGTGTAGCTGCTCAGGGCCAGTCCGCTGAAGGTGCACTGTTCTCGGACACATGTTCCTCAAATCCTGGTCCTCCTGGAGGATATAGAGGGGTCTAGAGGCTCATGGCATGTCCGCTGAAGGTGCAGTATTCTCGGACACCTTTGAGCAGGGTCCTACCCCTCTGGAGGTCTGGAAACTGTGGATTTTTTCTAAGTCCATTTTGGTTAACCATGGGTAGGGTTTTGGTTAACCATGGGTACGAAAAAGTTGGGGGTGGTGGCGGAGGCTCCACAAAATACCCTCCCGACCGAAAACGGTCAGTCCGACGACCATGCACCTTTCTCGGACACCTTCTGGAAATCCCCCTAAGGCCTGGAGGATCACAGAAAGAGGTTTTGCCACTGGGTGACGGCGCGAAATCGAGAGCACCCTAAAAAAGTGGACTTAGGCTCAGAACGAAAAATAAAAAAAGTTCCACAAAGAGGTAACTCAGCCTCTGAGTGTCCGATTTTCAAGCGGTTTAAAGCGGACTGTTGACCACACTCTCATTCCTCTCCTCTCCTAAACCTTCTGACCGATTGGAAACCGTGACCCGCCAGGGGAGGCACCCTGTCTCGCAGGTCCCACCTCCCCGCCACCGCGGTCAGCCTCCAGGCCTGGGACGCCGAGGGCTCTACGGAGCTCTCTGTCACTGCGCCGAACCCTTCTCTAGCGAGAATTTGCCCCGGATGAGTGGGGAGAGGCATATTAGTGGCTGAGGTACCTGAGAAGCACAGGTTCGAACCCCGCGAAGGGCAAGTCTCTGTGAAACCACCCATTAAAGGTGTTAGTTTCGACGAAACCACCTGAAAATCGTAGGATCAAACCCCACATGAAGCAACTCGGTCCTTGTCACATAGGTCTCTCTGGCTCAAGAGGAAGGCTCGAATCTATAAGGCTCGACACATTGCATCCTTAAAAACCTACACATAATAAGCAGCTCAACACCCCGTAGTGCAACTGCGCTACACACTAAACAAACACACCACACAGTGGGGCGTGGCAGATCGGTATGAATCTCCGGTTTTCATGAGGTGAACTTGTGCTGATGACTGATTGTCTGAAGGCTGTGGCGGCAAGCGAGAAACGGAGCAAGCTATCTAGAATTCAATGGCGACCTCAGTTAGATGTCCAGCAGTGCTGGGAGCTCTGTGTGTGTCTGTGGGAGCCTCATGAAGCTCACTGTGTTTGGGGGCAGTGGGCTGGGGCTGAGGGCAGTACTGGGGGTTAGGGTTAGTGCTGGGCAGTGCTGGGAGCTCTGTGTGTGTCTGTGGGACCCTCAGAGAGCTTTAATAGCAGGCAGAATTTTTGGGCCTAAAGGGAGACAAGTGTGAGCCATTGGGGCTTGCTGTGACTTAATACAGTACACAGGGCAGTGTTTGGAGCTCTCTGTGTGTCTCTCTGACCTCTGGGGACCTTTAATAGACAGCAGGCTAATTAGGCCTGTCTGGGGAGGTGTGTGTGTCTGTAGGCCTCCCAGTAAGTGAACCCAACACACTGGGCAGTGTTTGGAGCTCTCTGTGTGTCTCTCTGACCTCTGGGGACCTTTAATAGACAACAGGCTTCTTAGGCCTGTCTGGGGAGGTGTGTGTGTCTGTAGGCCTCCCAGTAAGTGAACACAACACACTGGGCAGTGCTGGGAGCTCTCTGTGTGTCTCTCTGACCTTTGGGGACCTTTAATAGACAGCAGGCTTCTTAGGCCTGTCTGGGGAGGTGTGTGTGTCTGTCGGCCTCCCAGTAAGTGAACACAACACACTGGGCAGTGCTGGGAGCTCTCTGTGTGTCTCTCTGACCTTTGGGGACCTTTAATAGACAGCAGGCTTCTTAGGCCTGTCTGGGGAGGTGTGTGTGTCTGTCGGCCTCCCAGTAAGTGAACACAACACACTGGGCAGTGCTGGGAGCTCTCTGTGTGTCTCTCTGACCTTTGGGGACCTTTAATAGACAGCAGGCTTCTTAGGCCTGTCTGGGGAGGTGTGTGTGTCTGTAGGCCTCCCAGTAAGTGAACCCAACACACTGGGCAGTGTTTGGAGCTGTCTGGGTGTCTCTCTGACCTTTGGGGACCTTTAATAGACAGCAGGCTTCTTAGGACTGTCTGGGGAGGTGTGTGTGAAAACCTTAAGAGACTAATGAAAACCTTAAGAGAGTCATAGTTACTTTTCCATAAGAGTCATAGTATGACTCTCTTATGGAACCTTAAGAGACTCATAGTTACTGGTTAACCATGGGTAAAAAAAAGTTGGGGGTGCTGGCGCGAGCTCCATGGCCTACCCTCCCGAGCCAAAACGGTCAGTCCGACGACAGTGCACTTTTTTCGGACACTCTCTGAGGATTCCCCTTAAGCCTGGAGGATGCCAAAAAGAGGTTTTGCCACCGGGTACCATCTCGGGACTAGAGAGCTCCTTTTCAGAAGCCTCCTGGAGGATTGTAACAAGGCCCCAGAAGCTCATAGAGAGTCCGTTGATGGTGCATCTTTCTTGGGCACATGTTTTTGACATTATGGTGCATCTGGAAGTCGAAAACAAGGGACTCGAAGCTCGCAGAGAGTCCGTTGATGGTGCATCTTTGGCGGACACATGTTTTTGACATTATGGTGCCTCTGGAAGTCGAAAACAAGGGACTCGAAGCTGGTAAATAGTCCGTTGATGGTGCTCTGTCCTCGGACACATTATGTTCACATCCTGGTGCCTGTGGAGGATGTAACTAGGGGTGTAGCTGCACATGGCCAGTCCGCTGAAGGTGACCTATTCTCGGACACATTCTGTCACATCCTGGTGCCTGTGGAGGATGTAACTAGGGGTGTAGCTGCACAAGGTCAGTCCGCTGAAGGTGACCTATTCTCGGACACATTCAGTCACATCCTGGTGCCTGTGGAGGATGTTACTAGGGGTGCAGCTGCACATGGCCAGTCCGCTGAAGGTGACCTATTCTCGGACACATTCTGTCACATCCTGGTGCCTTTGGATGATGTAACCAGGGGTGTAGCTGCTTAGGGCCAGTCCGCTGAAGGTGCACTGTTCTCGGAAACATGTTCCTCAAATCCTGGTCCTCCTGGAGGATATAGACGGGTCTAGAGGCTCATGGCATGTCCGCTGAAGGTGCAGTATTCTCGGACACCTTTGAGCAGGGTCCTACCCCTCTGGAGGTCTGAAAACTGTGGAATTTTTCTAAGTCCATTTTGGTTAACCATGGGTAGGGTTTTGGTTAACCATGGGTACGAAAAAGTTGCGGGTGGTGGCGGAGGCTCCACAAAATACCCTCCCGACCGAAAACGGTCAGTCCGACGACCATGCACCTTTCTCGGACACCTTCTGAAAATCCCCCTAAGGCCTGGAGGATCACAGAAAGAGGTTTTGCCACCGGGTGACGGCGCGAAATCGAGAGCACCCTAAAAAAGTGGACGAAAAATAAAAAAAGTCCCACAAAGAAGTAACTCAGCCTCTGAGTGTCCGATTTTCAAGTGGTTTGAAGCGGACTGTTGACCACACTCTCCTCCCTCTCCCGGAGGATATATAGGGGTCTAGAGGCTCAAGGCATGTCCGCTGAAGGTGACCTATTCTCGGAAACATTCTGTCACATCCTGGTGCCTGTGGAGGATGTAACCAGGGGTGTAGCTGCTCAGGGCCAGTCCGCTGAGGGTGCACTGTTCTCGGACACATGTTCCTCAAATCCTGGTCCTCCTGGAGGATATAGAGGGGTCTAGAGGCTCATGGCATGTCCGCTGAAGGTGCAGTATTCTCGGACACCTTTGAGCAGGGTCCTACCCCTCTGGAGGTCTGAAAACTGTGGATTTTTTCTAAGTCCATTTTGGTTAACCATGGGTAGGGTTTTGGTTAACCATGGGTACGAAAAAGTTGGGGGTGGTGGCGGAGGCGTGGTGGCGGAGGCTCCACAAAATACCCTCCCGACCGAAAACGGTCAGTCCGACGACCATGCACCTCTCTCGGACACCTTCTGAAAATCCCCCTAAGGCCTGGAGGATCACAGAAAGAGGTTTTGCCACCGGGTGACGGCGCGAAATCGAGAGCAGTGGCGGACCTAGTCATTTGGGGGCCTAAGGCGAAAACATAGCCAGGGGCCCTCTTCATCCGTCCTTTTAATGCAAAAAAAAAAGGGCCACCTCAAAGCAGGGGCGGACTGGGGGGAAAAAGTGGCCCGGGAGTTGTCTGTCAGAGCGGCCCACTTAATATACGGCGCGTTGCCCGCTCAATGTATGCAAAATACCCATACACTTAACATAATTTTGGATGATTACAAAGAAATAACATTATATATGTTTTTTAATAACATTTGGATCCACAAATTTGCCTGGATGGACACATGGAATAAAATGATACTGGCTATTGTAACACTCCAAGGAAGGTAGGGCCTATAGTTTGCTAGATGAATATGCTTAACTCTGGGCTAGTATCAGATGGTTAGGCCTATATGTATAACTACAGAGCCTTTAGGAATAAATGTCAGCAGAGAAAGAGTACACAATTTTTTTGATAATGATTAGGGCGACCTACATTAAGCAATATCATTTTTTTTGTAGGCTGATTAACTCATACAGCAATACCTTTTTGTATAGTAGATGGCAGCACACAATCAAAATATTTCCCCTCTACCTACATAGCTACAGTAGCTAGTTATATGGAAGAAAGTTGCATTCAGGAGCCTTCATAAGCAAACATGATTTGGCTCCGCATTAAATTATCCCACTTTTTCATTATCCACATGTCTCAAATGTTGTATGATGCAACATAGCTTTACAGGACACATAAATGTCCAGTAACAACGTAAAGAAGGGGGCAACATATAAGTCAAAACCAACTATATTTATTGACTGATCTCGAAAGTATTGGCTTACAAAAGCTAACTAAGTCTTCACAAAGAAAATAACTCAGTGTTAGGGCAAAAAGCGAACATTCACACTGTACAACCTATGAAAAGTGACAGCGGTAGCCTACAAATAAAGAAATACAGACCGCGTTAGCCACTTCACAGCGTGCTAGCCATGATTTTCTTTCGTTCCAATTCTTGGATGTAGGGTTCCACCCTTTATAGAAACCTGTTGAATCGATACATTTGGTGTAGGAAGTCCTAATTGTTTTGTTGTCAATATATCTTAATTAGTACGCCGACAGAGAAAAAAAATCTCCTTTTCCTGAAAGCAGTTCGTCGCCACAATCGCCCTTAAGGTCCGCCGCCACTGGTTTGAACTTTGTTGTAGAAATGAACAGAACAGAACATACGATGGGGTGTAAACATCAGTGGTAATGATAGTGTTGCATGCTGGGTGTGTGATTATGTGTGTGTGTGTGTGTGTGTGTGTGTGTGTAGGGGTGTTAAAGGTGTCTACGAGCGAGACATGCAAGTATTAGGCTAGAGTGATTAACATTTAATAACAAATAAACATAGTAAGACTGACGGAGGAGATTAGAAAATAGTAAGACAATAGTAACCATGAGTGTGAATACAGGTCACTAGGAGTAGTATAAATAGCAGACAGTGAATCCCGTTGGTTATCATGACAGGTATATAATGTATTCGCTTAAGCAAGGAAAACTGTCGCAACCGACGATATCTGCGGGAGGGCCGGTTGGTTATGGACTTAGGCCGTCCCATCAGTGCCTGGGTGGGCAATTTATCGTGGGCTTTCTGCTGGGTGAGGGCCTAAGGCAGTTGCCTAGTTCGCCTTAATGGTAGGTCCTCCACTGCTGGCTGGAGAAGTGGTACTGCTTTCGGTGGGGATGGTGACTTGGCTCTGTAAAATAAGAGCATACATAACAATGAATACAATACACTACACTACATCATGTGTAGGTTCAATCAATCAGTCTCTATTCAAACTGGGTCAATCTATTTACCTGGGTTGATTTTCTAGCTAGGCTTAGATTTGGCCTGGCCGCAGAAACATGAGCACCACCAAATCTTGACTTGTTCAACTGAAAAGCAACAAGGCAAACGTCTGTGTCGTGAGAGAACTATATTGACAAATTATCATTCAGTGAACAAAATGTAAAATATTTATGGTCAATTTATGAGGCCAAATACCATTAAAATATGTGGGGGTGGGTGCTTACGGCCCACAGACACCAGCAATGAACCTAAGGCCCTTTGGCCAGGACTTTGACTGGCTGCTGCTGTCTGCTGCCCTGCAGTGCCTTGAACCGGACCCACTGCTGCCGACTGCTGCCCTGCAGGCCCAGTAGGACTTTGCCTGGCTGCTGCCGTCTGCTGCCCTGCAGTGCCTTGAACCGGACCCACTAGTGCCGACTGCTGCCCTGCAGGCCCAGTAGGACTTTGCCTGGCTGCTGCCGTCTGCGGCCCTGCAGTGCCTTGAACCGGACCCACTGCTGCCGACTGCTGCCTTGCAGGCCCAGTAGGACTTTGCCTGGCTGCTGCCGTCTGCGGCCCTGCAGTGCCTTGAACCGGACCCACTGCTGCCGACTGCTGCCCTGCAGGCCCAGTAGGACTTTGCCTGGCTGCTGCCGTCTGCGGCCCTGCAGGCCCAGAGGCAGTACTTGCTCCAGTTGGCTGTAGAGACATCACAAATTAGTTTGCATATTGATACACACACACACACACACTTTTTGAGTCTTGAATTGACCAGCGTTACCTTCTGAGTGTGGAATCCACAAACACACGCCCTTACTAGACCAAACAAAGACCTCTGTCCTTGTGTCTGCATTGGACATTTTTCAATCTAGAAATAAAAGTTATACAATTGTTTGAGTTTTCATTTTCGTATGTGTAGTCACAGAGATATGATGTAACTGATTTGCTTTTTACATTTGGATTTCCTTGTGGGAACATTGCCTTTTATCCTATTTAATACATGTTATAATGACTTAATAACAATAAATACATTATACTGTGCCATGTATATAGTCATACCCTTTGATACAGCTCGTACCACTTCTTCTGCCTTGGTGCTGGCTTGTTCCCACCCCCGGCAGGCCAGGATCCAGTGCTGGCAAACTTTCTCAAACGTGCCAACCATTCTGATTCTGACATTGCCTTGTGTGACTTCACAGATTTTGCCTTTGGTGACATAGTAATTGCACATTGTTTTTAATGAATGAAAATAACATAAATCCATGAAGAGCAGACCATCCATGTAATAGTATTAGCCCTATTCTCCACACAGGTGAACCCCCCTCCTCACCACTGTCTCCCTTTCCTGCCATAACCTGTACAACCTCTCAATATTTCGTTTATACATCTGAATTTAAGCGATTGTGCATAAAATACTCTTATTCACAGTCAAAACATTTCGTTATCATTCATTCATAGCCCACGTAAAAGCACCCTTAATATAGTTAACGTTATTTGACGAGGACTAGCGTAATTCCAGTACAGATAACAGAGTGATTATAAGATAGCTATATAGCTAAATAAATCGAAATGACAACAACGGGAATAATTACTTCAATACTTCAATACTTCAAGTTATATCGTACAAGACTAACAGATTATATTAGCAGACCAAAGGCATGAGCGAAAGCGAAATTGCAGTCAGAGAAAGCAGCTTAGGTAAAAAGCTAGCTAAACCAAGGGGAAATGACTTCAATAATTAAAGTAAATACGATCTGCAGGTATACGACTTATGTTATTGTCATGCATTTAAAAATTAATTGTATGCATCTATGTCGCCAAAAGCAACATCTCTAAAATATAGCGACATTTTAGTCAGATAAATTATAGCGTTTTAAAGGTAGAAAGCTAGCTATACACAAAACAATTATCCCATTCAGCAGTGTAGTTAATGTGTAAATACTCACCATGTCGACAAATTTCCTCGGTTTATTTAACTTGATACAGCTTTAGAGGGAGGATCGCTTCCTTGAAGTTGTTTGAATTACGGACGCATCTTCTGGCTATTTGAGCTATCCAGAGGTTTGCATTTTCGATTTGCCCGCCCCCCCCTCCAGGTCCAGCGTCAGCTAAGTGACGTCGCCTGACGTCGCGCTCCAGCATTTCTGCCGTGCGTGCTGCCCGACGGCGCTCTCCAGGATTTCTGCCGTGATTGGTCAATTGTTATCAACTCTGCAAACTGGTGCGAACGTGATTGGCCAAATCTTTTCAGAATCTTTTCAGGTCTAAAAAAAATTAGCCGGTCGTGTAGTCGGCAGCTGTGGCTGTTAACCAGAAGGTGGCTGGTTCGATCCCCAACCAGAAGGACATTTTTTTTTTGCTGGTCCATCATAAGAGAGTCACTGTTACTCATTTTTCAGGCAATTGGGAACATAACTGACATTCAGAATACAAAAGGGACATTTGAGAATAATAACTGAAAAAAAATGCATTTTTTTTGCCTAAGTCCATACTGGTGCTCTCCCTTGTGTGTTTGACCCTCAGTGACCTTTAATAGACGGCAGGCATATGGGGCCTACTCTGGTACATAAGTTAGCCATGTGGGCTCTCTGTGACTTAAAACAAGACACAGAGCAGTCATCGCTGCTGGTGTGTGACCCTCAGCAAAATTAAGATTCAAACACAGAAAAATACCTTCAAACTTTGTTTTATTTAGATATATTAAAAAATAGCAAATACAACACACAAACAAACACAAACAATTCCAAACATAACCACACACGGCGAACGTTGTGTGTGTGTGTGTGTGTGTGTGTGTGTGTGTGTGTGTCTGTGTGTGTCTGTGTCTGTGTCTGTGTGTATGTGTGTGTGTGTGTGTGTGTGTGTGCGCGTGCACATTAGGGATTTGGGGGTTAACTGCAGCTGGAACCTGCCTCCTCCACTACGCGCATTCTTCTGGGTAGGACCCGGTTTCTGTTGAGGGCTCGGCGTCTGAGGACCCGGAGATGCTGCATTACCAACTCCAATTCCCTCCTGGAACTTTCCAGTTTGTCCTGAAGAGATTTTCTTTGTTTTAGAAGGATTTTGCAGGACTCGCAGCACACTCGCAGAGTCATATCTAAACAACACAAAAAACATTCTGGTAATGGTAAAAATCTTAGATAATACGACACACACACACACACACACACACACACCTATACAGGTCTTGGTGGATTAGGAGGCCAAATTTCCTCAACCTGAAAAAAAAGTGGTTTACGGGTACTTCCCTTTCCTTTTAGTCTAGAGCTACCAAAGTTGAATAAAAATGATTAGAAAAAATTGTGCATCGAAGAGCAAGGTTTTTTTTTTTTGTATCACCTACCAATCAAGATACTCAATTTTTTACACAACAAGAGTTTTCACCAAGTTATAGGGACATGTCCTACCTGAACACAAACCTGGCTTGCGAGGACACATGAATTGCAAGGACGCTGTGATGTCAGTCGCGTCATATCTAATTAGCATATTGAATTAACATATCCATAACAGTACACAGAACTCTGGTTACACACTGTACTGCAAGGACTGTGTGTTTTACTTGGACAGTATGGTGTCAACATGGCTGACAACTACAAGTATGTATACACTAACAAGTTTTACTATTCACGCTATGTAAATAGTACATCATCATCATCTTGTGAGAGTTCCAGTGGTCATATCATTGTTGTGTAGTTCAACATTGTTTTTAGGTACCAGTTTATGTATCAGTACCATTGATAATACCTGCTTGCCAGGTAAACTGAAATTGTGGTATCTGCAGTTTGGATTTAAGGTGGTCTCTAAATGTTTACAAGTTCCAAAGTTGCTACTTCAGAGTTGGAGAAATGTAATAAAGTCATGAATAAGGCAGTTAGAAAAAAGCACAATTAATTATTGTGACATTTTTCGGAAAAAACTTTGGAATTACTCGACCAGCTTGATGGAGAAATTGAAGTGTGCTATTGCAAGCCTAGAGATGGCTTGTCACAGTCTAAGAACTGAAGAATATTGGTGTTTTCCATATACTTTCAACTTATGAACCCTCCTCAAAAGAATATTGTAATGACCAGTATGTTTTAATGTGTTCATGTTTATAGTGTCGTCTGTGTGCCTGTGACCTTGCTCTCTGTCAGCCGCGGCAACCTATGTGTTGCTATGCACTGCGGGGGCTGGCAGAGTAGCCAGGGGGCGGGGGCACCTGTTCTGTGAGAAGCAGCCACAGAAACGTATGTGTTCAGCCAAAGTTATAACGGCCAATAAAGTCATTGTTGAATCATACTCGTTGTGTCTGAGATCGCTAGAATTGGTGTCAGAAGTAAACTATAAATAAAGTGAGTGAGCTAGGGTGACAAGTTCGTTACCGTTTATTTTTGGTAGTTAATTATCAGTTTGTGTGGGGTGTGCCAGCTGGAGGTAGCCACAGTGAGAGCCTGCCCATAATAAGAGTGGCAGTGGGCACCAAAGCTGTCCTGGAGAAGCCGGCATGGGCATCTGAGCTGACGGAGATGATACGGGCTATGTCTATCCAATCAACCCGTACCCTGCACACATCACCCAGGGTTTGTTGGGGGTGTGGCCAGCCTGGTCACCTCCTCAGGCAGTGCCCAAAAGCACCCAAGGGTCCGGGAAACGGCACCGGGTCCGCATAGGGGAGGCTGTGCGGACCCCAGCCCCATCCTCTTGTCTGCAGGAAGGGCCCGACAGCACAGACGGGGGAGTCAGGGCCCACTCCTCCCATAAGCAGACGAAAACATGCACATGGAGCCTGTGATAGTGGTTGGGCGTACTTGTGTGGGGGACTTTTGTCACCTCCCAGTGACCGTAGAGGGGGTTCCCTGCACTGCTCTCGTGGACACAGTGACTCTGGTAAGACCTGATGTGGTGCCGGGCTGGACTCAGTTAGAGCCCACCACTGTGCAGCTGCGCACAGTCACGGGCGGGCTGGCACCCATGAAAGGCAGGGGCACAATGACACTGACTGTGGGGGGCAAAGCTTTCCACCGCCCAGTGTGGGTGGCAAGCGTGCAGGACCCGTGCATACTGGGGCTGGATTTCTTGAAGGCTACGGGCTGTCAGCTGGACCTGGGAAGAGGCACGTTTCAGGATGCACCTGTCATCGCGTTGTCGGCCGTGACACCACCAGTTGCTGCACCCACAACCTTGCCGGCGCGAGAAGTTGGCACAGCAGAACCGAGCCACACCCACTTTTCCCCAAAACCCCTCACGACATCAGGGTGCGTGTTTCCCCAACCGGCCACCACTCCACGCCCACAGCATTGCTGTTCAATCACCTCCCTCTCAGCTGGAGACAGAGGTGACAGCATCCGACTCCTCTCCACCCCTGCTGGCAGTGCCAGCCCCCAACAGCATGGGCTGCCCGTCTCCAGCCCTGCTGCCCCAGACGGAGGAGGAGATGACGCGGGCTGCCATCACGAAAATCTGGACGGAGAACTGTGATGACCTGGACTCACAACAGCAGGAGCTGTTGTGGCGGCTGGTTGTGGAGTTTAAAGACAGCTTTGCACTGAGGGAGGATGACGTCGGGCGAACACAGCTGGTGGAGCGTGATATTGACACCGGAGATGCCCGCCCGATAAAGTGCCGTCCCCGCCGAATGGGGTAACTAAGAAAGACTCTTATCCACTACCCCACGTGGATGAGTCTCCGGACCTAGTCTCAGGCTCTGCCTGGTTTTCCTCACTGGACTTCCGCTCGGGCTATTACTATTGCAGACGTGGAGAGGGTAGTGGCATATTTCAGCCGGGTGTTCAATAAGGCTGAGAAGCGCTACTGCGTGACCCGGCGAGAGCTCCTGGCAGTGGTGCTCTCCGTGCGCCATTTTAAATATTACCTGTGCGGTCTGCCCTTCACTGTGAGAACCGACCATTCAGCTCTCCAGTGGCTGATGTCATTCAGGGAGCCGGAGGGGCAGGTCGCCAGGTGGTTGGAGGAGCTCAAGGCCTATAACTTCACAGTGGTGCACAGGGCAGGAGCTCAACACAGCAATGCATATGCCCTCTCCCGTCGCCCATGTGCTGCCGACGGGTGCCACCACTGTGAACGGAGGGAGAGTCGGGAGCTTGAATTGTGTGAAGGCAGTGTGGCGGGCAGAGGTGGTTGACTGCTGGGAGCTGCAGATGGTAAGCGTGGGGGATTGGAGGCAACAGCAGGAACTTGACCCCGACCTACACCCTGTGCATCAGTGGGTGGAGTCACAGCAGAGGCTGCCATGGGAAGAGGTGGCAAGCCTCTCAGGTCACTAAGGGGCTGTGGTCAAAGTTTGACTCGCTGTGTCTGATCGACGGGGTGCTGCAGAGGGCGTGGAAAGAGCCTGCTACAGGGGATGAGCGTTGGCAGATGGTGGTCCCCAAGGGCCTGAGGGTAGCTGTACTGCAGGGCATGCACGGAGCCTCGGGGTCAGGCCACTTTGGTGTGACAAAAACGCTCCGCCGCCTCCGCCGAGGCTTCTATGGGGGCTACTTTCGGCGGGACGTGGAAGACTTCCGCAGACGGTGTGAATAATGCACTGCACGGAAAGGCCCAACAGGTCGGTCACACGCCCAGCTGCATCTAGTGCGGGCCCCCATGGAGAGAGAGTTGCTTTAGATGTAATGAGCCCACTTACCCGCACCAACAAGGGGAATGCCTACATCCTCTCTGTGATCGACTACAAAGTGGCCAGAGGCCTATGCCCTCCCAAACCAGGAGGCAGAGACTGTGGCAGATTCCTTGCTTGGAGGCATACTCAGCCGGTTTGGGATGCCGCACACACTGCACAGTGACCAGGGGAGAAATTTTGAGTCCAAGGTATTCGCTGCCATGTGCAGCCGAATGGGCATACAAAAGACATGAACCACCCCGTTACAGCCTCAAAGTGACGTGCACGTGGAGAGGCTCCACCGCACACTGGGTCAGCAGCTGGCCATACTGACATCGGAGCATCAGCGCGACTTGGATGAACATCTGCCGCTGGTGCTCATGGCGTGCCGGTCTGCAGTCCAGGAGTCGACCTCATGTTCCCCAGCACTCCTCATGCTAGGGAGGGAGCTCCGCACCCCAACAGAGCTGGCCTTTGGGCGGCCTCCAGACGGAATATGCGAGGAGGCTCCAGGACAGGCTTGAGTCTGCCCATGCGTTTGCCCGGGTGCAGCAGGAAAGTGCTGGTGCCATGCAAAAGCGTAACTATGACGTGCGGGCACGGGGTAGGCACTTCCAGGCTGGAGACCTTGTTTGGGTGTACAGCCCACAAAGAAAGAAGGGCCGGTGTCCAAAGCTTGACAGCCAGTGGGTGGGGCCCTGCAGGGTGTTGGTGCGGATGGGGGAGGTGGTGTATCGGGTGCAGCTACCGCCACGAGGACGGAAGGTTGCTCTGCACAGAGACAGACTGGCCCCCTATCGAGGCAATGCCTTTCCCCAGGTTCCAGGTAGCCCATGTCCCCTGCCCCTGGGTTAAGCCCGTCACCCCCCTTCTCACTACACACACACACACACCGCACCCCCCACAGCCAGTGCCTGATGGGGGTGACCCTGACTCTGTCCCTGTGGCCCCCTGGTCTCAGCCCACGTCCCCTGCCCCGGGGTTAAGCCTGTCACCTCCCTTCTCACATCCACAAAGGGCTAGGAGACCGCCCCAGAGTTTGGCAGACTTTGTTTATTCCCTCAGGGACAAGGAACTTGGTAGCGGAGGGGTAATGTAACGACCAGTATGTTTAAATGTGTTCATGTTTTATAGTGTTGTCTGTGTGCCTGTGACCTTGCTCTCTGTCAGCCGCGGCAGCCCATGTGTTGCTATGCACTGCGGGGGCTGGCAGAGTAAGCAGGGGGCGGGGGCACCTGGTTAAGAGATGGTTTAACTTGCCTCTTGTGCTGGAAGTTCTGTGAGAAGCAGCCACAGAAACGTATGTGTTCAGCGGAAGTTATAACGGCCAATAAAGTCATTGCTGAATCATACTCGTAGTGTCTGGATCGCTAAAATACAAAACATTTACACCACTTTCATTAACATTAGAATGGTCAGTCCTGTCTGCAGACCTTCACATCTTTCATTCCTAGGTAGATACTGTTTCCCTTCCTAACACAGCCCACCTTATACCGTGAACCAGACCCCGAGAACTATTGATCTGATTAGGTTATTTGGCTATTTATGAGGTAACATGGAGAGTTTTGACAATATTCACACATTATAAGCATTTTAGTAATGGCGAATTTCAAAGAAAATATTACTGACTTTTGACTTTCAAAACATTCATAGATTTTTCCTTATAGAACTAAAGTGATGTTAAATAGCTGGTGGTATATATAGTTAATGGTTGTTTAAATGATTCTCCACCATGTCAGGGGTCATTATATAAATAAATGTAATTGACAGTGTGCACAGAAAGTGGTGAGTAAAAGTGTATTAAGATGCAATGTGTCTTAAGTGATGTTAAATCACTTGTACAGTTCTTTAACCTTCAGAAAACACATAGTTTATGGTGGTTTAAGTGATTCTCCACCATGTCAGGGTCATTATGTATCTGACGATCATGAAGAGTACCATAATACAATAGGCAGTGTATATAGATAATGATGTAATTTCTTTCCAATAGCTGCAACTAATCCTGCAGGAACAGGTTATATTGTATCTATTTTTTTTAAATGAAAAAACAATTTCCCCATTTATGGCAATTTCTCATTCATCACTATGGACTACTATATTACCCATCATCAGCAACATAAGAAAAAAAAAAAAGAAAAGCAAAACACTGAAGAGAAGCCTCATAAATGTGCCCACTGTAGAAAAGTATTTTTGAAAACCATATGTTAGTACATACTGGAGAATGGCCTCATCGATGTGTTCAGTATGGATAAGCATTTACAAACTCCACAGGTCTTAAAAGCACACATACTAATACACACAAGCAAAGCTAAGTGGTCCTATGTAAAAGTATTTTGGCTGCCATGTGTAGTTCATTGTAAATTCCTACAGTTCCGGGAGGTAGATCGGAGGTAGCTGAAGGGCTACACAGACCAAGCAGATAAGTCTAAAATAAAATAAGTCTTTTTGTAACGGTTCGTTGTTGCCAACTAATCACATAAAAAGGCATAGGTTTGTCAGTGAAAGATTGCGAGGACTGGATGCCACAAAATTCAGTGAAGTAGTATGCATAAACTACCTCTACATGTATTTATCAATCTCAGCCTTCTCCTGGAGCATTTCAACAGTTTACTCTGAAAATATTGACACAGTTCTATTATACCAAACACAAATGATACACATGAGTAGAACAAATGATCCATTTTCCTGAATGAAATTTAATAAAAAACACAGACAAATCAAGACCACCCTAAAAACTAAAAGGGTTTATAGAGAACTTTTTCTTCCTGGAGAGATAGGCAAGGAAGTAGAAATGCTCAACAAAAGTCCAGACCACACTCAAAATTGTCTACCTGAACCTTGAATTGTTAGACCAGCATTACTTCTAGACTTCTCTCTTTTCATGTCTCTGTTTCTTACAAAGTCTCTAATATTTTGGACTGTTCTGTTTCTGAGGACAGGCTCTTCATCTGTTTGGCACTGGTGGCACTCTGCCTTTTTGGCCAAATATCCTCTAGTTATGTGACCCTTGGAGTGCCTCATAACAGCTGCAACTTCAGATTTGACCACCTCTTTGGAGTTCCTAAAATCAACAAAACACAGCCCAAGAAAATGTACATATAAAAAAAGAGTACAGTACAGAATACAACTGAGAAACCTACCATAATAATGTAAAAGTCACTAGAATACCTTTTGTATAATAATGTATAATAAACTCTATGGTTCTTTGTTCCTTTACTGACCTTTAGACCTGGATCCACAGTTCAGGGTGACATCTTGAAGTGCCTACACAAGAAACATCCAATTGATTTATTTCATTAATTAAAAGCAAATACCTGTTAGTTCAGAAGGGTCTTTTTTGACATTTTCCGCTTATATTTCACAGTTTTATTTCAAACTTGAATATATATGGCTCCATCAAATGCAATCAGTTAAAGTGTTTTATAATGTCATTTTAGTTAACATTTCAAAGCATCAAAACTAAAATATTTGTCAGAAAAAAACCCATAAAACACTTAATGTTCAAGCATTCATACTTTTTTCTTGCCTTCTGTACTACAGCAAACCATTCTGCATTAATTTCAGTGTAGTATATTGTAATTTCTTGTGAGAACACATATGATGGTCTGTATGCCTCTCCAAAATATACCCAAAAACCTATCCAAATCCATATAAAGGTGTATCATGTATGTTTTGTGATTTTGAGCTATGTTTGTGTAGTAAAATATGTTTTGTGGAAGTGGTGTGGTGGGGTGTAGAGGTGGTGTGGAGGAGGTGTGGTGGGGTATGGAGGTGGTGTAGTGGTGTGTGGATGTGTGTGGTGGTGTGTGTAGGGGATGTAGTGGGGTGTGGATGTGTGTGGTGGGGTGTGAAGGTGGTGTAGTGGTCTGTGGAGGTGGTGTGGTGTGGATGTGTATGGTGGGGTGTGGATGTGTGTGGAGGAGGTGTGGTGGGGTATGGAGGTGTGAAGTGTGGTGTGGAGGTGGTGTTTAGTGGGGTGATGGGGTGTGTGGTGGGGTGTGGAGGTGGTGTAGTGGTGTTTAGTGGGGTGTGTAGGTGTGTGGTGTGGAGGTGGTGTAGTGGGGTGTGGAGGTGTAGTGGTGTGTGGAGGAGGTGTGGTGTTGTGTAGAGGTGTGAAGTGTGGTGTGGAGGTGGTGTTTAGTGGGGTGATGGGGTGTGTGGTGGGGTGTGGAGGTGTGTGGTGGGGTGTGGAGGTGGTGTAGTGGTGTTTAGTGGGGTGTGGAGGTGTGGTGGGGTGTGGAGGTGTGTGGTGGGGTGTTGAGGTGGTGTAGTGGTGTTTAGTGGGGTGTGGAGGTGTGTGGGTGGGTGTGGAGGTGTGTGGTGGGGTGTGGAGGTGGTGTAGTGGTGTTTAGTGGGGTGTGGAGGTGTGTGGGTGGGTGTGGAGGTGTGTGGTGGGGTGTGGAGGTGGTGTAGTGGTGTTTAGTGGGGTGTGGAGGTGTGTGGGTGGGTGTGGAGGTGTGTGGTGGGGTGTGGAGGTGGTGTAGTGGTGTTTAGTGGGGTGTGGAGGTGGTGTAGTGGTGTTTAGTGGGGTGTGGAGGTGTGTGGTGGGGTGTGGAGGTGATGTGGAGGTTGTGTGGTGGGGTGTTGAGATGGGGTGATGGGGTGTGTATGGTTTAGCCTATCAAGAAATCTGCCTTCGCTCATAACTGTGATATCACAAAATGGTTGTGAACCATATTGTCCTTCCAGTGCAATGTGTTACTAAGATCAGCTAGATAACTAGCTATTATATCATGCAAATGGACCTCTTTCGTTTCAACAGTTTAAGGTTATTTAAAAGTTTCCATCCGTCATTATAGATGGAAATTCACTACAAATATCTAATAACCCTTTTGCAGATCACATAAATGTACTATACCTTCTCTGAGCTCACGTCAGGCAAGGATGACGCTGCCACCTCCCTGGTGGAAGCAACTCTGCAATCCTGTAAAGTAGAAGATTAAACCTTTCATAAAACACAGACTTCAGTTTAACAAACGCATAATAATTAATCTGGATATATGGCTTCTTGTGGATCACTGACAAACTCCTCGTAAATCATGGTGTCCTCCCAGTGCAGTGTGGTGCCAGAGTTGTGTATGGTGTAGCCATCTAGAAATCTGCCTTCGCTCATAACTGTGACATCACAAAGTCCTTGTAAATCATGGTGTCCTCCCAGTGCAGTGTGATGCCAGAGTTGTGTATGGTGTAGCCATCTAGAAATCTGCCTTCGCTCATAACTGTGACATCATAAAGTCCTTGTAAATCATGGTGTCCTCCCAGTGCAGTGTGATGCCAGAGTTGTGTATGGTGTAGCCATCTAGAAATCTGCCTTCGCTCATAACTGTGACATCACAAAGTCCTTGTAAATCATGGTGTCCTCCCAGTGCAGTGTGGTTCCAGACAGAGTTGTGTATGGTTTAGCCTATCAAGAAATCTGCCTTCACTCATAACTGTGACATCACAAAATCCTTCTAAACCAAAAGGGCTAGCATTCAAAATCTCACTTCCAGTTCTTGCCAACTGTTTCATTACACTACTGTGACAGTGCTGAAGAACTCAATTTCTTTAATTTGTTACACTGTGTGGCTATACAGCGGGTGAAATACCGTAAATCCTCAAATAAAGGCCGGGATTCAATTAGAAGCCGGGCTTCAGATAGTAGCCGGGGTCGTGGTCCATACGGACAAATAAAGGCCGGGCCCCGAATACAAGCCGGGGGTAAAATAAAGTAGCCTATACTGTAGCCTACCAGCATCAGTCCGTCAGCTCAAAGTAGACATCACAATTTAATTGAATGCATTTCACAAATACATGTTCTCCTCATGTTTAATATTTTATTAAATAATATTGTTGGCTAATTTCATGGGCTGTTTGCCACGTAGGACTAGGCTACTAGGCGAATTCGTTATTGTTTAG
This sequence comes from Sprattus sprattus, assembly GCF_963457725.1. NCBI lineage: Eukaryota > Metazoa > Chordata > Actinopteri > Clupeiformes > Clupeidae > Sprattus > Sprattus sprattus. The sequence goes on along the minus strand of NC_137909.1, from coordinate 197,156 downwards.
CCTAAATGCACGTATCGTACAGCCTACTGTTGTTTATCTGTAACGTTTTAGTTTGCTAGGTTACTTTTTCCAGAAGGGATCATAAAGCAGTAGTAGACTTACGTAACTTTGATATTAGATTCAAAGAGACGGTGTATGCTGATTGCTGAAGAACATTCGGGAGAAAAAATAGCAAAGAAGTTTGACATTGACCCGAGACGAATGCGATACGCTACGACTAGCAGGTGGAGGTAGAAAGAAAGTTAGGCTGGATATCAAACCAGCTCGTTGAGTACATGTTTTCAGTCCGCGATAAGCATTATAGAGTGTCTAGAAAAATTATTAAAATCCAGGCTTTGGAAATCTTTTCCTCCGTGACTGACAGTGGAGACCATAACTCCGATGTTTATTTTTTATGTTGACACCGCACCTAAAGCGCTACGCGATGTGCAGGAAGTGTTGAATGCATGCAATGAATTATATTAGCCTACTGCAATTATGCCCATTATTTAAATAATAAAATTGCCCCTAATACAAGCCTGCCCCAAATAAAGGCCGGTGCGCTGTGTAGCTTAAGTAAATACAAGCCCCGGCCACAATTGGAGGATTTACGGTAAGCGGGTGAACGTCGCCATTTTTCTCAGTAAATATATTTCCAAAGGTGCTATTGACATGCAACTTTCACCGCATGTTGGTAACAACCCAAGTAATACATACATACAAAAAAAAATAAAAAAATACATTCAGAAATTAAGTAATGTGTATTAATGTGAAATAACACAGGAAAAAAGTATTGAACACATGAAGAAAGGAAGGTGCAAAAAGGCATGGAAAGCTAAGAAAACAGCTGGAATCTTTCAGTAATTAGAAAGCAATCCGGCCGTTAGTCAGTGCAAATTAATATCCCAATTGATGGCCTGTAAAAAGGTGTCTTATTACCAAGGTGTCACACAAGAAGCATCTCATGATGGGTAAAAGCAAAGAGCTTTCTCAAGACCTTTGCAACCTTATTGTTGCAAAACATACTGATGGCATTGGTTACAGACGCATTTCTAAAAGTGGAAAGAACATCATTTCACCATAAGCTAGCCACGACCAGGTGCTCCTCGGAAGATTTCTGACAGAGGAGTGAAAAGAATTATCAGAGGAGTTGTCAAAGAGCCAAGGACCACTCGTGGAGAGCTTCAGTAAGACCTGAAATTTGCAGGTACAGTTGTTTAAAAGAATGCACTCAACCGCCATGGCCTGTATGCACACTCACCACATAAGACTCCATTACTGAAGAAAAAAGCATGTTGAAGCTCGTTGAAAGTTCGCAGCACAAAATGTTGACAAGTCTGTGAAATACTGGTAGAATAGTCTGGTCAGATGAGAGCAAAATTGAACTCTTTGGATGACATAATGCACACCATGTTTGTAGGAGACATGGCACTGCACATCATCCCAACAGTGACGTTTGGAGGTGGAAACATCATGGTGTGGGACTGCTTTTCAGCATAAGGTACTGGCAAACGTCACACAATTGAAGCAAGGATGAATGGAGAACTGTACCGAGACATCCTTGATAAAAATGTGCTGCCATCTACCAGGATGTTGAAGATGAAACAAGGGTGGACATTTCAGCAAGACAATGATCAGCCAAGGACACTCTCAATTGGTTTCAGAGAAAGAAAATAAGGATGCTGGAATGGCCCAGACAATCACCTGAATTGAATCCATTTGAAAATCTAAGAACTGAAGATCAGAGTTCATAGAAGAGGCCCACAGAACTTTCAAGATATGAAGACTGTTTGTGTGGAAGAATGGGCCAAACTCACATCTGAGCAATGCATACAAGTAGTTTCTCCATACAGGAAGCATCTTGAAGCCGTCATTAGCTACAAAGGCTTTTGTACAAAGTATTCAATAAATAACTGTAAGCGTGTTCAATACTTTGTCCCTGTGTCTTTTCATATTATTAGACATAGCTTAATTTCTGAAAAAAATTGTTTTGGTTTCTTGTATGTTTGGATTACCTGGGTTGTTACCAACATCTGGTGAAAATTTCATGTCAATAACACCTTTGGAAATATATTTACTGAGAAAAATGGTGACGTGTTCAATACTTATTTCACCCGCCGTATCAATTGGTTTTGGTTGTAGTGCTGGAGAGCTTGGAAGTGCTGTTTTTACTGGGCAATATAGACCACAAAACAAGACTCATACTCACCATCAACATATCTGAAAAGGAGAGACTGAACTCATCTGGGAGAAAAAAATGACAAATAAAAAGCCCCTTTCAGTAAAACAGTAATTGACACAAAACATTATCTGCAAAAAGTAATCACATATTTGAAGATGAGTTTCTATACAGCTAATCTGAATAGACAACGCAAAGATGTCACCACTCGTTGGTAAATAATAGCTGACTGATATGATGCTGGCATGGCAGTGTGACATTCACCACAAGATAATGGTAGACAGCAGATACTTAAAATAACGTTATTCAATGGAGATATCGCATGCGAACAGTAGCTCAAGCACTAATCAAATATTGCAAACTAGCCTTCTAATCCCGGGCAAATTCTGCAAATTATAATGTTTCATATATAGTATAGTCGATTAACAGTTAAGGTTATACATATTTTGCAAACTACCTTCTTGTATTCTTCAATTCGGTCTACTCGTTCCTTTAAAGATATACATTGAAACCGTGACTGATAAATTCTGATAGTGTGACATTCACCACAAAATAATGGTAGACAGCAGATACTTCAATTAACGTTATTAATGAAGATATCTTCTTATTTTCTGATTAACCCATCTCATGGTTTGTCTAAAACTAACAAGCTATACTTAAGCAACGTCAGACTACGCCAGCGAACAGCGCCCATCGAATATTGCAAGTTTGCAAACTAGCTCACGAATCTCGGGCGAATACCGCAAATTATAACTTTGCAAATGCAATTTAAACATTCACTCACCAGCCTTCACACACGGTAAAATGTATTAATGAATAATGGCGAATCACTTTCTGATATTTAATTCTCTAACTGTAATAAACCACACTAGACTACTACAAGCACCACGATGTTTCTGGGGCTAAGTATGGGAAGCAAACCAAGATATGCTGTTGACTCGGGGGATTGGAATGACCAGAAACGAAGTAATAGTAAATGAAAAAGGGCTTAACCAAAATGAAGTGAATAAAACGTAAACCCTTTGCAGGTTCTAATCAACACAAGTTGACACTGTTACTCTTCCTTTGCTGTAAGGCTAAACTGACATATATTGCCACCCTAGCTAGCTAGCTAGCTAGCATAGCCTAGCTAAAGATATAAGATGCTTGCCTTCTCCAACCTTGATTTCTACACACGTCGCGTGACAATTTTTCAAATGAATGTGATATGGATGAAATATGAATGAAAAAACTTAAACTTACCGTTTTGGTTGTAGACACTCTTGTCTTCTTAATTTTAGATGTTGTTCTCGCAGGGGAAGGCAAAGTGTTGGTCTTGGTGTATTACGACCCCAATTTACCTGAAAGTGTAAAGTTGCTACTGCGCCTGCGCATCATGCTTCCCGCTTATTTCCAACGTACATTCCCAATACACGCCCATTTTGTGTATGTTTTTGGACAGAAATGTGTATGACTCTGCAGTGACAAAACCTGTCGATAGTTGGCGCATTTTTTTTCCTGGGATACACATCAATACACAAAAAAACATGTTTTGTGGTTTATTAGGACTTCGCCCAAAAAAGCGGGAGGTTGTTCCTCAGGCTGAAATAAACTCAAATACAATGTCGGGATTATGAGGACAGGGCCTCGGTCTTCATAATCCCAAATGTCCTCATAGTGTTGGTATGTATTGACCAACACACACAAACACACACACACAAACGCACACACACACACACACACAGCTCCCCTCCCACCTCCCCCCTGGCTGACTGCCACACAGCTTCTCCAGCCACTAACCATCTAACTAATATCAGTCAGTAATATCAATAGCTAAACATACTTGTAATAACAGAACACTCACCGTCTTGAAAACTCACGGCAATCTTGAAAGAAATGTCTCTGAAATTTGTCTTTAAGAATCTTGCTGCTCCACTCTCCAGCTCTTTCGCCCACAAAATGGCGACAGAGTAGGTCAGGCTTATATACTGGGGAGAGATTCTGAGAGGCGGGTTCAGGCTTTGCTTCAGGGGGACTCTTGAAACAGTCAACAGAGGAATTTGAAGAATTTGAGGGTGCCTTGAAACTTTCTCGGTGTGTGTGTGAAAGAGAGAGAGTTGTGTGTGTGTGTCTGTGTGTCTGTGTGCCTGTGTGTTTGTCTGTGTGTCTGTGTGCCTGTGTGTGTGTCTGTGTGCCTGTGTGTGTGTGTGTTGTCTTTAGGTGTAAATGCAAGCTGAGTGCTGATGTAAATGGCTGAATTCCTAGTGCTATGAGAGCTGCAGTGGTAGCACAGGAAGAGATGACAGATTTCTCCTCCTTTTCTGTCAGAGGCAACCGTGGCCTACTGGTTAGGGTTCAGCGCTCAAGCTGGGGCCCATAAGGCCATCTAAGAGGGGGGGGGAGAAAAAAGAGGGGGAAGAAGGAAAATGGGAGAAAAGAGAGGAGAAAAGAAGAGAGGAGGAAGGAGGAAGAAAATGTGGGTGTTTCTGCATCCATACCTATCTGAGAAATGCATTTCTAACTGCTTTAACAATATTTGGACCCACAACTGGTTTTGTCTGCAGACGGGATACGAACCTACGATTTGGGAATTATGAGTTCCGTTTTTTTCACATCCTCTTCGCGGATATTTATATCAAATTAAGAGCTCCATAAGTGCATTTCCCATAACTTACAGAACACATAAAATTAGTATAATTGACACAATAGGATACAAATCAGCAACATAAAAAACTATTAATGAGAACACAAAACTCAACAACCCCACTATATTTCTATCTAAATTTAAACAATCGTCTCATACAAATACATTTGTGTTCTTTATGTGTAATAATTATTTATTTCTTCTCCCACATACCTGTACCCAGTGGCGGACCTACCATTAAGGCGAACTAGGCAACTGCCTTAGGCCCTCACCCAGCAGAAAGCCCACGATAAATTGCCCACCCAGGCACTGATGGGACGGCCTAAGTCCATAACCAACCGGCCCTCCCGCAGATATCGTCGGTTGCGACAGTTTTCCTTGCTTAAGCGAATACATTATATACCTGTCATGATAACCAACGGGATTCACTGTCTGCTATTTATACTACTCCTAGTGACCTGTATTCACACTCATGGTTACTATTGTCTTACTATTTTCTAATCTCCTCCGTCAGTCTTACTATGTTTATTTGTTATTAAATGTTAATCACTCTAGCCTAATACTTGCATGTCTCGCTCGTAGACACCTTTAACACCCCTACACACACACACACACACACACACACACACACACACATAATCACACACCCAGCATGCAACACTATCATTACCACTGATGTTTACACCCCATCGTATGTTCTGTTCTGTTCATTTCTACAACAAAGTTCAAACCAGTGGCGGCGGACCTTAAGGGCGATTGTGGCGACGAACTGCTTTCAGGAAAAGGAGATTTTTTTCTCTGTCGGCGTACTAATTAAGATATATTGACAACAAAACAATTAGGACTTCCTACACCAAATGTATCGATTCAACAGGTTTCTATAAAGGGTGGAACCCTACATCCAAGAATTGGAACGAAAGAAAATCATGGCTAGCACGCTGTGAAGTGGCTAACGCGGTCTGTATTTCTTTATTTGTAGGCTACCGCTGTCACTTTTCATAGGTTGTACAGTGTGAATGTTCGCTTTTTGCCCTAACACTGAGTTATTTTCTTTGTGAAGACTTAGTTAGCTTTTGTAAGCCAATACTTTCGAGATCAGTCAATAAATATAGTTGGTTTTGACTTATATGTTGCCCCCTTCTTTACGTTGTTACTGGACATTTATGTGTCCTGTAAAGCTATGTTGCATCATACAACATTTGAGACATGTGGATAATGAAAAAGTGGGATAATTTAATGCGGAGCCAAATCATGTTTGCTTATGAAGGCTCCTGAATGCAACTTTCTTCCATATAACTAGCTACTGTAGCTATGTAGGTAGAGGGGAAATATTTTGATTGTGTGCTGCCATCTACTATACAAAAAGGTATTGCTGTATGAGTTAATCAGCCTACAAAAAAAATGATATTGCTTAATGTAGGTCGCCCTAATCATTATCAAAAAAATTGTGTACTCTTTCTCTGCTGACATTTATTCCTAAAGGCTCTGTAGTTATACATATAGGCCTAACCATCTGATACTAGCCCAGAGTTAAGCATATTCATCTAGCAAACTATAGGCCCTACCTTCCTTGGAGTGTTACAATAGCCAGTATCATTTTATTCCATGTGTCCATCCAGGCAAATTTGTGGATCCAAATGTTATTAAAAAACATATATAATGTTATTTCTTTGTAATCATCCAAAATTATGTTAAGTGTATGGGTATTTTGCATACATTGAGCGGGCAACGCGCCGTATATTAAGTGGGCCGCTCTGACAGACAACTCCCGGGCCACTTTTTCCCCCCAGTCCGCCCCTGCTTTGAGGTGGCCCTTTTTTTTTGCATTAAAAGGACGGATGAAGAGGGCCCCTGGCTATGTTTTCGCCTTAGGCCCCCAAATGACTAGGTCCGCCACTGCTCTCGATTTCGCGCCGTCACCCGGTGGCAAAAGCTCTTTCTGTGATCCTCCAGGCCTTAGGGGGATTTTCAGAAGGTGTCCGAGAAAGGTGCATGGTCGTCGGACTGACCGTTTTCGGTCGGATGGGTATTTTGTGGAGCCTCCGCCACCACGCCTCCGCCACCACCCCCAACTTTTTCGTACCCATGGTTAACCAAAACCCTACCCATGGTTAACCAAAATGGACTTAGAAAAAATCCACAGTTTTCAGACCTCCAGAGGGGTAGGACCCTGCTCAAAGGTGTCCGAGAATACTGCACCTTCAGCGGACATGCCATGAGCCTCTAGACCCCTCTATATCCTCCAGGAGGACCAGGATTTGAGGAACATGTGTACGAGAACAGTGCACCTTCAGCGGACTGGCCCTGAGCAGCTACACCCCTGGTTACATCCTCCACAGGCACAAGGATGTGACATAATGTGTCAGAGAATAGGTCACCTTCAGCGGACATGCCTTGAGCCTCTAGACCCCTATACATCCTCCGGGAGAGGGAGGAGAGTGTGGTCAACAGTCCGCTTCAAACCGCTTGAAAATCGGACACTCAGAGGCTGAGTTACCTCTTTGTGGAACTTTTTTTATTTTTCGTTCTGAGCCTAAGTCCACTTTTTTAGGGTGCTCTCGATTTCGCGCCGTCACCCGGTGGCAAAACCTCTTTCTGTGATCCTCCAGGCCTTAGGGGGATTTTCAGAAGGTGTCCGAGAAAGGTGCATGGTCGTCGGACTGACCGTTTTCGGTCGGGAGGGTATTTTGTGAGCCTCCGCCACCACCCCCAACTTTTTCATACCCATGGTTAACCAAAACCCTACCCAGGGTTAACCAAAATGGACTTAGAAAAAATCCACAGTTTTCAGACCTCCAGAGGGGTAGGACCCTGCTCAAAGGTGTCCGAGAATACTGCACCTTCAGCGGACATGCCTCGAGCCTCTAGACCCCTCTATATCCTCCAGGAGGACCAGGATTTGAGGAACATGTGTCCGAGAACAGTGCACCTTCAGCGGACTGGCCCTGAGCAGCTAAACCCCTGGTTAACCAAAATGGACTTAGAAAACACTGGAGGCCTACAGACACACACACCTCCCCAGACAGGCCTAAGAAGCCTCCTGTCTATTAAAGGTCCCCAAAGGTCAGAGAGACACACAGAGAGCTCCAAACACTGCCCAGTGTGTTGGGTTCACTTACTGGGAGGCCTACAGACACACACACCTCCCCAGACAGGCCTAAGAAGCCTGCTGTCTATTAAAGGTCCCCAAAGGTCAGAGAGACACACAGAGAGCTCCCAGCACTGCCCAGTGTGTTGTGTTCACTTACTGGGAGGCCTACAGACACACACACCTCCCCAGACAGGCCTAAGAAGCCTGCTGTCTATTAAAGGTCCCCAAAGGTCAGAGAGACACCCAGAGAGCTCCAAACACTGCCCAGTGTGTTGGGTTCACTTACTGGGAGGCCTACAGACACACACACCTCCCCAGACAGGCCTAAGAAGCCTGCTGTCTATTAAAGGTCCCCAGAGGTCAGAGAGACACACAGAGAGCTCCAAACACTGCCCAGTGTGTTGGGTTCACTTACTGGGAGGCCTACAGACACACACACCTCCCCAGACAGGCCTAATTAGCCTGCTGTCTATTAAAGGTCCCCAGAGGTCAGAGAGACACACAGAACACTGCCCTGTGTACTGTATTAAGTCACAGCAAGACCCAATGGCTCACACTTGTCTCCCTTTAGGCCCAAAAATTCTGCCTGCTATTAAAGCTCTCTGAGGGTCCCACAGACGCACACAGAGCTCCCAGCACTGCCCAGCACTAACCCTAACCCCCAGTACTGCCCTTAGCCCCAGCCCACTGCCCCCAAACACAGTGAGCTTCACGAGGCTCCCACAGACACACACAGAGCTCCCAGCACTGCTGGACGTCTAACTGAGGTCGCCATTGAATTCTAGATAGCTCGCTCCGTTTCTCACTTGCCGCCACAGCCTTCAGACAATCAGTCATCAGCACAAGTTCGCCTCATGAAAACCGGAGATTCATACCGATCTGCCACGCCCCACTGTGTGGTGTGTTTGTTTAGTGTGTAGCGCAGTTGACTGTGTGGTGTGTTTGTTTAGTGTGTAGCGCAGTTGCACTACGGGGTGTTGAGCTGCTTATTATGTGTAGGTTTTTAAGGATGCAATGTGCATCGTGGTCCGGTGCTTCCGCCCTGTATAGCTTTTCCTTTATAGAGTCGAGCCTTTCTTTCATATTAAAGCTCTCTGAGGGTCCCACAGACACACACAGAGCTCCCAGCACTGCCCAGCACTAACCCTGACCCCCAGTACTGCCTTCAGCCCCAGCCCACTGCCCCCAAACACAGTGAGCTTCATGAGGCTCCCACAGACACACACAGAGCTCCCAGCACTGCTGGACGTCTAACTGAGGTCGCCATTGAATTCTAGATAGCTCGCTCCGTTTCTCACTTGCCGCCACAGCCTTCAGACGATCAGTCATCAGCACAAGTTCGCCTCATGAAAACCGGAGATTCATACCGATCTGCCACGCCCCACTGTGTGGTGTGTTTGTTTAGTGTGTAGCGCAGTTGACTGTGTGGTGTGTTTGTTAAGTGTGTAGCGCAGTTGCACTACGGGGTGTTGAGCTGCTTATTATGTGTAGGTTTTTAAGGATATAATGTGCATCGTGGTCCGGTGCTTCTGCCCTGTATAGCTTTTCCTTTATAGAGTCGATCCTTTCTTTCATACCGGGGAGTCATTCACAACTTAGGACAGAGTTGCTTCAGGTGGGATTTGAACCTGCAATTCTCAGATGGTTTTCTGGAATCTTACCCTTTGCGGGTTTCGAACCTGTGCTCATCAGGTCTGTGGTGCCGCGCCCTACCCACTAAGCCACCGTGCTGGTATAGAATTCCGCCTGTCAGTGCGCCCAAATCACCGATTCCTCACCCCATATTTTCCCAGGCTCTTTCTCTTTCAATCTTTCTCTCTCTCAGAGTTGCTTCATGTGGGGTTCGATCCTACGATTTTCAGGTGGTTTCGTCGAAACTAACACCTTTAATGGGTGGTTTCACCGAGACTTGCCCTTCGCGGGGTTCGAACCTGTGCTTCTCAGGTACCTCAGCCACTAATATGCCTCTCCCCACTCATCCGGGGCAAATTCTCGCTAGAAAAGGGTTCGGCGCGGTGACAGAGAGCTCCGTAGAGCCCTCGGCGTCCCCGGCCTGGAGGCTGACCGCGGTGGCTGGGAGGTGGGACCTGTGAGACAGGGTGCCTCCCCTGGCGGGTCACGGTTTCCAATCGGTCAGAAGGTTTAGGAGAGGAGAGGGAGGAGAGTGTGGTCAACAGTCCGCTTCAAACCGCTTGAAAATCGGACACTCAGAGGCTGAGTTACCTCTCGTGGAACTTTTTTTATTTTTCGTTCTGAGCCTAAGTCCACTTTTTTAGGGTGCTCTCGATTTCGCGCCGTCACCCGGTGGCAAAACCTCTTTCTGTGATCCTCCAGGCCTTAGGGGATTTTCAGAAGGTGTCCGAGAAAGGTGCATGGTCGTCGGACTGACCGTTTTCGGTCGGGAGGGTATTTTGTGGAGCCTCCGCCACCACCCCCAACTTTTTCGTACACATGGTTAACCAAAACCCTACCCATGGTTAACCAAAATGGACTTAGAAAAAATCCACAGTTTTCAGACCTCCAGAGGGGTAGGACCCTGCTCAAAGGTGTCCGAGAATACTGCACCTTCAGCGGACATGCCATGAGCCTCTAGACCCCTCTATATCCTCCAGGAGAACCAGGATTTGAGGAACATGTGTCCGAGAACAGTGCACCCTCAGCGGACTGGCCCTGAGCAGCTACACCCCTGGTTACATCCTCCACAGGCACCAGGATGTGACAGAATGTGTCCGAGAATAGGTCACCTTCAGCGGACATGCCTTGAGCCTCTAGACCCCTATATATCCTCCGGGAGAGGGAGGAGAGTATGGTCAACAGTCCGCTTCAAACCGCTTGAAAATCGGACACTCAGAGGCTGAGTTACTTCTTTGTGGAACTTTTTGTATTTTTCGTTCTGAGCCTAAGTCCACTTTTTTAGGGTGCTCTCGATTTCGCGCCGTCACCCGGTGGCAAAACCTCTTTCTGTGATCCTCCAGGCCTTAGGGGGATTTTCAGAAGGTGTCCGAGAAAGGTGCATGGTCGTCGGACTGACCGTTTTCGGTCGGGAGGGTATTTTGTGGAGCCTCCGCCACCACCCCCAACTTTTTCGTACCCATGGTTAACCAAAACCCTACCCATGGTTAACCAAAATGGACTTAGAAAAAATCCACAGTTTTCAGACCTCCAGAGGGGTAGGACCCTGCTCAAAGGTGTCCGAGAATACTGCACCTTCAGCGGACATGCCATGAGCCTCTAGACCCCTCTATATCCTCCAGGAGGACCAGGATTTGAGGAACATGTGTCCGAGAACAGTGCACCTTCAGCGGACTGGCCCTGAGCAGCTACACCCCTGGTTACATCCTCCACAGGCACCAGGATGTGACAGAATGTGTCTGAGAATAGGTCACCTTCAGCGGACATGCCTTGAGCCTCTAGACCCCTATACATCCTCCGGGAGAGGGAAGAGAGTGTGGTCAACAGTCCGCTTCAAACCGCTTGAAAATCGGACACTCAGAGGCTGAGTTACCTCTTTGTGGAACTTTTTTTATTTTTCGTTCTGAGCCTAAGTCCAGTTTTTTAGGGTGCTCTCGATTTCGCGCCGTCACCCGGTGGCAAAACCTCTTTCTGTGATCCTCCAGGCCTTAGGGGGATTTTCAGAAGGTGTCCGAGAAAGGTGCATGGTCGTCGGACTGACCGTTTTCGGTCGGGAGGGTATTTTGTGGAGCCCTCGCCACCACCCCCAACTTTTTCGTACCCATGGTTAACCAAAACCCTACCCATGGTTAACCAAAATGGACTTAGAAAAAATCCAGAATTTTCAGACCTCCAGAGGGGTAGGACCCTGCTCAAAGGTGTCCGAGAATACTGCACCTTCAGCGGACATGCCATGAGCCTCTAGACCCCTCTATATCCTCCAGGAGGACCAGGATTTGAGGAACATGTGTCCGAGAACAGTGCACCTTCAGCGGACTGGCCATGTGCAGCTACATCCCTAGTTACACCTTCCACAGGCACCAGGATGTGACAGAATGTGTCCGAGAATAGGTCACCTTCAGCGGACTGGCCATGTGCAGCTACACCCCTAGTTACATCCTCCACAGGCACCAGGATGTGAACATAATGTGTCCGAGAATAGGTCACCTTCAGCGGACATGCCTTGAGCCTCTAGACCCCTATACATCCTCCGGGAGAGGGACGAGAGTGTGGTCAACAGTCCGCTTCAAACCGCTTGAAAATCGGACACTCAGAGGCTGAGTTACCTCTTTGTGGAACTTTTTTTATTTTTCGTTCTGAGCCTAAGTCCACTTTTTTAGGGTGCTCTCGATTTCGCGCCGTCACCCGGTGGCAAAACCTCTTTCTGTGATCCTCCAGGCCTTAGGGGGATTTTCAGAAGGTGTCCGAGAAAGGTGCATGGTCGTCGGACTGACCGTTTTCGGTCGGGAGGGTATTTTGTGGAGCCCTCGCCACCACCCCCAACTTTTTCGTACCCATGGTTAACCAAAACCCTACCCATGGTTAACCAAAATGGACTTAGAAAAAATCCAGAATATTCAGACCTCCAGAGGGGTAGGACCCTGCTCAAAGGTGTCCGAGAATACTGCACCTTCAGCGGACATGCCATGAGCCTCTAGACCCCTCTATATCCTCCAGGAGGACCAGGATTTGAGGAACATGTGTCCGAGAACAGTGCACCTTCAGCGGACTGGCCCTGAGCAGCTACACCCCTGGTTACATCCTCCACAGGCACCAGGATGTGACAGAATGTGTCTGAGAATAGGTCACCTTCAGCGGACATGCCTTGAGCCTCTAGACCCCTATACATCCTCCGGGAGAGGGAAGAGAGTGTGGTCAACAGTCCGCTTCAAACCGCTTGAAAATCGGACACTCAGAGGCTGAGTTACCTCTTTGTGGAACTTTTTTTATTTTTCGTTCTGAGCCTAAGTCCAGTTTTTTAGGGTGCTCTCGATTTCGCGCCGTCACCCGGTGGCAAAACCTCTTTCTGTGATCCTCCAGGCCTTAGGGGGATTTTCAGAAGGTGTCCGAGAAAGGTGCATGGTCGTCGGACTGACCGTTTTCGGTCGGGAGGGTATTTTGTGGAGCCCTCGCCACCACCCCCAACTTTTTCGTACCCATGGTTAACCAAAACCCTACCCATGGTTAACCAAAATGGACTTAGAAAAAATCCAGAATTTTCAGACCTCCAGAGGGGTAGGACCCTGCTCAAAGGTGTCCGAGAATACTGCACCTTCAGCGGACATGCCATGAGCCTCTAGACCCCTCTATATCCTCCAGGAGGACCAGGATTTGAGGAACATGTGTCCGAGAACAGTGCACCTTCAGCGGACTGGCCATGTGCAGCTACATCCCTAGTTACACCTTCCACAGGCACCAGGATGTGACAGAATGTGTCCGAGAATAGGTCACCTTCAGCGGACTGGCCATGTGCAGCTACACCCCTAGTTACATCCTCCACAGGCACCAGGATGTGAACATAATGTGTCCGAGAATAGGTCACCTTCAGCGGACATGCCTTGAGCCTCTAGACCCCTATACATCCTCCGGGAGAGGGACGAGAGTGTGGTCAACAGTCCGCTTCAAACCGCTTGAAAATCGGACACTCAGAGGCTGAGTTACCTCTTTGTGGAACTTTTTTTATTTTTCGTTCTGAGCCTAAGTCCACTTTTTTAGGGTGCTCTCGATTTCGCGCCGTCACCCGGTGGCAAAACCTCTTTCTGTGATCCTCCAGGCCTTAGGGGGATTTTCAGAAGGTGTCCGAGAAAGGTGCATGGTCGTCGGACTGACCGTTTTCGGTCGGGAGGGTATTTTGTGGAGCCCTCGCCACCACCCCCAACTTTTTCGTACCCATGGTTAACCAAAACCCTACCCATGGTTAACCAAAATGGACTTAGAAAAAATCCAGAATATTCAGACCTCCAGAGGGGTAGGACCCTGCTCAAAGGTGTCCGAGAATACTGCACCTTCAGCGGACATGCCATGAGCCTCTAGACCCCTCTATATCCTCCAGGAGGACCAGGATTTGAGGAACATGTGTCCGAGAACAGTGCACCTTCAGCGGACTGGCCATGTGCAGCTACACCCCTAGTTACACCTTCCACAGGCACCAGGATGTGACAGAATGTGTCCGAGGATAGGTCACCTTCAGCGGACTGGCCATGTGCAGCTAAACCCCTAGTTACATCCTCCACAGGCACCAGGATGTGAACATAATGTGTCCGAGGACAGAGCACCATCAACGGACTCTTTACCAGCTTTGAGTCCCTTGTTTTCGACTTCCAGATGCACCATAATGTCAAAAACATGTGTCCGCCAAAGATGCACCATCAACGGACTCTCTGCGAGCTTCGAGTCCCTTGTTTTCGACTTCCAGATGCACCATAATGTCAAAAACATGTGCCCGAGAAAGATGCACCATCAACGGACTCTCTATGAGCTTCTGGGGCCTTGTTACAATCCTCCAGGAGGCTTCTGAAAAGGAGCTCTCTAGTCCCGAGATGGTACCCGGTGGCAAAACCTCTTTTTGGCATCCTCCAGGCTTAAGGGGAATCCTCAGAGAGTGTCCGAAAAAAGTGCACTGTCGTCGGACTGACCGTTTTGGCTCGGGAGGGTAGGCCATGGAGCTCGCGCCAGCACCCCCAACTTTTTTTTACCCATGGTTAACCAGTAACTATGAGTCTCTTAAGGTTCCATAAGAGAGTCATACTATGACTCTTATGGAAAAGTAACTATGACTCTGTCATAGGGTCGGGGCAAAAACGAATCTCAAGAACATTAAGGCTAAATAAATATCAGAGTTGATCCAAATGATTGAGGGAAGTTGGCTAGCAATAACCCCAATTATGGGATAAAGATTGGCTCTGAAAGAGGAAATAGCCTGGAAATTTACTGTGGGAGGAATCGGTGACTTGGTCGCACTGACAGGTGGGATTCTGTATCAGCACGGTGGCTCAGTGGGTAGGGCGCGGCTCCACGAACCTGAAGAGCACAGGTTCGAAACCCGCAAAGGGTAAGATTTCAGAAGAACATCTGAGAATCGCAGGTTCAAATCCCACCTGAAGCAACTATGTCCTAAGTTGCATATGAATCCCCGGAGAAAAATAACACACAAATCGCAATCAAACTCTGTAAACAGAACGTGGCAAACTCTGTAAGCAGAACATGGCATACTTTGAAGACAGAACTTGGCAAACTCTGTATACACAACCCGGAAAACTCTGTAAACGGAGTGAGGCAAACTCTGTAAACAGAACGTGGCAAACTCTGTAACAGAACTCAGCAAACTCTGTGAAAAGAACCTGGCAAGTTCTTTAAACAGAAAATATAATATTTTGTTTTTATCTTTTTTTAAAGCCATTCGTCTCACACGTTTCACCCTAGAAAGGCGCCCGGTGTACGCCGGAGTATCCTTTCTGCCCCCGGTGATTTCGCATCCCAGGTGCTGAGGTCCCACGGGGCCTCTACTTGGGAGGGTAGGGAATTTCGGTCGACCCCTCCCGCTGGCAGGCCGTTGCTGAGGATTGTGTAAATCAGTTGTAAAAGTCACACAGCAATCATATAATATAAAATTATATGTTTTTCGGTTTCCTAACCGTTGTCGGCAGTGGAAGTCGATTGTAAAAATCACAGGTACGGTGTTGCACCCCGCACAGTAACCGGAACCCCACGGGGTGGGCAGAGAAATCTGCCAGAACATCCAGCAGGAATGGCTGCGATGAAGAAGGGCAAGACCACAGGTCGCAAGGCTAAGTGGTCTGTAAAATAACTAAAAACTTTGATGGAGATGGAGGAGGCTCTCGAGCAAGGCCAATACTCTGTATATTACATGAATGTGGAAATTGCAAGTCAGCTTCCAGGTAGGTCCTCCCACGAAGTGAAAGAGAAAAGACAGTGCATGAGACGGCAATCTCACAGGAGAAGCACTAAGCTCTTACTGCAGCCAACAGAGGCAAACCTGGAGAGGCAGGAAATCCCTGCTGAACTCAATCTGCTGATACAGCCACGAGGGTTACAAGCAGTAACTGGCCTCAACAGAAAATTAAGGTGGCAAGCTGGTGCTCTCATTGACATGTACACTCACGAACACGAAATCAGGCGGGCGCTCACACTGGCAATCAGGAAGGACCCGGGCGCAGCAGTGGCCATTGAGACCGCTACGGCGATGGTGATAAGGGAGGCGAGAAGAAAAGGTCCAGCGACCAAAAAGAACAGCAAAGCTGGCGAGCCGATGAAGCCCCGAAGCAAGCGAGAAATGAAGAGGGATGAGGTCCATAAACTCAGAAAATTAATGAGTACGGACCCGGCTAAGCTTGTTAGCTATGTCCTTGACGGGAGTGAAGCGACCGACTGCCCAGTCCCGCTGCCTCAATTACACGAAGTGTTTGAAAGGCGTTGGATGGGGTCAGAAGGTGCCTTCAAGGGCTTGGGAGGCTTTAAGGCCGCCAGCGGGGCGGACAACGAACACTTCTCCACCCTGTTCACCCCCGAAGAGGTGCTCACACACCTCAGAAAGACGGACAGGAAATCGGCACCAGGCACGGACGGCATCGGGCGGGATGACCTACTCCTCTGGGACCCGAAGGGTGTGAAGCTATCAAAACTCTTTGGCAGCTGGCTTGCGGCGGGGTTCATACCTCAGTGTGTAAAGCCCGCGAGAACTGTACTGATACCAAAGACCTCCGACCCTCTGCTGTTGAATGACCCGAATAACTGGCGCCCAATCACTATCGGCTCGATGCTGATGCGGCTGTTCTCACGACTGCTAAATGGGCGCCTTACGAAAGCCTGCACTATCCACGACAGGCAGCGAGGGTTCAGGGACTCTCCTGGCTGTAGTGAGAATCTTCACATCCTTCAAAGTCTGGTTAAAGCCAGCAGGAGGGAGAGAAAGTCACTAGCGGTGGTGCTCGTGGACGTGGCAAAGGCTTTCGATACGGTGACACACGAGCACTTGCTTGCAGTGCTCAGGCAGAGAGGTCTGGATGAACACATCATAAACACAATACAAAGCTCGTACGACGGGGGCGTAACTTGCATTGAAGCCGGGGGAGAACAATCTGAACCCATTGCAATGAAAGTCGGTGTGAAGCAGGGTGACCCACTGTCCCCATTGCTTTTCAATCTGGCTCTTGATCCACTGCTCCACACACTGGAAAGCCTCGGTAAGGGAGTAAATATCGCAGACACAAAGCTGGTCTCGCTTGCATTCGCAGATGACCTGGTGCTGGTCAGCGACACATGGAAGAAAATGGATTTCAATATCAGAATCCTGAATGACTTCTGTGCCCTGA
>NC_137909.1:0-175000 GCF_963457725.1 Sprattus sprattus | reverse complement strand
CCAAACTGGTTAACCATGGGTAGAATTTCCGTAGGCTGCGCACCACTGACTTAAGCCTCAGAGAGGGGCTTTAAGGCCGGTTATGGGCTTAAGGGTGGACCGGTGCTTAAGTCTGGTTATTCCTAGGGGGGCGTGTCCCCTGGAGGGGGGGTGCCAGGCCAGGGAGAGCCCCGGAGAAGGTGCACTCTGGTGGGGGTGAGGTGTGAGGTGTGGTGGGGGTGGAGGGTGGAGGGTGGAGGGTGTCCCCGGGTAAGGTGCACTCAGGTGGAGGGTGGAGGGTGTCCCCGGGTAAGGTGCACTCTGGTGGGGGTGAGGTGTGAGGTTGTCCCAGAGTAAGTGTGACTCTCTCAAGGTTTTTCTTTTAGCTCCTGAGCCTAAGTCCTGTTTGGCTAGGGCTCAGGGGCTTTTTTTTTTGCGAAATTTCCATAAGAGAGTCATAGTTACTCCCGACTGAGTATGTGTGACTCTCTTAAGGTTTGTGTGACTCTCTTAAGGTTTTCTTTAGCTCCTGAGCCTAAGTCCTGTTTGGACTTGGGCTCAGGGGCTTTTTTTTTGCGAAATTTCCATAAGAGAGTCATAGTTACTCTCTGACTTTTGACTGGAATTTTTTAAAGTCCTGACTGAGTATGTGTGACTCTATTAAGCCCCTGAGCCTTAGTCCTGTTTGGACTTGGGCTCAGGGGCTTTTTTTTGGCGAAATTTTTCATGGGAGTCTGCCTGGGAGTGTGCCTGCAGTCTGCCTGGGAGTCTGCCTGCACTCTGCCTGTGTGTGTGTGTGTCTTCAGGACCGTGGAGAGCAGCAGTCATTGGTCTGCCTCCAGCAGTCATTTGGCTACCTTAGAGAGTCAGGAGCCGGCAGCCCGCTAGGGCCGCGGGCGACCTGTCACCAAGCGCGTCCCTCAAGGCGGTGAGTTGACCCACGGACCAGTGCTGGCCGCCGAGCAACATGCTCAATGACCGACTTTTTTGTGCGAGGTCGGTCCTCGGAACTCCTGGGGGTATCCGCCTGGATGGAGGTGTTCTGAACCTCGTGCAGGAGTTCTTGCAGCCCATGGGAGGTGGTTTACGGCGGAGTTTACCAGGCTCTTACTCTGTTCGCTACCCCCACCACCGCCCGGGGCTTCTTCATCCAGGCGTTTCTCGCCTTTCAAGGGAGGCCACCGAGCCTGCGTCCTGATCTTACCGTTCCTGTTTCCTACTAGCAGGGTGTCGGACGTCCTGGGGACGCTGCGTATTGCATTAGCTGCGCTCCCACCCGCTTGCCGCCCTGCTAGCTCGGGCAGACGAACATACAGGACCCTGACCGTGTCTCGAGGCTTTGTACCTATTCAGGCATCGGAGATTCTGTATCCTTGCATTCGTCTGGACGCGCATTCGTGGGTAACGGCTCCATTATACTGTGTATCCCAAGCTATCTACCTACGACCATCAGCTTTTGGGTTTTGGCTCAGCAGGTGATGTTTTATTGTCTGCTCAGAGAGGCTGAACCACCACCTGTGGACCCCAGACGCCACCGAAGTGGAAACTGGGTTTCTATGTGCTTGTCCTCTCGCTCTGAATTCTGGGCTTGTCTTCTCCTTGTGTGGTTATGTTTGTTGACCCACTATAGTGGGGTTGTTTTTATCTTATCACAATAAGAATGTGTTTGTTTAGTGTGTAGCGCAGTTATGCTATGGGGTGTTGAGTTGTAATATTATGTGTAGCTTTAAGGGTTTAATTATCCACCTTGCTTGTCCGCACCAGGTCGCCCTGAGTGTGTGCCAAGCCGGCATCGAGAACCTCACTGCACAGCCCCGTGGCACCGGGGAACGGACGTCCAACCGAGATCGTTGTTGATATCTACAACATCTTTCTCCATTCCTCGCTTCTCGCCCCAGATTTTCGGGTGCGCAGTTAAGGTCTGACCCGTAACCTGAGACACACCCTCCACTCAGCGTTCCTGACTGGTGCCTCGTTCTTCAGGTTTGTGGAACGGACGTCTAACTGAGGTCGCCATTGAACTTTAGATACCTCGCTCCGTTTCTCGCTTGCCGCCACAGCCTTCAGACGATCAGTCATCAGCACAAGTTCGCCTCATGAAAACCGGAGATTCCTACCGATCTGCCACGTCCCACTGTGTGGTGTGTTTGTTTAGTGTGTAGCGCAGTTACACTACGGGGTGTTGAGCTGCTTATTATGTGTAGGTTTTTAAGGATGCAATGTGCATTGTGGTCCGGTGCTTCCGCCCTGTATAGCTTTTCCTCTTAAGCTTTTCACTTTAATATAAAGTATTCAATCCCTACTTTGTAGGATGTCACTCAAGATAGTTAAGGATCCTCTCAGAACACTCTTACAAAGTCTCGACGCAAGAGCTTTTGCACTGCTCTTAGAAAGTCCCATTCTCTTGAGGATCTTGTTGTTGGGTTTATGCCAGAGGCCCCTCGCTCCCAGTGGAAATCCGTGTATTTCCACTTCCTCTACACCCATGACCTGTTTCACCAAGTTCTTGATGGGTTTGTAGTGCTTTACTTTCTCTCGGCCTGCGAGTTTTAGTGTGTTGATGTTCCTTTCAAACCGCACTGTCACATCCAGCACCATTGCCTTACCATCTTTGCAAAAGACCAAGTCTGGGCGTCTCACATTTGGTCTGCTTCCAAATTCTTTCTCCCTGTGGACAACCCAGCCCTGCTTCTTCGCAGCGACTGCCAGTCGATGGCATGCAAAATTGTGTCGCTCCAGTCGTTTCGCCCTACCGCTGGGACATGCTCCGAGGAGGTGTGAGGCGGACTCAAGCCTCGCGTGACAGCCTCGGCAACTCGCGTTCCACTTGCTTTGGCCCCTTGCCATAAATTCCCTGTTAGGGTAGACGTTCGCTTGTAGCTGTAGTGCTTGTGAGCAGAATTTGTGTTGCACTTTTGGGAGTTTGGAGAGCCAGGCATTAGACTCTGGAGAGTCTTTGAACCAGGCTATTCCAACTCCCTGCACCGACTTGCCTGCCCACCGGTCGAACTCTACATCTTGCCACTCGCATGGTCTCTTGTACCGGGATAGCTGAGGGGCCCCATCTGCTTCAGTAACTTTCGTTACTGGCACACCCTCTGGAGTTGGTAATTTCTCCAGTTGCCCGCCCTTTTTGAGCCAAGCTCTTCTCCAGTCCTCCAGCCCGTTCTGGTCCCAGGCTATCTTT
The DNA here is from genome assembly GCF_963457725.1 of Sprattus sprattus. Lineage (NCBI taxonomy): Eukaryota > Metazoa > Chordata > Actinopteri > Clupeiformes > Clupeidae > Sprattus > Sprattus sprattus. The sequence continues at coordinate 171,834 of NC_137909.1, read as the reverse complement.
CTGATGACTTCATCATCAGAGTGCAAAAGTTTCCACAACCGCTTTGCCTGCATAGCAGGAATAACGGCGCTCAACTTTTGTAGCCCCAGACCTCCGTCTCTCGCTCTAGCATAGAGCAACCCATCACATGTGGTCTGCGCTAGACCCAGCCATGTTTTTACTGTGCTACGTAGTAGCCGGTCCAGCAGTCGCAGCCGAACTATACTGTAGTCGCAGTGGTCGGCCCGGTAGAAATGCCTGGGGATTATGAAGGTCTTAAGCAGCCAAATCTTTTGAGGGGCAGTTAATGGTGTCGCCCCTACCTTATCCAGCGCCACTTGTAACTCTTTGAGAATGTCGGGTTTCTCGAGGCCCCTCACTGGACCGACCTGAATTCCCAGATATCTTACCGCCCTTCCACTTTCAACCATTTCTATTGGTGTCCCCTCGATCTGCCAGGGGGGACAGTCATTCACTTTCATTTTCATGCTGTGTTTCAAGGGGGTAACCATGAAGCCGAAGCACTTACTTGCGTGCACCTTAAGCCCCGTCAGGGCACAGAAGTCATTCAGTGTGTCGCTGACCAGCACCAGGTCATCTGCGAATGCAAGCGAGACCAGCTTTGTGTCTGCGATCTTTACTCCCTTACCGAGGCTTTCCAGTGTGTGGAGCAGTGGATCAAGAGCCAGATTGAAAAGCAATGGGGACAGTGGGTCACCCTGCTTCACACCGACTTTCATTGCAATGGGTTCAGATTGTTCTCCCCCGGCTTCAATGCAAGTTACGCCCCCGTCGTACGAGCTTTGTATTGTGTTTATGATGTGTTCATCCAGACCTCTCTGCCTGAGCACTGCAAGCAAGTGCTCGTGTGTCACCGTATCGAAAGCCTTTGCCACGTCCACGAGCACCACCGCTAGTGACTTTCTCTCCCTCCTGCTGGCTTTAACCAGACTTTGAAGGATGTGAAGATTCTCACTACAGCCAGGAGAGTCCCTGAACCCTCGCTGCCTGTCGTGGATAGTGCAGGCTTTCGTAAGGCGCCCATTTAGCAGTCGTGAGAACAGCCGCATCAGCATCGAGCCGATAGTGATTGGGCGCCAGTTATTCGGGTCATTCAACAGCAGAGGGTCGGAGGTCTTTGGTATCAGTACAGTTCTCGCGGGCTTTACACACTGAGGTATGAACCCCGCCGCAAGCCAGCTGCCAAAGAGTTTTGATAGCTTCACACCCTTCGGGTCCCAGAGGAGTAGGTCATCCCGCCCGATGCCGTCCGTGCCTGGTGCCGATTTCCTGTCCGTCTTTCTGAGGTGTGTGAGCACCTCTTCGGGGGTGAACAGGGTGGAGAAGTGTTCGTTGTCCGCCCCGCTGGCGGCCTTAAAGCCTCCCAAGCCCTTGAAGGCACCTTCTGACCCCATCCAACGCCTTTCAAACACTTCGTGTAATTGAGGCAGCGGGACTGGGCAGTCGGTCGCTTCACTCCCGTCAAGGACATAGCTAACAAGCTTAGCCGGGTCCGTACTCATTAGTTTTCTGAGTTTATGGACCTCATCCCTCTTCATTTCTCGCTTGCTTCGGGGCTTCATCGGCTCGCCAGCTTTGCTGTTCTTTTTGGTCGCTGGACCTTTTCTTCTCGCCTCCCTTATCACCATCGCCGTAGCGGTGTCAATGGCTACTGCTGCGCCCGGGTCCTTCCTGCTTGCCAGTGTGAGCGCCCGCCTGATTTCGTGTTCGTGAGTGTACATGTCAATGAGAGCACCAGCTTGCCACCTTAATTTTCTGTTGAGGCCAGTTACTGCTTGGAACCCTCGTGGCTGTATCAGCAGATTGAGTTCAGCAGGGATTTCCTGCCTCTCCAGGTTTGCCTCTGTTGGCTGCAGTAAGAGCTTAGTGCTTCTCCTGTGAGATTGCCGTCTCATGCACTGTCTTTTCTCTTTCACTTCGTGGGAGGACCTACCTGGAAGCTGACTTGCAATTTCCACATTCATGTAATATACAGAGTATTGGCCTTGCTCGAGAGCCTCCTCCATCTCCATCAAAGTTTTTAGTTCTTTTACAGACCACTTAGCCTTGCGACCTGTGGTCTTGCCCTTCTTCATCGCAGCCATTCCTGCTGGATGTTCTGGCAGATTTCTCTGCCCACCCCGTGGGGTTCCGGTTACTGTGCGGGGTGCAACACCGTACCTGTGATTTTTACAATCGACTTCCACTGCCGACAACGGTTAGGAAACCGAAAAACATATAATTTTATATTATATGATTGCTGTGTGACTTTTACAACTGATTTACACAATCCTCAGCAACGGCCTGCCAGCGGGAGGGGTCGACCGAAATTCCCTACCCTCCCAAGTAGAGGCCCCGTGGGACCTCAGCACCTGGGATGCTTTACGAAATCACCGGGGGCAGAAAGGATACTCCGGCGTACACCGGGCGCCTTTCTAGGGTGAAACGTGTGAGACGAATGGCTTTAAAAAAAGATAAAAACAAAATATTATATTTTCTGTTTAAAGAACTTGCCAGGTTCTTTTCACAGAGTTTGCTGAGTTCTGTTACAGAGTTTGCCACGTTCTGTTTACAGAGTTTGCCTCACTCCGTTTACAGAGTTTGCCACATTCTGTTTACAGAGTTTGCCGGGTTGTGTATACAGAGTTTGCCAAGTTCTGTCTTCAAAGTATGCCATGTTCTGCTTACAGAGTTTGCCACGTTCTGTTTACAGAGTTTGATTGCGATTTGTGTGTTATTTTTCTCCGGGGATTCATATGCAACCTAGGACATAGCTTCAGGTGGGATTTGAACCTGCGATTCTCAGATGTTCTTCTGAAATCTTACCCTTTGCGGGTTTCGAACCTGTGCTCTTCAGGTTCGTGGGGCCGCGCCCTACCCACTGAGCCACCGTGCTGATACAGAATCCCACCTGTCAGTGCGACCAAGTCACCGATTCCTCCAACAGTAAATTTCCAGGCTATTTCCTCTTTCAGAGCCAATCTTTATCCCATAATTGGAGTTATTGCTAGCCAACTTCCCTCAATCATTTGGATCAACTCTGATATTTATTTAGCCTTAATGTTCTTGAGATTCGTTTTTGCCCCGACCCTATGACAGAGTCATAGTTACTTTTCCATAAGAGTCATAGTATGACTCTCTTATGGAACCTTAAGAGACTCATAGTTACTGGTTAACCATGGGTAAAAAAAAGTTGGGGGTGCTGGCGCGAGCTCCATGGCCTACCCTCCCGAGCCAAAACGGTCAGTCCGACGACAGTGCACTTTTTTCGGACACTCTCTGAGGATTCCCCTTAAGCCTGGAGGATGCCAAAAAGAGGTTTTGCCACCGGGTACCATCTCGGGACTAGAGAGCTCCTTTTCAGAAGCCTCCTGGAGGATTGTAACAAGGCCCCAGAAGCTCATAGAGAGTCCGTTGATGGTGCATCTTTCTCGGGCACATGTTTTTGACATTATGGTGCATCTGGAAGTCGAAAACAAGGGACTCGAAGCTCGCAGAGAGTCCGTTGATGGTGCATCTTTGGCGGACACATGTTTTTGACATTATGGTGCCTCTGGAAGTCAAAAACAAGGGACTCGAAGCTGGTAAAGAGTCCGTTGATGGTGCTCTGTCCTCGGACACATTATGTTCACATCCTGGTGCCTGTGGAGGATGTAACTAGGGGTGTAGCTGCACATGGCCAGTCCGCTGAAGGTGACCTATTCTCGGACACATTCTGTCACATCCTGGTGCCTGTGGAGGATGTAACTAGGGGTGTAGCTGCACATGGTCAGTCCGCTGAAGGTGACCTATTCTCGGACACATTCTGTCACATCCTGGTGCCTGTGGAGGATGTTACTAGGGGTGCAGCTGCACATGGCCAGTCCGCTGAAGGTGACCTATTCTCGGACACATTCTGTCACATCCTGCTGCCTGTGGAGGATGTAACCAGGGGTGTAGCTGCTCAGGGCCAGTCCGCTGAAGGTACACTGTTCTCGGACACATGTTCCTCAAATCCTGGTCCTCCTGGAGGATATAGAGGGGTCTAGAGGCTCATGGCATGTCCGATGAAGGTGCAGTATTCTCGGACACCTTTGAGCAGGGTCCTACCCCTCTGGAGGTCTGAAAACTGTGGATTTTTTCTAAGTCCATTTTGGTTAACCATGGGTAGGGTTATGGGTAGGGTTTTGGTTAACCATGGGTACGAAAAAGTTGGGGGTGGTGGCGGAGGCTCCACAAAATACCCTCCCGACCGAAAACGGTCAGTCCGACGACCATGCACCTTTCTCGGACACCTTCTGAAAATCCCCCTAAGGCCTGGAGGATCACAGAAAGAGGTTTTACCACCGGGTGACGGCGCGAAATCGAGAGCACCCTAAAAAAGTGGACTTAGGCTCAGAACGAAAAATAAAAAAAGTTCGACGAAGAGGTAGCTCAGCCTCTGAGTGTCCGATTTTCAAGCGGTTTGAAGCGGACTGTTGACCACACTCTCCTCCCTCTCCTCTCCTAAACCTTCTGACCGATTGGAAACCGTGACCCGCCAGGGGAGGCACCCTGTCTCACAGGTCCCACCTCCCCGCCACCGCGGTCAGCCTCCAGGCCTGGGACGCCGAGGGCTCTACGGAGCTCTCTGTCACCTTGCCGAACCCTTCTCTAGCGAGAATTTGCCCCGGATGAGTGGGGAGAGGCATATTAGTGGCTGAGGTACCTGAGAAGCACAGGTTCGAACCCCGCGAAGGGCAAGTCTTGGTGAAACCACCCATTAAAGGTGTTAGTTTCGACGAAACCACCTGAAAATCGTAGGATCGAACCCCACATGAAGCAACTCGGTCCTTGTCACATAGGTCTCTCTGGCTCAAGAGGAAGGCTCGACTCTATAAGGCTCGACACATTGCATCCTTAAAAACCTACACATAATAAGCAGCTCAACACCCCGTAGTGCAACTGCGCTACACACTAAACAAACACACCACACAGTGGGGCGTGGCAGATCGGTATGAATCTCCGGTTTTCATGAGGCGAACTTGTGCTGATGACTGATCGTCTGAAGGCTGTGGCGGCAAGCGAGAAACGGAGCAAGCTATCTAGAATTCAATGGCGACCTCAGTTAGACGTCCAGCAGTGCTGGGAGCTCTGTGTGTGTCTGTGGGAGCCTCATGAAGCTCACTGTGTTTGGGGGCAGTGGGCTGGGGCTGAGGGCAGTACTGGGGGTTAGGGTTAGTGCTGGGCAGTGCTGGGAGCTCTGTGTGTGTCTGTGGGACCCTCAGAGAGCTTTAATAGCAGGCAGAATTTTTGGGCCTAAAGGGAGACAAGTGTGAGCCATTGGGGCTTGCTGTGACTTAATACAGTACACAGGGCAGTGTTTGGAGCTCTCTGTGTGTCTCTCTGACCTCTGGGGACCTTTAATAGACAGCAGGCTAATTAGGCCTGTCTGGGGAGGTGTGTGTGTCTGTAGGCCTCCCAGTAAGTGAACCCAACACACTGGGCAGTGTTTGGAGCTCTCTGTGTGTCTCTCTGACCTCTGGGGACCTTTAATAGACAACAGGCTTCTTAGGCCTGTCTGGGGAGGTGTGTGTGTCTGTAGGCCTCCCAGTAAGTGAACACAACACACTGGGCAGTGCTGGGAGCTCTCTCTGTGTCTCTCTGACCTTTGGGGACCTTTAATAGACAGCAGGCTTCTTAGGCCTGTCTGGGGAGGTGTGTGTGTCTGTCGGCCTCCCAGTAAGTGAACACAACACACTGGGCAGTGCTGGGAGCTCTCTGTGTGTCTCTCTGACCTTTGGGGACCTTTAATAGACAGCAGGCTTCTTAGGCCTGTCTGGGGAGGTGTGTGTGTCTGTCGGCCTCCCAGTAAGTGAACACAACACACTGGGCAGTGCTGGGAGCTCTCTGTGTGTCTCTCTGACCTTTGGGGACCTTTAATAGACAGCAGGCTTCTTAGGCCTGTCTGGGGAGGTGTGTGTGTCTGTAGGCCTCCCAGTAAGTGAACCAAACACACTGGGCAGTGTTTGGAGCTGTCTGGGTGTCTCTCTGACCTTTGGGGACCTTTAATAGACAGCAGGCTTCTTAGGACTGTCTGGGGAGGTGTGTGTGAAAACCTTAAGAGACTAATGAAAACCTTAAGAGAGTCATACTTTTCCATAAGAGTCATAGTATGACTCTCTTATGGAACCTTAAGAGACTCATAGTTACTGGTTAACCATGGGTAAAAAAAAGTTGGGGGTGCTGGCGCGAGCTCCATGGCCTACCCTCCCGAGCCAAAACGGTCAGTCCGACGACAGTGCACTTTTTTCGGACACTCTCTGAGGATTCCCCTTAAGCCTGGAGGATGCCAAAAAGAGGTTTTGCCACCGGGTACCATCTCGGGACTAGAGAGCTCCTTTTCAGAAGCCTCCTGGAGGATTGTAACAAGGCCCCAGAAGCTCATAGAGAGTCCGTTGATGGTGCATCTTTCTTGGGCACATGTTTTTGACATTATGGTGCATCTGGAAGTCGAAAACAAGGGACTCGAAGCTCGCAGAGAGTCCGTTGATGGTGCATCTTTGGCGGACACATGTTTTTGACATTATGGTGCCTCTGGAAGTCGAAAACAAGGGACTCGAAGCTGGTAAAGAGTCCGTTGATGGTGCTCTGTCCTCGGAAACATTATGTTCACATCCTGGTGCCTGTGGAGGATGTAACTAGGGGTGTAGCTGCACAAGGCCAGTCCGCTGAAGGTGACCTATTCTCGGACACATTCTGTCACATCCTGGTGCCTGTGGAGGATGTAACTAGGGGTGTAGCTGCACATGGCCAGTCCGCTGAAGGTGCACTGTTCTCGGACACATGTTCCTCAAATCCTGGTCCTCCTGGAGGATATAGAGGGGTCTAGAGGCTCATGGCATGTCCGCTGAAGGTGCAGTATTCTCGGACACCTTTGAGCAGGGTCCTACCCCTCTGGAGGTCTGAATATTCTGGATTTTTTCTAAGTCCATTTTGGTTAACCATGGGTAGGGTTTTGGTTAACCATGGGTACGAAAAAGTTGGGGGTGGTGGCGAGGGCTCCACAAAATACCCTCCCGACCGAAAACGGTCAGTCCGACGACCATGCACCTTTCTCGGACACCTTCTGAAAATTCCCCTAAGGCCTGGAAGATCACAGAAAGAGGTTTTGCCACCGGGTGACGGCGTGAAATCGAGAGCACCCTAAAAAAGTGGACTTAGACTCAGAACGAAAAATAAAAAAAGTTCCACAAAGAGGTAACTCAGCCTCTGAGTGTCCGATTTTCAAGCGGTTTGAAGCGGACTGTTGACCACACTCTCCTCCCTCTCCCGGAGGATATATAGGGGTCTAGAGGCTCAAGGCATGTCCGCTGAAGGTGACCTATTCTCGGACACATTCTGTCACATCCTGGTGCCTGTGGAGCATGTAACCAGGGGTGTAGCTGCTCAGGGCCAGTCCGCTGAAGGTGCACTGTTCTCGGACACATGTTCCTCAAATCCTGGTCCTCCTGGAGGATATAGAGGGGTCTAGAGGCTCATGGCATGTCCGCTGAAGGTGCAGTATTCTCGGACACCTTTGAGCAGGGTCCTACCCCTCTGGAGGTCTGAAAACTGTGGATTTTTTCTAAGTCCATTTTGGTTAACCATGGGTAGGGTTTTGGTTAACCATGGGTACGAAAAAGTTGGGGGTGGTGGCGGAGGCTCCACAAAATACCCTCCCGACCGAAAACGGTCAGTCCGACGACCATGCACCTTTCTCGGACACCTTCTGGAAATCCCCCTAAGGCCTGAAGGATCACAGAAAGAGGTTTTGCCACTGGGTGACGGCGCAAAATCGAGAGCACCCTAAAAAAGTGGACTTAGGCTCAGAACGAAAAATAAAAAAAGTTCCACAAAGAGGTAACTCAGCCTCTGAGTGTCCGATTTTCAAGCGGTTTGAAGCGGACTGTTGACCACACTCTCATCCCTCTCCTCTCCTAAACCTTCTGACCGATTGGAAACCGTGACCCGCCAGGGGAGGCACCCTGTCTCACAGGTCCCACCTCCCCGCCACCGCGGTCAGCCTCCAGGCCTGGGACGCCGAGGGCTCTACGGAGCTCTCTGTCACTGCGCCGAACCCTTCTCTAGCGAGAATTTGCCCCGGATGAGTGGGGAGAGGCATATTAGTGGCTGAGGTACCTGAGAAGCACAGGTTCGAACCCCGCGAAGGGCAAGTCTCTGTGAAACCAACAATTAAAGGTGTTAGTTTCGACGAAACCACCTGAAAATCGTAGGATCGAACCCCACATGAAGCAACTCGGTCCTTGTCACATAGGTCTCTCTGGCTCAAGAGGAAGGCTCGACTCTATAAGGCTCGACACATTGCATCCTTAAAAACCTACACATAATAAGCAGCTCAACACCCCGTAGTGCAACTGCGCTACACACTAAACAAACACACCACACAGTGGGGCGTGGCAGATCGGTATGAATCTCCGGTTTTCATGAGGCGAACTTGTGCTGATGACTGATCGTCTGAAGGCTGTGGCGGCAAGCGAGAAACGGAGCAAGCTATCTAGAATTCAATGGCGACCTCAGTTAGACGTCCAGCAGTGCTGGGAGCTCTGTGTGTGTCTGTGGGAGCCTCATGAAGCTCACTGTGTTTGGGGGCAGTGGGCTGGGGCTGAGGGCAGTACTGGGGGTTAGGGTTAGTGCTGGGCAGTGCTGGGAGCTCTGTGTGTGTCTGTGGGACCCTCAGAGAGCTTTAATAGCAGGCAGAATTTTTGGGCCTAAAGGGAGACAAGTGTGAGCCATTGGGGCTTGCTGTGACTTAATACAGTACACAGGGCAGTGTTTGGAGCTCTCTGTGTGTCTCTCTGACCTCTGGGGACCTTTAATAGACAGCAGGCTAATTAGGCCTGTCTGGGGAGGTGTGTGTGTCTGTAGGCCTCCCAGTAAGTGAACCCAACACACTGGGCAGTGTTTGGAGCTCTCTGTGTGTCTCTCTGACCTCTGGGGACCTTTAATAGACAACAGGCTTCTTAGGCCTGTCTGGGGAGGTGTGTGTGTCTGTAGGCCTCCCAGTAAGTGAACACAACACACTGGGCAGTGCTGGGAGCTCTCTGTGTGTCTCTCTGACCTTTGGGGACCTTTAATAGACAGCAGGCTTCTTAGGCCTGTCTGGGGAGGTGTGTGTGTCTGTCGGCCTCCCAGTAAGTGAACACAACACACTGGGCAGTGCTGGGAGCTCTCTGTGTGTCTCTCTGACCTTTGGGGACCTTTAATAGACAGCAGGCTTCTTAGGCCTGTCTGGGGAGGTGTGTGTGTCTGTCGGCCTCCCAGTAAGTGAACACAACACACTGGGCAGTGCTGGGAGCTCTCTGTGTGTCTCTCTGACCTTTGGGGACCTTTAATAGACAGCAGGCTTCTTAGGCCTGTCTGGGGAGGTGTGTGTGTCTGTAGGCCTCCCAGTAAGTGAACCCAACACACTGGGCAGTGTTTGGAGCTGTCTGGGTGTCTCTCTGACCTTTGGGGACCTTTAATAGACAGCAGGCTTCTTAGGACTGTCTGGGGAGGTGTGTGTGAAAACCTTAAGAGACTAATGAAAACCTTAAGAGAGTCATAGTTACTTTTCCATAAGAGTCATAGTATGACTCTCTTATGGAACCTTAAGAGACTCATAGTTACTGGTTAACCATGGGTAAAAAAAAGTTGGGGGTGCTGGCGCGAGCTCCATGACCTACCCTCCCGAGCCAAAACGGTCAGTCCGACGACAGTGCACTTTTTTCGGACACTCTCTGAGGATTCCCCTTAAGCCTGGAGGATGCCAAAAAGAGGTTTTGCCACCGGGTACCATCTCGGGACTAGAGAGCTCCTTTTCAGAAGCCTCCTGGAGGATTGTAACAAGGCCCCAGAAGCTCATAGAGAGTCCGTTGATGGTGCATCTTTCTTGGGCACATGTTTTTGACATTATGGTGCATCTGGAAGTCGAAAACAAGGGACTCGAAGCTCGCAGAGAGTCCGTTGATTGTGCATCTTTGGCGGACACATGTTTTTGACATTATGGTGCCTCTGGAAGTCGAAAACAAGGGACTCGAAGCTGGTAAAGAGTCCGTTGATGGTGATCTGTCCTCGGAAACATTATGTTCACATCCTGGTGCCTGTGGAGGATGTAACTAGGGGTGTAGCTGCACAAGGCCAGTCCGCTGAAGGTGACCTATTCTCGGACACATTCTGTCACATCCTGGTGCCTGTGGAGGATGTAACTAGGGGTGTAGCTGCACATGGCTAGTCCGCTGAAGGTGCACTGTTCTCGGACACATGTTCCTCAAATCCTGGTCCTCCTGGAGGATATAGAGGGGTCTAGAGGCTCATGGCATGTCCGCTGAAGGTGAAGTATTCTCGGACACCTTTGAGCAGGGTCCTACCCCTCTGGAGGTCTGAATATTCTGGATTTTTTCTAAGTCCATTTTGGTTAACCATGGGTAGGGTTTTGGTTAACCATGGGTACGAAAAAGTTGGGGGTGGTGGCGAGGGCTCCACAAAATACCCTCCCGACCGAAAACGGTCAGTCCGACGACCATGCACCTTTCTCGGACACCTTCTGGAAATCCCCCTAAGGCCTGGAGGATCACAGAAAGAGGTTTTGCCACCGGGTGACGGCGCGAAATCGAGAGCACCCTAAAAAAGTGGACTTAGACTCAGAACGAAAAATAAAAAAAGTTCCACAAAGAGGTAACTCAGCCTCTGAGTGTCCGATTTTCAAGCGGTTTGAAGCGGACTGTTGACCACACTCTCCTCCCTCTCCCGGAGGATATATAGGGGTCTAGAGGCTCAAGGCATGTCCGCTGAAGGTGACCTATTCTCGGACACATTCTGTCACATCCTGGTGCCTGTGGAGGATGTAGCCAGGGGTGTAGCTGCTCAGGGCCAGTCCGCTGAGGGTGCACTGTTCTCGGACACATGTTCCTCAAATCCTGGTCCTCCTGGAGGATATAGAGGGGTCTAGAGGCTCATGGCATGTCCGCTGAAGGTGCAGTATTCTCGGACACCTTTGAGCAGGGTCCTACCCCTCTGGAGGTCTGAAAACTGTGGATTTTTTCTAAGTCCATTTTGGTTAACCATGGGTAGGGTTTTGGTTAACCATGGGTACGAAAAAGTTGGGGGTGGTGGCGGAGGCTCCACAAAATACCCTCCCGACCGAAAACGGTCAGTCCGACGACCATGCACCTTTCTCGGACACCTTCTGGAAATCCCCCTAAGGCCTGGAGGATCACAGAAAGAGGTTTTGCCACCGGGTGACGGTGCGAAATCGAGAGCACCCTAAAAAAGTGGACTTCAGAACTAAAAATAAAAAAAGTTCCACAAAGAGGTAACTCAGCCTCTGAGTGTCCGATTTTCAAGCGGTTTGAAGCGGACTGTTGACCACACTCTCCTCCCTCTCCTCTCCTAAACCTTCTGACCGATTGGAAACCGTGACCCGCCAGGGGAGGCACCCTGTCTCACAGGTCCCACCTCCCCGCCACCGCGGTCAGCCTCCAGGCCTGGGACGCCGAGGGCTCTACGGAGCTCTCTGTCACCTTGCCGAACCCTTCTCTAGCGAGAATTTGCCCCGGATGAGTGGGGAGAGGCATATTAGTGGCTGAGGTACCTGAGAAGCACAGGTTCGAACCCCGCGAAGGGCAAGTCTCTGTGAAACCACCCATTAAAGGTGTTAGTTTCGACGAAACCACCTGAAAATCGTAGGATCGAACCCCACATGAAGCAACTCGGTCCTTGTCACATAGGTCTCTCTGGCTCAAGAGGAAGGCTCGACTCTATAAGGCTCGACACATTGCATCCTTAAAAACCTACACATAATAAGCAGCTCAACACCCCATAGTGCAACTGCGCTACACACTAAACAAACACACCACACAGTGGGGCGTGGCAGATCGGTATGAATCTCCGGTTTTCATGAGGCGAACTTGTGCTGATGACTGATCGTCTGAAGGCAGTGGCGGCAAGCGAGAAACGGAGCGAGCTATCTAGAATTCAATGGCGACCTCAGTTAGACGTCCAGCAGTGCTGGGAGCTCTGTGTGTGTCTGTGGGAGCCTCAAGAAGCTCACTGTGTTTGGGGGCAGTGGGCTGGGGCTGAGGGCAGTACTGGGGGTTAGGGTTAGTGCTGGGCAGTGCTGGGAGCTCTGTGTGTGTCTGTGGGACCCTCAGAGAGCTTTAATAGCAGGCAGAATTTTTGGGCCTAAAGGGAGACAAGTGTGAGCCATTGGGGCTTGCTGTGACTTAATACAGTACACAGGGCAGTGTTTGGAGCTCTCTGTGTGTCTCTCTGACCTCTGGGGACCTTTAATAGACAGCAGGCTAATTAGGCCTGTCTGGGGAGGTGTGTGTGTCTGTAGGCCTCCCAGTAAGTGAACCCAACACACTGGGCAGTGTTTGGAGCTCTCTGTGTGTCTCTCTGACCTCTGGGGACCTTTAATAGACAGCAGGCTTCTTAGGCCTGTCTGGGGATGTGTGTGTGTCTGTAGGCCTCCCAGTAAGTGAACCCAACACACTGGGCAGTGTTTGGAGCTCTCTGTGTGTCTCTCTGACCTTTGGGGACCTTTAATAGACAGCAGGCTTCTTAGGCCTGTCTGGGGAGGTGTGTGTGTCTGTAGGCCTTCCAGTAAGTGAACACAACACACTGGGCAGTGCTGGGAGCTCTCTGTGTGTCTCTCTGGCCTTTGGGGACCTTTAATAGACAGCAGGCTTCTTAGGCCTGTCTGGGGAGGTGTTTGTGTCTGTGGGCCTCCCAGTAAGTGAACCAACACACTGGGCAGTGTTTGGAGCTGTCTGGGTGTCTCTCTGACCTTTGGGGACCTTTAATAGACAGCAGGCTTCTTAGGCCTGTCTGGGGAGGTGTGTGTGAAAACCTTAAGAGACTAATGAAAACCTTAAGAGAGTCATAGTTACTTTTCCATAAGAGTCATAGTAAGACTCTCTTATGGAACCTTAAGAGACTCATAGTTACTGGTTAACCATGGGTAAAAAAAAGTTGGGGGTGCTGGCGCGAGCTCCATGGCCTACCCTCCCGAGCCAAAACGGTCAGTCCGACGACAGTGCACTTTTTTCGGACACTCTCTGAGGATTCCCCTTAAGCCTGGAGGATGCCAAAAAGAGGTTTTGCCACCGGGTACCATCTCGGGACTAGAGAGCTCCTTTTCAGAAGCCTCCTGGAGGATTGTAACAAGGCCCCAGAAGCTCATAGAGAGTCCGTTGATGGTGCATCTTTCTTGGGCACATGTTTTTGACATTATGGTGCATCTGGAAGTCGAAAACAAGGGACTCGAAGCTCGCAGAGAGTCCGTTGATGGTGCATCTTTGGCGGACACATGTTTTTGACATTATGGTGCCTCTGGAAGTCGAAAACAAGGGACTCGAAGCTGGTAAAGAGTCCGTTGATGGTGCTCTGTCCTCGGACACATTATGTTCACATCCTGGTGCCTGTGGAGGATGTAACTAGGGGTGTAGCTGCACATGGCCAGTCCGCTGAAGGTGACCTATTCTCGGACACATTCTGTCACATCCTGGTGCCTGTGGAGGATGTAACTAGGGGTGTAGCTGCACATGGTCAGTCCGCTGAAGGTGACCTATTCTCGGACACATTCAGTCACATCCTGGTGCCTGTGGAGGATGTTACTAGGGGTGCAGCTGCACATGGCCAGTCCGCTGAAGGTGACCTATTCTCGGACACATTCTGTCACATCCTGGTGCCTTTGGAGGATGTAACCAGGGGTGTAGCTGCTCAGGGCCAGTCCGCTGAAGGTGCACTGTTCTCGGAAACATGTTCCTCAAATCCTGGTCCTCCTGGAGGATATAGACGGGTCTAGAGGCTCATGGCATGTCCGCTGAAGGTGCAGTATTCTCGGACACCTTTGAGCAGGGTCCTACCCCTCTGGAGGTCTGAAAACTGTGGAATTTTTCTAAGTCCATTTTGGTTAACCATGGGTAGGGTTTTGGTTAACCATGGGTACGAAAAAGTTGGGGGTGGTGGCGGAGGCTCCACAAAATACCCTCCCGACCGAAAACGGTCAGTCCGACGACCATGCACCTTTCTCGGACACCTTCTGGAAATCCCCCTAAGGCCTGGAGGATCACAGAAAGAGGTTTTGCCACCGGGTGACGGCGCGAAATCGAGAGCACCCTAAAAAAGTGGACTTCAGAAGGAAAAATAAAAAAAGTTCCACAAAGAGGTAACTCAGCCTCTGAGTGTCCGATTTTCAAGCGGTTTGAAGCGGACTGTTGACCACACTCTCCTCCCTCTCCTCTCCTAAACCTTCTGACCGATTGGAAACCGTGACCCGCCAGGGGAGGCACCCTGTCTCACAGGTCCCACCTCCCCGCCACCGCGGTCAGCCTCCAGGCCTGGGACGCCGAGGGCTCTACGGAGCTCTCTGTCACTGCGCCGAACCCTTCTCTAGCGAGAATTTGCCCCGGATGAGTGGGGAGAGGCATATTAGTGGCTGAGGTACCTGAGAAGCACAGGTTCGAACCCCGCGAAGGGCAAGTCTCTGTGAAACCACCCATTAAAGGTGTTAGTTTCGACGAAACCACCTGAAAATCGTAGGATCGAACCCCACATGAAGCAACTCGGTCCTTGTCACATAGGTCTCTCTGGCTCAAGAGGAAGGCTCGACTCTATAAGGCTCGACACATTGCATCCTTAAAAACCTACACATAATAAGCAGCTCAACACCCCATAGTGCAACTGCGCTACACACTAAACAAACACACCACACAGTGGGGCGTGGCAGATCGGTATGAATCTCCGGTTTTCATGAGGCGAACTTGTGCTGATGACTGATCGTCTGAAGGCAGTGGCGGCAAGCGAGAAACGGAGCGAGCTATCTAGAATTCAATGGCGACCTCAGTTAGACGTCCAGCAGTGCTGGGAGCTCTGTGTGTGTCTGTGGGAGCCTCAAGAAGCTCACTGTGTTTGGGGGCAGTGGGCTGGGGCTGAGGGCAGTACTGGGGGTTAGGGTTAGTGCTGGGCAGTGCTGGGAGCTCTGTGTGTGTCTGTGGGACCCTCAGAGAGCTTTAATAGCAGGCAGAATTTTTGGGCCTAAAGGGAGACAAGTGTGAGCCATTGGGGCTTGCTGTGACTTAATACAGTACACAGGGCAGTGTTTGGAGCTCTCTGTGTGTCTCTCTGACCTCTGGGGACCTTTAATAGACAGCAGGCTAATTAGGCCTGTCTGGGGAGGTGTGTGTGTCTGTAGGCCTCCCAGTAAGTGAACCCAACACACTGGGCAGTGTTTGGAGCTCTCTGTGTGTCTCTCTGACCTCTGGGGACCTTTAATAGACAGCAGGCTTCTTAGGCCTGTCTGGGGAGGTGTGTGTGTCTGTAGGCCTCCCAGTAAGTGAACCCAACACACTGGGCAGTGTTTGGAGCTCTCTGTGTGTCTCTCTGACCTTTGGGGACCTTTAATAGACAGCAGGCTTCTTAGGCCTGTCTGGGGAGGTGTGTGTGTCTGTAGGCCTTCCAGTAAGTGAACACAACACACTGGGCAGTGCTGGGAGCTCTCTGTGTGTCTCTCTGACCTTTGGGGACCTTTAATAGACAGCAGGCTTCTTAGGCCTGTCTGGGGAGGTGTTTGTGTCTGTGGGCCTCCCAGTAAGTGAACCAACACACTGGGCAGTGTTTGGAGCTGTCTGGGTGTCTCTCTGACCTTTGGGGACCTTTAATAGACAGCAGGCTTCTTAGGCCTGTCTGGGGAGGTGTGTGTGAAAACCTTAAGAGACTAATGAAAACCTTAAGAGAGTCATAGTTACTTTTCCATAAGAGTCATAGTAAGACTCTCTTATGGAACCTTAAGAGACTCATAGTTACTGGTTAACCATGGGTAAAAAAAAGTTGGGGGTGCTGGCGCGAGCTCCATGGCCTACCCTCCCGAGCCAAAACGGTCAGTCCGACGACAGTGCACTTTTTTCGGACACTCTCTGAGGATTCCCCTTAAGCCTGGAGGATGCCAAAAAGAGGTTTTGCCACCGGGTACCATCTCGGGACTAGAGAGCTCCTTTTCAGAAGCCTCCTGGAGGATTGTAACAAGGCCCCAGAAGCTCATAGAGAGTCCGTTGATGGTGCATCTTTCTTGGGCACATGTTTTTGACATTATGGTGCATCTGGAAGTCGAAAACAAGGGACTCGAAGCTCGCAGAGAGTCCGTTGATGGTGCATCTTTGGCGGACACATGTTTTTGACATTATGGTGCCTCTGGAAGTCGAAAACAAGGGACTCGAAGCTGGTAAAGAGTCCGTTGATGGTGCTCTGTCCTCGGACACATTATGTTCACATCCTGGTGCCTGTGGAGGATGTAACTAGGGGTGTAGCTGCACATGGCCAGTCCGCTGAAGGTGACCTATTCTCGGACACATTCTGTCACATCCTGGTGCCTGTGGAGGATGTAACTAGGGGTGTAGCTGCACATGGTCAGTCCGCTGAAGGTGACCTATTCTCGGACACATTCAGTCACATCCTGGTGCCTGTGGAGGATGTTACTAGGGGTGCAGCTGCACATGGCCAGTCCGCTGAAGGTGACCTATTCTCGGACACATTCTGTCACATCCTGGTGCCTTTGGAGGATGTAACCAGGGGTGTAGCTGCTCAGGGCCAGTCCGCTGAAGGTGCACTGTTCTCGGAAACATGTTCCTCAAATCCTGGTCCTCCTGGAGGATATAGACGGGTCTAGAGGCTCATGGCATGTCCGCTGAAGGTGCAGTATTCTCGGACACCTTTGAGCAGGGTCCTACCCCTCTGGAGGTCTGAAAATTCTGGATTTTTTTCTAAGTCCATTTTGGTTAACCATGGGTAGGGTTTTGGTTAACCATGGGTACGAAAAAGTTGGGGGTGGTGGCGAGGGCTCCACAAAATACCCTCCCGACCGAAAACGGTCAGTCCGACGACCATGCACCTTTCTCGGACACCTTCTGAAAATCCCCCTAAGGCCTGGAGGATCACAGAAAGAGGTTTTGCCACCGGGTGACGGCGCGAAATCGAGAGCACCCTAAAAAAGTGGACTTAGGCTCAGAACGAAAAATAAAAAAAGTTCCACAAAGAGGTAACTCAGCCTCTGAGTGTCCGATTTTCAAGCGGTTTGAAGCGGACTGTTGACCACACTCTCTTCCCTCTCCAGGAGGATGTATAGGGGTCTAGAGGCTCAAGGCATGTCCGCTGAAGGTGACCTATTCTCAGACACATTCTGTCACATCCTGGTGCCTGTGGAGGATGTAACCAGGGGTGTAGCTGCTCAGGGCCAGTCCGCTGAAGGTGCACTGTTCTCGGACACATGTTCCTCAAATCCTGGTCCTCCTGGAGGATATAGAGGGGTCTAGAGGCTCATGGCATGTCCGCTGAAGGTGCAGTATTCTCGGACACCTTTGAGCAGGGTCCTACCCCTCTGGAGGTCTGAAAACTGTGGATTTTTTCTAAGTCCATTTTGGTTAACCATGGGTAGGGTTTTGGTTAACCATGGGTACGAAAAAGTTGGGGGTGGTGGCGGAGGCTCCACAAAATACCCTCCCGACCGAAAACGGTCAGTCCGACGACCATGCACCTTTCTCGGACACCTTCTGAAAATCCCCCTAAGGCCTGGAGGATCACAGAAAGAGGTTTTGCCACCGGGTGACGGCGCGAAATCGAGAGCACCCTAAAAAAGTGGACTTAGGCTCAGAACGAAAAATATAAAAAGTTACACAAAGAAGTAACTCAGCCTCTGAGTGTCCGATTTTCAAGCGGTTTGAAGCGGACTGTTGACCATACTCTCCTCCCTCTCCCGGAGGATATATAGGGGTCTAGAGGCTCAAGGCATGTCTGCTGAAGGTGACCTATTCTCGGACACATTCTGTCACATCCTGGTGCCTGTGGAGGATGTAACCAGGGGTGTAGCTGCTCAGGGCCAGTCCGCTGAGGGTGCACTGTTCTCGGACACATGTTCCTCAAATCCTGGTTCTCCTGGAGGATATAGAGGGGTCTAGAGGCTCATGGCATGTCCGCTGAAGGTGCAGTATTCTCGGACACCTTTGAGCAGGGTCCTACCCCTCTGGAGGTCTGAAAACTGTGGATTTTTTCTAAGTCCATTTTGGTTAACCATGGGTAGGGTTTTGGTTAACCATGTGTACGAAAAAGTTGGGGGTGGTGGCAGAGGCTCCACAAAATACCCTCCCGACCGAAAACGGTCAGTCCGACGACCATGCACCTTTCTCGGACACCTTCTGAAAATCCCCTAAGGCCTGGAGGATCACAGAAAGAGGTTTTGCCACCGGGTGACGGCGCGAAATCGAGAGCACCCTAAAAAAGTGGACTTAGGCTCAGAACGAAAAATAAAAAAAGTTCCACGAGAGGTAACTCAGCCTCTGAGTGTCCGATTTTCAAGCGGTTTGAAGCGGACTGTTGACCACACTCTCCTCCCTCTCCTCTCCTAAACCTTCTGACCGATTGGAAACCGTGACCCGCCAGGGGAGGCACCCTGTCTCACAGGTCCCACCTCCCCGCCACCGCGGTCAGCCTCCAGGCCGTGGACGCTGAGGGCTCTACGGAGCTCTCTGTCACCGCGCCGAACCCTTCTCTAGCGAGAATTTGCCCCGGATGAGTGGGGAGAGGCATATTAGTGGCTGAGGTACCTGAGAAGCACAGGTTCGAACCCCGCGAAGGGCAAGTCTCGGTGAAACCACCCATTAAAGGTGTTAGTTTCGACGAAACCACCTGAAAATCGTAGGATCGAACCCCACATGAAGCAACTCTGAGAGAGAGAAAGATTGAAAGAGAAAGAGCCTGGGAAAATATGGGGTGAGGAATCGGTGATTTGGGCGCACTGACAGGCGGAATTCTGTACCAGCACGGTGGCTTAGTGGGTAGGGCGCGGCACCACAGACCTGATGAGCACAGGTTCGAAACCCGCAAAGGGTAAGATTCCAGAAAACCATCTCAGAATTTGTATTGTATTGCAGTAGGCATTATTAGGTAGATGTTTCCTCTTCGAGGCTTGCAGAGCAAATGAGCTTCAATGGCTCTGTGCTCAACCTTAAATAGGTTACAGACCACCAATTCAAATGAACGATTTTTTGTACTCTTTTCTTACAGGTGAGACAGACTGTATCCTGGAGGAGCGCAGTTTCCTTCACAGGCGATAAAGAGTGGTTTGTGTATTGTTTGTATGAATAATTTTTCTTAAGACAATAAAGAATTTTATTTCCGGGTTGGTGTGTTGTTTTTATGAATAAAATATTAGAGAGAACACTCTAATGAGACCGGGAGGCACTGGCGTGTTAGGGGAAATGAGAACCCTGCAAAGCACCAAGAGAGAGCGAGTGAGTACTAAGCCCGGGGTCAAAGGAATGAGGGTATTGGGTCTTGGGTTAGGATTAGGAATAGGGTAAGGTTAGGGCACAAGGTTTAAGGATTTTAAGATGGGGGGTAGGTTAGGATCAGTCGTCCCCAGGCCCGGCACCACACACACACCTCAAAGCACAAGGCAGGTTGGGCACTGGCCATCCCTAAATCTCGCGAGTGATACTCTCTTCCCAGGTTAGGGTAAGTATTTCCAAATTGGAATGTGGGTAATGATCGTTCATTGAGTTCCCTGTTGTTTGGGTTGAAAATAGGCCTAAAGTGGCTTTTAATGTAAAGTTAGCCTTGTTCGCTTAATGCGTGTCAAAATGACATCGCCCAAAAAAATTACAGTTGACATTTGTCAGACCGTCTTCTCAAAATGAGGTTAAATATCTCTAGCTTGAGGTTGCAACGTTTCGACTCCAATTGAGTCTTCATCAGGCAGCGTAGAGTTCGGCTTTGATTAGCACGATGTTAGCTAGTCGGCATAACAGTGCCTATATAGGCATTTAAACATTAAGCAGGCTTTAACTTTATTTAGCTTTGTTGTATTGCAGTAGGCATTATTAGGTCGATGTTTCCTCTTTGAGGCTTGCAGAGCAAATGAGCTTCAATGGCTCTTACTCATCCTTAAGTAGGTTACAGACCACCACTTCCAATGAACGATTTTGTGTATTCTCCAGGTGAGTAAAAGGTATTTTTATAAATAATATTTCCGAATTGGAATGTGAGTAGTGTTCGTTCACTGAGTTCCCTGTTGTTTGGGTTGAAAATAAGCCTAAAATGGCATTGTATTGCAGTAGGCATTATTAGGTAGATGTTTCCTCTTCGAGGCTTGCAGAGCAAATGAGCTTCAATGGCTCTGTGCTCAACCTTAAATAGGTTACAGACCACCAATTCAAATGAACGATTTTTTGTACTCTTTTCTTACAGGTGAGACAGACTGTATCCTGGAGGAGCGCAGTTTCCTTCACAGGCGATAAAGAGTGGTTTGTGTATTGTTTGTATGAATAATTTTTCTTAAGACAATAAAGAATTTTATTTCCGGGTTGGTGTGTTGTTTTTATGAATAAAATATTAGAGAGAACACTCTAATGAGACCGGGAGGCACTGGCGTGTTAGGGGAAATGAGAACCCTGCAAAGCACCAAGAGAGAGCGAGTGAGTACTAAGCCCGGGGTCAAAGGAATGAGGGTATTGGGTCTTGGGTTAGGATTAGGAATAGGGTAAGGTTAGGGCACAAGGTTTAAGGATTTTAAGATGGGGGGTAGGTTAGGATCAGTCGTCCCCAGGCCCGGCACCACACACACACCTCAAAGCACAAGGCAGGTTGGGCACTGGCCATCCCTAAATCTCGCGAGTGATACTCTCTTCCCAGGTTAGGGTAAGTATTTCCAAATTGGAATGTGGGTAATGATCGTTCATTGAGTTCCCTGTTGTTTGGGTTGAAAATAGGCCTAAAGTGGCTTTTAATGTAAAGTTAGCCTTGTTCGCTTAATGCGTGTCAAAATGACATCGCCCAAAAAAATTACAGTTGACATTTGTCAGACCGTCTTCTCAAAATGAGGTTAAATATCTCTAGCTTGATGTTGCAACGTTTCGACTCCAATTGAGTCTTCATCAGGCAGCGTAGAGTTCGGCTTTGATTAGCACGATGTTAGCTAGTCGGCATAACAGTGCCTATATAGGCATTTAAACATTAAGCAGGCTTTAACTTTATTTAGCTTTGTTGTATTGCAGTAGGCATTATTAGGTCGATGTTTCCTCTTTGAGGCTTGCAGAGCAAATGAGCTTCAATGGCTCTTACTCATCCTTAAGTAGGTTACAGACCACCACTTCCAATGAACGATTTTGTGTATTCTCCAGGTGAGTAAAAGGTATTTTTATAAATAATATTTCCGAATTGGAATGTGAGTAGTGTTCGTTCACTGAGTTCCCTGTTGTTTGGGTTGAAAATAAGCCTAAAATGGCATTGTATTGCAGTAGGCATTATTAGGTAGATGTTTCCTCTTCGAGGCTTGCAGAGCAAATGAGCTTCAATGGCTCTGTGCTCAACCTTAAATAGGTTACAGACCACCAATTCAAATGAACGATTTTTTGTACTCTTTTCTTACAGGTGAGACAGACTGTATCCTGGAGGAGCGCAGTTTCCTTCACAGGCGATAAAGAGTGGTTTGTGTATTGTTTGTATGAATAATTTTTCTTAAGACAATAAAGAATTTTATTTCCGGGTTGGTGTGTTGTTTTTATGAATAAAATATTAGAGAGAACACTCTAATGAGACCGGGAGGCACTGGCGTGTTAGGGGAAATGAGAACCCTGCAAAGCACCAAGAGAGAGCGAGTGAGTACTAAGCCCGGGGTCAAAGGAATGAGGGTATTGGGTCTTGGGTTAGGATTAGGAATAGGGTTAGGGTTAGGGTTAGGGTTAGGGTTATAACCACGTTGGCACTCGGTGTAGCACTTCTGGAATTTCATGTAGCCCACTTGGAGATATCGGTAGTCTCTTTGGAATTTTTCCACAAAAGCTACTTCACTTCCAAGGTTAGCGAATGCAGTTAGCGCATCAGATGTAATGTCAATGGATGCCTCCAAATCCCGCGCACTTCCAAGTAGAAACTCTGGAATTCCAGTTAAGGACTAAGTGTTCACAAAAATTAACAAAAAAAAATTAGGAGCTACTTTTAGATTTTTGTTGTTTATATTTGTAACTTGTTTCAAAAATTAAGACATTTAACTATTTTTTTTCAGTCTTTGAAAGTTGCTAGTGTGATACCACCAAATGGCCACAAGGGGGCATAAATTCCCCATCAGAAGTTCCCGAATAGCACCAGGCTGCCCTTCCGCAGTATTAACTGTATGTTTTCCCGACTCTAGGTGCTCATTTCCCCGCAAACATTCAGTAAAGGCTCCCTGCCTGGATGTGAGGTAGTACATGTGGAAGTAATGTAATATATATGGCAGTTCAGGTTGCCCTTCTGGAGTATTAACCGGATGTTTACCCGACTTAAGGTGATCATTTCCCCGCACATATTCAGTAAAGGCTCCCTGCCTGGGTGTGAGGTAGTACATGTGGAAGCAATGTAATATATATGGAAATTCAGGTTGCCCTTCTGGAGTATTAACCGGATGTTTACCCGACTTAAGGTGATCATTTCCCCGCACATATTCAGTAAAGGCTCCCTGCTTGGGTGTGAGGTAGTACATGTGGAAGTAATGTAATATATATGGAAGTTCAGGGTACCCTTCCGGATTATTAACCGGATGTTTACCCGACTTTAGGTGCTCATTTCCCCGCAGACATTCACTAAAGGGTCCCTGCCTGGGTGTGAGGTAGTACATGTGGAAGTAATGTAATATATATGGAAGTTCAGGTTTCCCTTCCGGACTATTAACCGGATGTTTACCCGACTTAAGGTGATCATTTCCCCGCAGACATTCACTAAAGGGTCCCTGCCAGGGTGTGAGGTAGTACATGTGGAAGTAAGGTATTATAAATGGAAGTTCAGGTTTCCCTTCCAGAGTATTAACTGGATGTTTACCCGACTTTATGTGCTTATTTCCCCGCAGACATTCACTACAGGGTCCCTGCCTGGGTCATATGTAGTACATCTGGAATTAAGGTAATATATGTGGAAGGTCAGGTTTCCCTTCCGGAGTATTAACTGGATGTTTACCCGACTTTAGGTGCTTCTTTCCCCGCAGACATTCACTACAGGGTCCCTGCTTGGGTCAGAGGTAGTACATCTGGAAGTAAGGTAATATATATGGAAGTTCAGGTTTCCCTTCCGGACTATTAACCGAATGTTTAACCGACTTAAGGTGATCATTTCCCCGCAGACATTCACTAAAGGGTCCCTGCCAGGGTGTGAGGTAGTACATTTGGAAGTAAGGTATTATAAATGGAAGTTCAGGTTTCCCTTCCAGAGTATTAACTGGATGTTTACCCGACTTTATGTGCTTATTTCCCCGCAGACATTCACTACAGGGTCCCTGCCTGGGTCAGATGTAGTACATCTGGAATTAAGGTAATATATGTGGAAGGTCAGGTTTCCCTTCCGGAGTATTAACTGGATGTTTACCCGACTTTAGGTGCTTCTTTCCCCGCAGACATTCACTACAGGGTCCCTGCTTGGGTCAGAGGTAGTACATCTGGAAGTAAGGTAATATATGTGGAAGGTCAGGTTGCCCTTCCGGAGTATTAACTGGATATTTACCCGACTTTAGGTGCTCATTTCCCCGCACACTTTCACTAAAGGGTCCCTGCCTGGGTGTGAGGTAGTAAATGTGGAAGATAGGTAATATATATGGAAGTTCAGGTTGCCCTTCTGGAGTATTAACTGGATGTTTACCCGACTTTGGGTGAACCTGAAGTCCACATCATGAGCACCTCATGGAGTGAAACTCTTTGATATTATATTTTGTGTTTTAATACAATTAATTTCATTTTCAAAGATATTTGAAAGACAAACAAAGTAAGTTTTTGTTCTTTTTTTTATTTTCTCATTCAAGTCAAAGTAATTTCTCATTTTAGAGGTCAGTGGTGCTGCTTGTGACATTCACATCGCCTGTGATGGCTAATCTTCTGTGTTTCGGGGACTTGCATCCTCTCTAATGTCATTTGCGGTGTCTTCTTCCACCATTTCCTCCTTGCACTTGTAGCGGTGGTAGACACTGAAGGTGATCACAGCAAGGACCAGGAGGCTGCTCACTACTGTTCCTGCTACCATGCCAACCATGGAAGGAGGAATAATCTTTAGTTCCAAAAAGCAGCCCTCAATTCCAACCCGGTTCCTGGCAATGCAGCTATAGGTCCCTGAATCCCTCTCTTCTGCTACTGGGATGTGGAGCGTGCCTGCAACAGCATCCAAGCGGGCAGAGGATGGTAGCGTGTAGGGTCCGGTGGTTCTCTGCCAGTTGTAGTCGATGGGGATTGCACCTTCCAGGGCATTGCAGTGCAACACCACATTTCTGCCCACCTCTTCAGTGCCCTTTGTGTGACAACTTGGCTTGGAGGGAGCATGTATCACCCGGAGGATAACCGAAATTCTTTGGATACCAGGGACCTTCTTCACTTGGCACCTGTAAGTCCCAGAATCTGAGGGTGTCAGTAGTAGCAGGTTAATGGAGGCATCTCCTTTCCTTGGATCCATTGAAATGAAGTGGACCCTGCCTTTGAGTGGCACGTAGTAGTTGTCATAGATCTGCCCGGCGGAATACACAATGATTACTGGGTCCTCTGTTAGTCCAGGGTTAGACAGCCGAGTCCACTCAATTTCCAGAAGTCCAAGGTCATCTGGGGCGAGGGTGAATTGGCAGTCCAGTGCTGCGCCTCCTCCAACCGCCTTCTCCACAAGTTTCTTGTTGGTCGAGTTGATCAGGACGCTGCTACATTTGACGGTCAGCAATAGTAATATTTGGAATATTTGCCAGTCCATTGTTGGGTGCCTTTGGATTCATCCCCCTTTTATATGTTTCCACAGGCTTGCAGACAATAATTTGAACCAATTAATTTGCTCCAGTATTTATACCAATAACCAATAGATTTGCAGGATGTAAAAATAGCAAGATGACGTAGGTGAGCTAAGGCTATAAATACTGCCATCTCTCCATTCAAATCCATACACACTGCAAGAATCGTTATGTAGCGGATTGACAAAGCACCGACTAGGACAAGCCAAATCTTGAACCAGACCAAAGAGAAGCTGGAGGAAAAGCGTGAAGCTGGAAAGGAAATCTTGGTGAAGAAATGTCAGGTATGTGGAACTTTTCACTCTGTGTTTAAGTCATTATGTCCAAAAGTTTTACTGTAAAAAATATTAATGAAATTCTATACTACTGTCTGGCTTCACCACAGTAATAGTGCCTGTTCATGTAGCAGTTCCCCCAAATATACCGATTGGCCGCCCAGATGTGGAAGAAATTGGAGGGTCCTGCAGGCAAGTTTAGTTCCTCTTTTCTATACTGATATTGTGCATATTACTAATCAATTTAATTTGCCACTATTTTCACTAAAATTATTCATTTTTCTTGCAGATGCACCTGTGGCAATCCGTGTGACCTATTCACACTGTCTTTGGCGGCAGTCCTGTTCGGCCTGCTGCTAATAATTTATTATATAATATTGGTCATAGTATACCACAATAAAAAATAAAAAAGATTGCTGAAGTTGTCATGTCTTTAATTCACCTTTGCATCCATAAAGCTGGCCAAGGCTATTAACTGTATTAGATGAACATAGTGTAGCTTTCCTGGATGTTCATGTAATTGTTTTGGAACACTGTGTAGCTTTTCTGGAAGTTCATGTAGTTGTTTTGGAACACTGTGTAGCTTTTCTGGAAGTTCATGTAGTTGTTTTGGAATATTGCGTAGCTTTTCTGGAAGTTCATGTAGCAGTTTTGGAACATTGCGTATATTTTCTGTTAGTGGATGTGATTGGCCTATTCAAATTAGGAGGCATAGTCTATTATCTGTTTGAATAGCAAGATGACGTAGGCAAGCTAAGGCTATAAATGCCGCCATCTCTCCATTCAAATCCATAAACACTGCAAGACTTGTCATGCGTCATCGGATTGAGAAAGCAGAGACCGGGACAGCCTATTATTGCCATGTGAAGAGAAGCTGGAGGAAGCTGGAGGAAAATCTTGGGTTGTCTCCGGTTAATCTGAATAACCAGCTAGATAACTCCCAGAACATGGAAGAGGTAAGTAGAATTCTTGGAAGTTGATTGTTCCACATTAATTATACATCACAACGTGTTGCAGTTCCTTATCACGTGTCTGCCTATTCTTGCCATGTGAACCAGACCGAAGAGAAGCTGGAGGAAAATCTTGGGTTGTCTCTGGTTAATCCAAATAACCAGCTAGATAACTCCCAGAACATGGAAGAGGTAAGTAGAATTCTTGGAAGTTGATTGTTTCACATTAACTGTACATCACAACGTGTTGCAGTTCCTTATCACGTGTCTGTCTGGACAGGTACACATAACACCTGATGAATTAGAGGACCAAGAGACGTATATTGAACTCAAACCAGTTTTTTTAGAGGATGAACTGGATGAGGAGACCCGGTTCTCTCAGATCATTCCACCTTACCAGGAGCCCAAGTCCAACGTATTCCATACAGTAAGTAGAATTTATGGATGTTGCTTTGTCGGAATTGACCCTATTTTTACAGCGTGCTTTAGTTCCTAATCATTTATATTTTGCACAGGTTGAGAGTGCAGTTACTGACAGCGACTCAGAGATGGATGAACTTGACAACATTCTGAGTAATACAGATTTCTCCAAGCTGCTGCAAAAAAGGAAAAGTCCTCCTCTGCCCCTTACAAGACCTCAAAAGAAAAAGATCCCTGAAAAGAAAAAGATCCCTCAAAAGGCTTGCAGGATTCAGAAAACAAGAGCGGTTAAAAGAAAGAGCAAGAAGGGAGAAGAGGGCGATAATGGGAAGAAAGTTACAGTGACAAAGAAGCTCCACTCTGGCAAACAGCTTACTGCCAAAACGTCTAGAAAGGTAAGGTATGACCTGTGGAGGTAATAATATAATTAATTGATTGAATTCACTTGGGTTACTGCTTAATAATTGACCTCTTAATCTTTACAGCGTGAAAGGAGAAGGTTGTGCTATTCACCAGAATTCCTAGCAATGCTCAGACTGGCCTTCCAATTTGACATCCAGAAAAAGATCATCAGGGTACGGAGTATTCAAAACACCCTTAAAAACAACCCAGCACTTCTTGGAATGTGCAAAAAGATGAATGTATCTGTTGAAAATGTTCGTAACAGACTTCGAATTATGGTTAAGGAACGAGATTGATGTACACATATTTCATTAAAATGTTTGATTGGTGATTGCTGAAGTAGTCATGTCTTTAATTCACCTTTGCATCCATAAATTTGCCCAAAGCTATTAGCTGTATTAGATGAACACTGCGTAGCTTTTCTGGAGGTGAACATAATTGGCCCATTCAAATTAGGAGGCGTGCCAAATCAACTGTATAAATAGCAATAATTGGCACTTCGTCATTCATTTCCACAATTGCGACCATGAAGGTAAGGACATATCTCATCATATCTGCTTATTCTGAAAACGCATGTAGTTCTCTTGGAACGTAGCGTAGCTTTCCTGGATGTTCATGTCATTGTTTTGGAACACTGAGTAGGCTTTCTGGAAGTTCATGTAGTTGATTTGGAATATAACGTAGGTTTTTTGGAAGTTCATGTAGCTGTTTTGGACTATTGTGTAGCTTATCTGGAAGTTCATGTAGTTGTTATGGAATATAATGTAGGGTTTTTTGGAAGTTCACGTAGCTGTTGTGGACTAATGTGTAGCTTATCTGAAAGTTCATGTAGTTGTTTTGAATTATTACGTAGCTTTTTTGGAAGTTCATGTTAATGTTGTGGACTATTGTGTAGCTTTTCTGGAAGTTCATGTAGTTGTTTTGGAACACTGCGTAGCTTTTGTGGTAGTGAACATAATTGGCCCATTCAAATTAGGAGGCGTGCCAAATCAACTGTATAAATAGCAATAATTGGCACTTCGTCATTCATTTCCACAATTGCGACCATGAAGGTAAGGACATATCTCATCATATCTGCTTTTCTGAAAACGCATGTAGTTCTCTTGGAACGTAGCGTAGCTTTCCTGGATGTTCATGTCATTGTTTTGGAACACTGAGTAGGCTTTCTGGAAGTTCATGTAGTTGTTTTGAATTATTACGTAGCTTTTTTGGAAGTTCATGTTAATGTTGTGGACTATTGTGTAGCTTTTCTGGAAGTTCATGTAGTTATTTTGGAACACTGCGTAGCTTTTGTGGTAGTGAACATAATGGGCCCATTCAAATTAGGAGGCATGCTAAATCTTCTGTATAGATAGCAAGGTTTGGCACTTCGTCATTCATTTCCACAATTGCGACCATGAAGGTATGGACATATCTCATTATATCTGCATTTCTGAAAACGCATGTAGTTCTCTTGGAACGTAGTGTAGCTTTCCTGGATGTTCATGTCATTGTTTTGGAACACTGTGTAGGCTTTCTGGAAGATCATGTAGTTGTTATGGAATATAATGTAGGTTTTTTTTGAAGTTCACGTAGCTGTTGTTGACTTTTGTGTAGCTTATCTGAAAGTTCATGTAGTTGTTTTGAATTATTACGTAGCTTTTTTGGAAGTTCATGTTAATGTTGTGGACTATTGTGTAGCTTTTCTGGAAGTTCATGTAGTTGTTTTGGAACACTGCGTAGCTTTTGTGGTAGTGAACATAATGGGCCCATTCAAATTAGGAGGCATGCTAAATCTTCTGTATAGATAGCAAGGTTTGGCACGTCGTCATTCATTTCCACAATTGCGACCATGAAGGTATGGACATATCTCATTACATCTGCTTTTCCGAAAACGCATGTAGTTGTCTTGGAACGTAGCGTAGCTTTCCTGGATGATCATGTCATTGTTTTGGAACACTGTGTAGGCTTTCTGGAAGTTCATGTAGTTGTTATGGAATATAATGTAGGGTTTTTTGGAAGTTCATGTCATTGTTTTGGAACACTGTGTAGGCTTTCTGGAAGTTCATGTAGTTGTTATGGAATATAATGTAGGTTTTTTTGGAAGTTCATGTCATTGTTTTGGAACACTGTTTTGGCTTTCTGGAAGTTCATGTAGTTGTTATGGAATATAATGTAGTTTTTTTGGAAGTTCATGTCATTGTTTTGGAGCACTGTGTAGACTTTCTGGAAGTTCATGTAGTTGTTATGGAATATTATGCAGTTTTTTTGGAAGTTCATGTCATTGTTTTGGAACACTATTTTGGCTTTCTGGAAGTTCATGTAGTTGTTATGGAATATAATGTAGTTTTTTTTTGGAATAACAGGATAAAAAGACTTGTCCGAAGTGCCAGGGTGAATTTGCCAACCTGGCGCGTCACCTGCGGCACACGCACGGGATGAGAGACAAGAGAGAGAGGAGCCTGACCGTTGGAAGGTACAGCGGGAAGCTGGGATGCCCAATACCAAACTGTACAGACAAACTGTACTCACGGCTGGATAAGCACATCATTACCAAGCACAAGCAAAAGGTTTTACTTTTACAATTGATCAAATGTTATTCGAAGATGTATTTTGCTAGATTAAAACAATTTGAAATATAATCTTTTAACAGGGTCGATGCCTGAAGAAGCTCCTCAAGATGGCGAAGAAGAACGCCATTTTACAGGAGCTACAGGCTATCCATCATCCACCACAGGTCCAGCCATCATCCACCTCAGGAGTGTCAGGAGTGTCAGAACCTTGCTCCTTGCAGCCACCACCACCAACCGCAACACCACCATCCATTGGACATCTGGCAAGTGAGGTTGAAGCCATGAAAAAAGATGTCCAACTGCTAAGGAAGGAGGTGAACTACCTCAGGGCCCTTTGCAAAGAGCAAGGTTCTGACACTCCACAATCATCTCATCCCATCTCGCCTGCCTCACCTGTGCCTGCCCAAACATCGCCACAACCCACAACCAGCATGATGCAGCCTGCCTCACCTGTGACTGCCCATACATTGCCACAACCCACAACCAGCATGATGCAGCCTGCCTCACCTGTGACTTCCCACACACCTGTGCCTGCCCAAACATCGCCACAACCCACAACCAGCATGATGCAGCCTGCCTCACCTGTGACTGCCCATACATCGCCACAACCCACAACCAGCATGATGCAGCCTGCCTCACCTGTGACTGCCCATACATCGCCACAACCCACAACCAGCATGATGCAGCCTGCCTCACCTGTGACTTCCCACACATCGCCGCTCCCTCCTCTGCTCTCTCCACTCCACTCTCCAACAAGGGAGACTTCCTGCCCTTCAGTGGGACAGCAAGAGACACCCTTGCCTAATCTGGGTAAGTTGATTCAAATAGTTGTTTGGCAGTTTATTGTATTTGCATAGCGCTATAACAATACAATTGCCTCTAGGCGCTTAACAGAGCCCAGAGCCTAAACAGAACAGAACTGGGACCACCTATTTTTCAGATAATGTGCTGGACCAATTCGAAGCCAGCCTCATTGGACCAAATCAGTCCCAGCAGGCCCTTAGGAATCTAAAACAACGCAAGAGCTATGTGAAGGAATTCCTCCTGTATATGTCAGGAAATAAGGGGGACATCAATAAGACCTTCAATTTCCTGAATGATATGCACAAACTGAACAGGTGTGTTGTTTTCACTATTCGCGTGGTATGAAATAAGAGCACACTTTAAAGTTTTGAAAATACAGTCCATATTTGAAGTGCTCATATATTCCTTTTTATTTCTTTTTCTCAAGCTATCTCACAAGTCTGAATGGCAGACTGAAGCCAAGCAGTCAGGTGCATATCATTTTGGATATTGAGGCCTTCTTGAGGTATTTAAAACTGCATGGCTGCAGACTCACTCCCCTCAAGATTGGCTGGATATTAGAAAAGCTTTCCCTGTGGAAAAGATGCCTAGGGCCCCGAGTTGTAATTCAAAGGCAAGAATATCGAAGGTTTAAATGTGGTAAGTTTGAAAGAAAATAGGTGCTGATGAAAGAGGTATGCTGATAAAACTATCTTGTCTCGACATGGTATACTGTTCTCTCTTACAGGGAAACTCATACTGGCTGAGCAACTCCTGGCCTTCATCCAGCAGGTCGGCCAAAGGTTACCCCAAGCTCTGCAGGACCTCCGTTTGGATCAAGCCAACCCAAGTCTTCTGGCCCGAGTGGTAGGGCTGTTGGTGGGGGGCATGGCAGCGTCCACAGGCCACCGAAAATGTGTATTTTTGGGAATGACTGTAGAGGATGTTGAGACCGCAGAGGCCTATAAGGCCTCTTTCACCATTACAGTGAGTTTATTATATTACTCTTCAGAATGTTCCAAAAAGTTCTGTTGATTTGAATCCACCCCAACATTCGCAGGTCATTAGTTACATATAATGACTGCTGCAAAGTTCTTCCAACCTGTCTGGTAAAGTCTTTTCCAATGCCTGTCCATTTTCTCAGGTACCTCTGCATAAAACGGCGAAGACTTTTGGGGCTGCAAAGATCTGTATTACAAAGGACCTCTACAGGCTCCTAAGGGAGTTCTGTGAATTGAGGCCAAGCCTCCCTGGTTACCATAACCCACCAAAGACGCTGTTCTTTAATAGTGCAGAAGGAGAAATGACAAGAATGGGGGTGTTTGTCAGTCGAGTTTGGGCCGAGTGTGGACTGCCGGGGTCACCCACATTAACGGACATTAGGACGGCAATTTCAACTCATGTATGTTCCTATCAATTTGACCAATAAGCTGATATAAAAATGTTCTATATCCATAAAGCACTTTCTCTCCCACAGACAGATGTGATGCTACCTTTTGAAGAGAGAGAGAAGGTGTGTCAGGCAATGGCCCATGATCCCAAGACGGCGAAAAAGTTTTATGTCCCGGAGGCCACAGCCAAACAAGCCCAGTCCATAAGACTGAGTATTTTGAGGTCCCTTATGGACTCGGCCAGGCCGGCTAAAAGTGGGTGTCGTTTTTGGTGTTTTCTTGATTTTGTAATGATTGTCATGATATGTTTTCTAAGTGTTTAATGAATTGTACAGAAAAACAGCTTAATCCTCATTTTGATGTGCCAGGGGTCTCAGAGGAGCCCAAACACCATGAGGAGGCAGGTCAGGAAAGGAGAGAGGATGAGGAGGATCAGGTAGATGAGGGCCAGGAGGGAATGTCAGATACCAGCAGTTCAAGTTCTGGGAGTTCCTTTTCCTCCACTGAGGAGGGTGAGGAAAAGGGCCAGGAGGAAGCCCAAGCCAGAGAGGAAGAGTCCGGAAGCTCTAGCTCCAGTGAGTCTGTCTCGGGCTCCAGTGGGTCTGAGTCCGGGACAGACCACTGAGGAGGAGGGAAAAATGCTATTTAATTTATATTTTTTATTTAGTTTTTTCTTTCAAAAAAGAAGTTCAAAGTTCATATCACGTTCACATTAAAAAGTTGTAAAAGTAAAAAGTTGTAATTTTTCTTTCAATAGGTGAAGCAAGTTGTGTAATGAAATGCTTAAGACTGGGTGTCAAGTAGTAAATGTGTAAGTTCTGTGTGCGGGGAAATCAGCACCCAAAGTCGGGTTAGCAGCGAGGTGTTTTTTGGGAACTTAGACTTCAACTTCCATCTCTTTAACTTAGATCCAGTCAGGGACTCTCTGCTGAAAAGCTGCGGGGAAATTACCACCTAAAGTCGGGTAAACATCCAGTTCACACTCTGGAAGGTCAACCTGAACTTCCATAAATTCGACCTAACTTCCACATTTACTACCTCACACCCAGGCAGGGATCCTCCACTTAGTGTCTGCGGGGAAATTACCACCTAAAGTCGGGTAAACATCCAGTTAATACTCCGAAAGGGCAACCTGAACTTCCATATGTATGACTTAACTTCCACATTTACTACCTCACACCCACGCAGGGACCCTATACTGATTGTCTGCGGGGTTATGAGCAACCAAAGTCGGTTTAGCAGCCAGGTGTTGTTTGGGAACTTAGACTTCAACTTCCATCTCTTTAACTTAGATCCAGTCAGGGACTCTCTACTGAATATCTACGGGGAAATGAGCACCTAAAGTCGGGTAAACATCCAGTTAATACTCCGGAAGGGCAACCTGAACTTCCATATGTATGACCTAACTTCCACATTTACTACCTCACACCCATGCAGGGACCTTCTACTGATTTTCTGCGGGGAAATTACCACCTAAAGTCGGGTAAACATCCAGTTAATACTCCAAAAGGGCAACCTGAACTTCCATATGTATGACCTAACTTCCACATTTACTACCTCACACCCATGCAGGGACCCTCTACTGATTGTCTGCGGGGTTATGAGCAACCAAAGTCGGTTTAGCAGCCAGGTGTTGTTTGGGAACTTAGACTTCAACTTCCATCTCTTTAACTTAGATCCAGTCAGGGACTCTCTACTGAATATCTGCGGGGAAATGAGCACCTAAAGTCGGGTAAACATCCAGTTAATACTCTGGAAGGGCAACCTGAACTTCCATATGTATGACCTAACTTCCACATTTACTACCTCACACCCATGCAGGGACCCTCTACTGATTGTCTGCGGGGAAATTACCACCTAAAGTCGGGTAAACATCCAGTTGACACTCTGGAAGGGCAACCTGAACTTCCATATATTTGACCTAACTTCCACATTTACTACCTCACACCCAGGCAGGGACCCTCCACTTAGTGTCTGCGGGGGAATTAGGACCTAAAGTCGGGTAAATATCCAGTTGACACTCCAGAAGGGCAACCTGGACTTCCAGATTTACTACCTGACACCCATGCAGGGACCCTCTACTGATTGTCTGCGGGGATATGAGCACCAAAAGTCGGGTTGGCAACCAGGTGTTGTTTGGGAACTTAGACTTCAACTTCCATCTCTTTAACTTAGATCCAGTCAGGGACTCTATGCTGAATATCTGCGGGGAAATTACCACCTAAAGTCGGGTAAACATCCACTTAATACTCCGGAAGGGTAACCTGAACTTCCATATGTATGACCTAACTTCCACATTTACTACCTCACACCCATGCAGGGACCCTCTACTGATTGTCTGCGGGGAAATGAGCACCCAAAGTCGGGTAAACATCCAGTTAATACTCCAGAAAGGCAACCTGAACTTCCATATGTATGACCTAACTTCCACATTTACTACCTCACACCCATGCAGGGACCCTCTACTGATTGTCTGCGGGGTTATGAGCAACCAAAGTCGGTTTAGCAGCCAGGTGTTGTTTGGGAATTTAGACTTCAACTTCCATCTCTTTAACTTAGATCCAGTCAGGGACTCTCTGCTGAAAAGCTGCGGGGAAATTACCACCTAAAGTCGGGTAAACATCCAGTTCACACTCTGGAAGGTCAACCTGAACTTCCATATATTTGACCTAACTTCCACATTTACTACCTCACACCCATGCAGGGACCCTCTACTGATTGTCTGCGGGGAAATGAGCACCCAAAGTCGGGTAAACATCCAGTTAATACTCCAGAAAGGCAACCTGAACTTCCATATGTATGACCTAACTTCCACATTTACTACCTCACACCCATGCAGGGACCCTCTACTGATTGTCTGCGGGGTTATGAGCAACCAAAGTCGGTTTAGCAGCCAGGTGTTGTTTTGGAATTTAGACTTCAACTTCCATCTCTTTAACTTAGATCCAGTCAGGGACTCTCTGCTGAAAAGCTGCGGGGAAATTACTACCTAAAGTCGGTTAAACATCCAGTTGACACTCTGGAAGGGCAACCTGAACTTCCATATATTTGACCTAACTTCCACATTTACTACCTCACACCCAGGCAGGGATCCTCCACTTAGTGTCTGCGGGGAAATTACCACCTAAAGTCGGGTAAAAATCCAGTTAATACTCCGAAAGGGCAACCTGAACTTCCATATGTATGACTTAACTTCCACATTTACTACCTCACACCCATGCAGGGACCCTATACTGATTGTCTGCGGGGTTATGAGCAACCAAAGTCGGTTTAGCAGCCAGGTGTTGTTTGGGAACTTAGACTTCAACTTCCATCTCTTTAACTTAGATCCAGTCAGGGACTCTCTACTGAATATCTACGGGGAAATGAGCACCCAAAGTCGGGTAAACATCCAGTTAATACTCCGGCAGGGCAACCTGAACTTCCATATGTATGACCTAACTTCCACATTTACTACCTCACACCCATGCAGGGACCCTCTACTGATTGTCTGCGGGGAAATGAGCACCCAAAGTCGGGTAAACATCCAGTTAATACTCCAGAAAGGCAACCTGAACTTCCATATGTATGACCTAACTTCCACATTTACTACCTCACACCCATGCAGGGACCCTCTACTGATTGTCTGCGGGGTTATGAGCAACCAAAGTCGGTTTAGCAGCCAGGTGTTGTTTGGGAATTTAGACTTCAACTTCCATCTCTTTAACTTAGATCCAGTCAGGGACTCTCTGCTGAAAAGCTGCGGGGAAATTACCACCTAAAGTCGGGTAAACATCCAGTTCACACTCTGGAAGGTCAACCTGAACTTCCATATATTTGACCTAACTTCCACATTTACTACCTCACACCCAGGCAGGGATCCTCCACTTAGTGTCTGCGGGGGAATTAGGACCTAAAGTCGGGTAAACATCCAGTTAATACTCCAGAAGGGCAACCTGGACTTCCAGATTTACTACCTGACACCCATGCAGGGACCCTCTACTGATTGTCTGCGGGGATATGAGCACCAAAAGTCGGGTTGGCAGCCAGGTGTTGTTTGGGAACTTAGATTCAGTTAGGGACTCTCTACTGAATACCTACGGGGAAATGAGCACCTAAAGTCGGGTAAACATCCAGTTAATACTCCGGAAGGGCAACCTGAACTTCCATATGTATGACCTAACTTCCACATTTACTACTTCACACCCATGCAGGGACCTTCTACTGATTGTCTGCGGGGATATGAGCAACCAAAGTCGGGTTTGCAGCCAGGTGTTGTTTGGGAACTTAGACTTCAACTTCCATCTCTTTAACTTAGATCCAGTCAGGGACTCTATGCTGAATATCTGCGGGGAAATTACCACCTAAAGTCGGGTAAACATCCAGTTGACACTCTGGAAGGGCAACCTGAACTTCCATATATTTGACCTAACTTCCACATTTACTACCTCACACCCAGGCAGGGACCCTCCACTTAGTGTCTGCGGGGGAATTAGGACCTAAAGTCGGGTAAATATCCAGTTGACACTCCAGAAGGGCAACCTAGACTTCCAGATTTACTACCTGACACCCATGCAGGGACCCTCTACTGATTGTCTGCGGGGAAATGAGCACCCAAAGTCGGGTAAACATCCAGTTAATACTCCAGAAGGGCAACCTGAACTTCCATATGTGTGACCTAACTTTCACATTTACTACCTGACACCCATGCAGGGACCCTCTACTGATTGTCTGCGGGGAAATGAGCACCCAAAGTCGGGTTAGCAGCCAGGTGTTGTTTGGGAACTTAGACTTCAACTTCCATCTCTTTAACTTAGATCCAGTCAGGGACTCTCTGCTGAATATCTGCGGGGAAATTACCACCTAAAGTCGGGTAAACATCCAGTTAATACTCCGGAAGGGTAACCTGAACTTCCATATGTATGACCTAACTTCCACATTTACTACCTGACACCCATGCAGGGACCCTCTACTGATTGTCTGCGGGGAAACGAGCACCCAAAGTCGGGTAAACAATCAGTTAATACTCCGGAAGGGAAACCTGAACTTCCATATGTATGACCTAACTTCCACATTTACTACCTCACACCCATGCAGGGACCCTCTACTGATTGTCTGCGGGGAAACGAGCACCCAAAGTCGGGTAAACATCCAGTTAATACTCCGGAAGGGCAACCTGAACTTCCATATGTATGACCTAACTTCCACATTTACTACCTCACACCCATGCAGGGACCCTCTACTGATTGTCTGCGGGGAAACGAGCACCCAAAGTCGGGTAAACATCCAGTTAATACTCCGGAAGGGCAACCTGAACTTCCATATGTATGACCTAACTTCCACATTTACTACCTGACACCAATGCAGGGACCCTCTACTGATTGTCTGCGGGGATATGAGCACCCAAAGTCGGGTTCGCAGCCAGGTGTTGTTTGGGAACTTAGACTTCAACTTCCATCTCTTTAACTTAGATCCAGTCAGGGACTCTATAATGAATATCTGCGGGGAAATTACCACCTAAATTCGGGTAAACATCCAGTTAATACTCCGGAAGGGTAACCTGAACTTCCATATGTATGACCTAACTTCCACATTTACTACCTCACACCCATGCAGGGACCCTTTACTGATTGTCTGCGGGGAAACGAGCACCCAAAGTCGGGTAAACATCCAGTTAATACTCCGGAAGGGCAACCTGAACTTCCATATGTATGACCTAACTTCCACATTTACTACCTCACACCCATGCAGGGACCCTCTACTGATTGTCTGCGGGGAAACGAGCACCCAAAGTCGGGTAAACATCCAGTTAATACTCCGGAAGGGCAACCTGAACTTCCATATGTATGACCTAACTTCCACATTTACTACCTGACACCAATGCAGGGACCCTCTACTGATTGTCTGCGGGGATATGAGCACCCAAAGTCGGGTTCGCAGCCAGGTGTTGTTTGGGAACTTAGACTTCAACTTCCATCTCTTTAACTTAGATCCAGTCAGGGACTCTATGCTGAATATCTGCGGGGAAATTACCACCTAAAGTCGGGTAAACATCCAGTTAATACTCCGGAAGGGTAACCTGAACTTCCATATGTATGACCTAACTTCCACATTTACTACCTCACACCCATGCAGGGACCCTCTACTGATTGTCTGCGGGGAAACGAGCACCCAAAGTCGGGTAAACATCCAGTTAATACTCCGGAAGGGCAACCTGAACTTCCATATGTGTGACCTAACTTCCACATTTACTACCTGACACCCAGCCTTAAGCACTCTGCCAACTTCCATGTCTTGCCCGACTTATGCACTCTCCCCTAGGCTTCATGGTTGGGGCACACGGCCATGGGACTGCCAGCCCATGGTGAACCAAAATTCCTTTTTGGTTAACCAGGGGTGATTTTTTTTTTTTGGTTAACCATGGGTGGAATTTCTTTTTGGTTAACCATGGGTGGAATTTTCTTTTTGGTTAACCATGGGCCGTGGATCCGTAGGCCGCGCAACATCACCTGAATCCTCGTATAAGGTGTTTAAGGCTGGTAACGGTCTTAAGGGTGGACCGGTGATTAAGTCTGATTTTTTGGAGGGGGGCGTGTCCCCTGGAGGGGGTCCCAGGCTAACTTCCCAGGGATATCCCCGCCGAAGGTGCACTCTGGTCAGGCACCTGTCAGCCACCTCTGGGGGGTCGGGGATCAAAGTAAAAGAGATGGAAGTTTTGGTAGCAATTCTGGAATAGCACCTGGCTGCCTACCCGACTTTGGGTGCTCCATTTCCCGCAGACAATCAGTAGAAGGTCCCTGCCTGGATCTAAGTCAATGAGATGGAAGTTAAGGTAGCAATTCCGGAATAGTACCTGGCTTTCTACCTGACTTTGGGTGCTTCTTTCCCCGCAGACAATCGGCAGAGTGTCCCTCCCTGGATCTAAGTCAATGAGATGGAAGTTAAGGTAGCAATTCCGGAATAGTACCTGGCTTTTTACCCCACTTTGGGTGCTTATTTCCCCGCAGACAATCAGTAGAGTGTCCCTACCTGGATCTAAGTCAAAGAGATGGAAGTTAAGGCAGCAATTCTGGAATAGTACCTGGCTTTCTACCCCACTTTGAGTGCTTATTTCCCCGCAGACAATCAGTAAAGGGTCCATGCTTGTGTGTGAGGTAGTACATGTGGAAGTAAGGTAATATAATTGGAAGTTAAGCAAGCAATTCCGGAATAGCACCTGGCTGCCTACCCGACTTTGGGTGCTTATTTCCCCGCAGACAATCAGTAGAGGGTCCCTGCCTGGATCTAAGTACAGGAGATAGAAGTTGAAGTCTAACTCCCAAGTATCTTCTCACTGTCTACCCGACTTTGGGTGCTTATTTCCCCCCAGACAATCAGTACAGCGTCCCTCCCTAGATCTAAGTCAATGAGATGGAAGTTAAGGTAGCAATTCTGGAATAGTACCTGGCTTTCTACCCCACTTTGAGTGCTTATTTCCCCGCAGTTAATCAGTAGAATATCCCTGCCTGGATCTAAGTCAAAGAGATGAAAGTTAAGGTAGCAATTCCAGAAAAGCACCTGGCTGCCTACCCCACTTTGGGTGCTTATTTCCCCGCAGACAATCAGTAGAAGGTCCCTCCATGGATCTAAGTCAATGAGATGGAAGTTAAGGTAGCAATTCTGGACTAGTACCTGGCTGCCTACCCCACTTTGGGTGCTTATTTCCCCGCAGACAATCAGTAGAGGGTCCCTCCCTGGATCTAAGTCAAAGAGATGGAAGTTAAGGTAGCAATTGTGGAATATTACCTGGCTTTCTACCCCACTTTGAGTGCTTATTTCCCCGCAGACAATCAGTAGAAGGTCCCTGCCTGGATCTAAGTCAAAGAGATGGAAGTTAAGGTAGCAATTACGGAATAGCACCTGGCTTTCTACCCCACTTTGGGTGCTTATTTCCCCGCAGACAATCAGTAGAGTGTCCCTCCCTGGATCTAAGTCAAAGAGATGGAAGTTAAGGCAGCAATTCTGGAATAGTACCTGGCTTTCTACCCCACTTTGAGTGCTTATTTCCCCGCAGACAATCAGTAAAGGGTCCATGCTTGTGTGTGAGGTAGTACATGTGGAAGTAAGGTAATATAAATGGAAGTTAAGTAAGCAATTCCGGAATAGCACCTGGCTGCCTACCCGACTTTGGGTGCTTATTTCCCCGCAGACAATCAGTAGAAGGTCCCTGCCTGGATCTAAGTCAAAGAGATGGAAGTTAAGGTAGCAATTACGGAATAGCACCTGGCTTTCTACCCCACTTTGACTGCTTATTTCCCCGCAGACAATCAGCAGAGTGTCCCTCCCTGGATCTAAGTCAAAGAGATGGAAGTTAAGGTAGCAATTACGGAATAGCACCTGGCTTTCTATCCCACTTTGGGTGCTTATTTCCCCGCAGACAATCAGTAGAGTGTCCCTCCCTGGATCTAAGTCAAAGAGATGGAAGTTAAGGCAGCAATTCTGGAATAGTACCTGGCTTTCTACCCCACTTTGAGTGCTTATTTCCCCGCAGACAATCAGTAAAGGGTCCATGCCTGTGTGTGAGGTAGTACATGTGGAAGTAAGGTAATATAAATGGAAGTTAAGTAAGCAATTCCGGAATAGCACCTGGCTGCCTACCCGACTTTGGGTCCTTATTTCCCCGCTGACAAACAGTAGAAGGTCCCTGCCTGGATCTAAGTCAATGTGATGGAAGTTAAGGTAGCAATTCCGGAATAGTACCTGGTTTTCTACCCCACTTTGGGTGCTTATTTCCCCGCAGACAATCAGTAAAGGGTCCATGCCTGTGTGTGAGGTAGTACATGTGGAAGTAAGGTAATATAATTGGAAGTTAAGTAAGCAATTCCGGAATAGCACCTGGCTGCCTACCCGACTTTGGGTGCTTATTTTCCCGCAGACAATCAGTAGAGGGTCCCTGCCTGGATCTAATTACAGGAGATAGAAGTTGAAGTCTAACTCCCAAGTATCTTCTCACTGTCTACCCGACTTTGGGTGCTTATTTCCCCCCAGACAATCAGTACAGCGTCCCTCCCTAGATCTAAGTCAATGAGATGGAAGTTAAGGTAGCAATTACGGAATAGTACCTGGCTTTCTACCCCACTTTGACTGCTTATTTCCCCGCAGACAATCAGCAGAGTGTCCCTCCCTAGATCTAAGTCAATGAGATGGAAGTTAAGGTAGCAATTACGGAATAGTACCTGGCTTTCTACCCCACTTTGACTGCTTATTTCCCCGCAGACAATCAGCAGAGTGTCCCTCCCTGGATCTAAGTCAATGAGATGGAAGTTAAGGTAGCGATTCCGGAATAGTACCTGGCTTTTTACCCCACTTTGAGTGCTTATTTCCCCGCAGACAATCAAAAGAGTGTCCCTCCCTGGATCTAAGTCAATGAAACAGAAGTTAAGGTAGCAATTACGGAATAGCACCTGGCTTTCTACCCCACTTTGACTGCTTATTTCCCCGCAGACAATCAGCAGAGTGTCCCTCCCTGGATCTAAGTCAATGAGATGGAAGTTAAGGTAGCGATTCCGGAATAGCACCTGGCTTTCTACCCCACTTTGACTGCTTATTTCCCCGCAGACAATCAGTAGAAGGTCCCTCCCTTGATCTAAGTCAATGAGATGGAAGTTAAGGTAGCAATTCTGGAATAGTACCTGGCTTTCTACCCCACTTTGAGTGCTTATTTCCCCGCAGACAATCAGTAGAGTGTCCCTCCTTGGATCTAAGTCAATGAGATGGAAGTTAAGGTAGCAATTCCGGAATAGCACCTGGCTGCCTACCCCACTTTGAGTGCTTATTTCCCCGCAGGCAATCAGTAGAAGGTCCCTGCCTGGATCTAAGTCAAAGAGATGGAAGTTAAGGTAGCAATTACGGAATAGTACCTGGCTTTCTACCCCACTTTTGGTGCTTCTTTCCCCGCAGACAATCAGTAGAAGGTCCCTGCCTGGATCTAAGTCAAAGAGATGGAAGTTAAGGTAGCAATTACGGAATAGCACCTGGCTTTCTACCCCACTTTGGGTGCTTATTTCCCCGCAGACAATCAGTAGAAGGTCCCTGCCTGGATCTAAGTCAAAGAGATGGAAGTTAAGGTAGCGATTCCGGAATAGCACCTGGCTTTCTACCCCACTTTGGGTGCTTATTTCCCCGCAGACAATCAGTAGAGTGTCCCTCCCTGGATCTAAGTCGATGAGATTGAAGTTAAGGTAGCGATTCCGGAATAGCACCTGGCTTTTTACCCCACTTTGAGTGCTTATTTCCCTGCAGACAATCAGTAGAAGGTCCCTCCCTGGATCTAAGTCAAAGAGATGGAAGTTAAGGTAGCAATTCTGGAATAGTACCTGGCTTTCTACCCCACTTTGAGTGCTTATTTCCCCGCAGACAATCAGTAGAACGTCCCTCCCTGGATCTAAGTCAATGAGATGGAAGTTAAGGTAGCAATTCTGGTATAGTACCTGGCTTTCTACCCCACTTTGAGTGCTTATTTCCCCGCAGACAATCAGTAGAAGGTCCCTGCCTGGATCTAAGTCAAAGAGATGGAAGTTAAGGTAGCAATTCCAGAAAAGCACCTGGCTTTCTACCCCACTTTGGGTGCTTATCTCCCCGCAGATAATCAGTAGAGGGTCCCTCCCTTGATCTAAGTCAATGAGAATGAAGTTAAGATAGCAATTCCGGAATAGTACCTGGCTTTCTACCCCTCTTTGGGTGCTTAATTCCCCGCAGACAATCAGTAAAGGGTCCCTGCCTGGATCTAAGTCAATGAGATGGAAGTTAAGGTAGCAATTTCAAAATAGTACCTGGCTTTCTACCCCTCCTTGGGTGCTTATTTCCCTGCAGACAATCAGTAAAGGGTCCCTGCCTGTATAAAAGTAAAGGAGATAGAAGTTGAAGTCTAACTCCCAAGTAGCACCTGGCTGCCTACCCCACTTTGGGTGCTTATTTCCCCACTGACAATCAGTAGAGGGTCCCTGCCTGGATATAAGTAAAGGAGATAGAAGTTGAAGTCTAACTCCCAAGTATCACCTGGCTGCCTACCCCACTTTGGGTGCTTATTTCCCCGCAGACAATCAGTAGAAGGTCCCTGCCTGGATCTACGTGAAAGAGATAGATATATAGATAGATGGATACTTTATTTATCCTGAGGGAAATTTAGGTTATCCATAGTAGCTAATACACTTACTCACAGGCATACATACATAAATCACATACACATAGGGCTCATACACTTCCTCACAGACATACATTCATAAAGCACATACACATAGGACTTATACACTACCTCACAGGCATACATACATAAATCACATACACATAGGGCCTATACACTTTCTCACAGGCAAACATACATAAATCACATACACATAGGGCTTATACACTACCTCACAGACATACAAACATAAATCATATACACGTGCTTGTATCATAGTGCAAAGTTCTCGAGCTTGCGTGTGTGTGTGTGTGTGTTGATGGTGCAAAGAGATATAAGTTGTTAAGTCACTGGGAGGCCCAAATGCACTCACATGTCCCAAAAGCCTGCAGTCTATTAAAGGTCACTGAGGGTCATACAGACACAGAGAGACCACCAAACACTGTCCTGTGTATTGTATTGAGTCACTGGGAGGCCCAGAGCTACAGACACCTGCCCAGTTAGGCCTCATTAGCCTGCTGTCTATTAAAGGTCACTGAGGGTCACACAGACACACAC
This sequence comes from Sprattus sprattus, assembly GCF_963457725.1. NCBI lineage: Eukaryota > Metazoa > Chordata > Actinopteri > Clupeiformes > Clupeidae > Sprattus > Sprattus sprattus. Next base: position 128,609 of record NC_137909.1, on the reverse strand, counting down.
AGAGCTCCTAGCACTGCCCTGTGTATTGTATTGAGTCATTGGGAGGTAATTAATAGAAGAGATGAGAAGAGAAGGGCAGAGTGAGGTAGACTCATGCAGAGTCCATCTCCCTCCCCCTCCCCTTCGGCGTGGCATTATGTAGCTGAATGGCCCTGGGGACAAAGTACTTCCTCAGCCTGTCCGATGAGCATGACAGTGAGAGGAGTCTTCCACTGAATATGCTGTTCTGTCTGTTGAGGGTACTGTGTAGTGGGTGGTGGACATTGTCCAAGATAGACAGCAACCTATTCAGGGTCCTTCTCTCCAACACCGTTGTGAGGCAGTCCAGTTTGTTGCCCACAACAGCCAATGGAAGTTAAGATAGCAATTCCGGGCTAGCACCCGGCTGCCTACCCGACTTTGGGTGCTTATTTCCCCGCAGACAATCAGTAGAAGGTCCCTGCCTGGATCGATGTCAAAAAGTTGGAAGTTGAAGGCCAACTTCCATAATATCACTTGGCTGCTTACCCGACATTAGGTACTCATTTCCCCGTACACATTCAGTAGAGAGTTCCTGCCTATATTTAAGTAAAAGAAATTGGAAGTTAAGGTGGCAATTCGTGAATAGCACCTGGCTGCCTACCCCACTTTGGGTGCTTATTTCCCCGCAGACATTTATTAGAGGGTCCCTGCCAGTATCAATGTCAAAAAGGTGGAAGTTCCAGAATATCCTCATCCCAATATGTAGAAAACAACACAAAGTTTTAAGATGGAGCGCTTCTGCCATCCAGTGGTGAAATAAATCATTGCAGTTTGAGATAGTTTAATTAAGCAATTTTCTGAAAAAATATAAATAACTTCAGAGTTTTGTTCATTGTGAAATTATCTGTTATGTCAAAAGAAAGATATAAAACCATAATATCAAGGCATTTTGCTTTATATTTGGATATATTGAAGTTTTTATTAATTCCAAAAATGCTCCCCCAAAACTTGGAATTCTTCCATCATATCTACCTTGCCTAGGGTTAGGTGCAGGAAAAGAGGCTCTGGCTGCCGAAGGCAGTCAGAATGCACGGGCTCACAATTCTTCAAAATAGACTTTAACCACTTATGGTTTCTCAAGAAAAAGGAATTTTTAACTCCGGTTTTCACCATCAACGTTAGGATTACATTAGGAGGTCGACATTGGAGGTATCACGACTATCGTCCAGGAGGTAAGTACATTTTCATTTTAATGTTTTAGTAATATGGGGGGTCTTAAATAAATACCTGAAGAGAATAACACACCTTTAAATACTAAAACCATGCTAAAATATAAATAAGTGCTACGTTGCCTTGGGGGGGCCCCCATCGTTTGGAGGTCACCCCTCCGGCTAAAAACATGGTAAAATATAAATAACAAAGGGTGTTTTTTCATTTTAAGACCACTCCTTCACCATATCAAAACAATCTCCCAGACTGATTCTACTAGACCTGATTAAGTCCAAAGGGATAAACAGTATTTAATTTTTCAATCCACTGTCTCTCCCTCCTCAGTCTTTGTCTGTCAGACCACCAGGAACCCGACTCTAGGCCCATGATGGCGAGATTATCGCTCCCATGGTTTCTAAAATGTTCGTAAACATGAGTCGCCTTATTGGTCCTATCGATCGAGTACAGATGCTGTTTGAGTCTCTCCAGCAGACTGTTCTTGGTCTGACCAATATACAGTCTGCCGCAGGTTCTGCACTCGATGCAATAGACCAAATTCACCGACCCTGGCCCAGAAACCAACCAAACGGGTTCGCCCAGGTGAGTATATTTATTTTGGATATATTTAACCCTTTTAAAATATTTTGCATGTGTTTGTTTTTTTACTTTATCACCCAAAGAAGCATGCACCAGGAAGTCCTTCAGATTTTTGTTCCTTCTGAATGCAGCTATTATTTTGAACTCCGAGAGAGACTCAACTTGGTTCTTTACCTTTATAAAGTTGCTTTTCACTGCTGAGTTCAATGCCAAGGAGGCAGGAGAGAAAGTTGACACTAGGGGGACAAGATGGTAATTTTCGTCCTCTCTCTTAGGTCTCGGCCCTGATTGAAAGGTTTGTCGGACCTCTGTCTTAATGCCCCGGAGGAACGTTCTGCTGTACCCCCGCAGCTTAAGAGCTCGAAATAGGGTCTTGGTGGCCAACTCGACATCCTCCGCGGCTGCACAAATCCTGCTAAACCTTATCAATTGTGATTTTACTATTCCCCGGTACGTATGCCTCGGGTGGTAGCTGGACTTGTGCAGCAATGCATGGGTGTCCGTCGGCTTAAAAAAGACCCTCGTTCGTAAACATCCTCCTCCATTCTCTCCCTCAACAATGAAAACCTCAGTGTCCAGAAACTCAATTTTCTCTCTCTGGAGATTAAACTTAATTGAAATTGATGGGTGATGAGTATTTAAAACCCCAATGAAATCCCTGAACTCAACCATCGAGTGGCTCCAAACACCAAATATATCGTCCAAGTATCGTACATAGAATGCAGGCAATTTGCAACATTTGGGGAAAGCTGTTTGTTCCCAGTCCGCCATGTAAATGTTGGCATAAGCTGGGGCAAACTTTTTGCCCATCGCCGTTCCATGGACTTGGAGGAAGTGTTTGGAATGGAACTCAAAATCATTTTTTGTGAGTCCTAACTCCAAGAGTTTGAGAAGGACCTGATCTGGCCTAGTGGGGTCAGGGTATTTTAGGAAAATCTCCCGCACTGCTTTTAGGCCCAACTGTGTCTCGATGTTCGTGTAGAGTGAGTCAATATCAATGGAGAATAGCATTCCACCAGGTGGAACCGTGACATCTTTCAACTTTCTCACAAACTCATAGGTGTCTTTGATATAGCTCTCGTGTTTTTGCGACAAGGGGTTAATGTAAAAATCAATATATTCTGCAATTCTATAAGATTCGCTCCCACAATCCGACACGATTGGTCGACCGGCGGGAATCTGATGCGGGACCATCCAGGTTTCCGGATCCTTGTGGATCTTCGGCAACAAGTAAAACTTCCTTGGACGGGGAGGATCTTCGCCAGACAGGTAATACCTTTGTTTAGCTGTAATGAACTTTTTCTCATACAGGTGGCCCACGAGCTCCCGGATCTTTTTCTGGGTTTCCAGTTGGAGGGAGCCAGTTAAAGGTAAGTAATGTTTATTATTGTCTAGCTGTCTGTATGCTTCTGTTAAATATTGATTTTTGTCCATTATGATAATTTTTGACCCCTTGTCTGCAGGTTTAATCACTATATCCTGGTTTGATTTTAGTTGATTTAATGCCTCTCTTTCCTCCATCGACACATTCTTTTCTCTTGCACTGGTGCAACATATTCTCTCGAGACTCCTTCTATCTCGCCTGATTGTCTGTTTGATGGGTTCCGAAACGGAATCCCATTCAGGTTCCCATGTAGAGGGATTGATAAAGGGTTCCCGATTGAAATCTGTGGCATACTCAAAATGGTCCAATAGCTTCAATTGCCTATGGTATCTATGTAGATCCCTACGCAGTGCTTCCCTGTCCACCACCGATGGAGTTGGAATAAAATAAAGGCCCTTCTCCAGCAGAAGTTCTTCTGCCTCCGATAAAACAAAGGTACGTGAAAGGTTTAAAATGTTGGAGTGGGGCTGTATCGAGTTTTTAGGTCCCCCAACTCTCAGTTTAACTGAAACATCCTTTCAATCCTAGGGTTAGGGTTAGGGTTAGGTTTATGTGTTGGGGGAATAAAAATACCTCCATGGAGCCCTCACGAGCCCCATGTAGGATACTTTTGCGCACGGGCACAGGCTAATCTTCTACTTAGGTGAAGTATGCTGACATGTTCACACGTGTTGGATGGTATAGAGTTGGTGGTATAACCCTTCAAACCCTAGCTACCATTTAAGACATTCCCTTCTCAAGAGCAAAAGAAAAAGAAAAACACTTAAAAAGAAAACACACTGAGTTAAGCCGGACATTAGAGTGAGGGAATCTGGGGTTATGCATTATAATGGGGTAGATGTTCTGATGGGGGTCCAATATGTCCAATACTGAGGTTAGGTTTAGGGTAAAGATCTGGTTTAGGGTTATGAAAAGAAAGTTATTGAAATGAAATGCCACTATGGGTTATGGTTAGGGTTAGGGTTCTGAATATGGTATACTTATATTGATGGTTATGGTTAGAAGAAATGTTTGGATGATGAAATATGTATATAACTGTTATTAAATGTTGTGTTGGTGATCTTAGGTTTAGGAATGTGTTCCTACAGATGGTTATGGTAAGTAAAATGGATTGAAAGTACCAAATGATGTGTTATTTCCCAAAAGCGTTTTTTTTCCAAAAATGGTTTTAAACCCTCAAATGATGTTCCTATGCCGCCATCTAGTGGCCAAACCTTTTTTTTTTTTTTTTTTTTTTTTTTTGGTCACAGAATTCTACAAAACCCGGGTGTAGATAACCTTAAAAAATTAATTTGGAGGCTACAGGAGCGGTTCGACTCCAGTTGGGCCTCCCTACATCAAACCAGGTGGGTAACAATGAGTGTGTATAACCCTTTTGATCTGTTAGAATTCTGTTTTTCAATATTTTTAAGCAAGAAAAAGGATTTTTTGGTATAAAAAGGCTTGACCCGTTCTAAACTAGAGATGCCGGTAAGACCACTCAAAGTTTACCTTCAGAATTTTACCCAGGCCAATATGGCTTAAGAAAGGAAAAGAAACCTTGAAAAAACACTTCTAGCAGTGAGGGAGATGTTTACATTACCACACTGTATGCATACCTTAAAAGGTTAAGAGGATGTAAAAACAGTAATCTGTAAACTCTCAATCTTAAAGAGAGGGCTCGACACAAAATTTGAGGAGACTGAAAGGCTTTGGCTTTATTAAACGGCTGTGTAACAAAATTGTGTGTTTGTTTTCTAGGGGCTGGTGGACGTCGGACGAGGCTTCTGGATCCGGGCTGGACTCACTGCAACAGGAGGAAGTGGCACAGGTAAGGCGCGACACCCTAGGCTAAGTGCTTCACGTTGGGGTAGGAGGTAAAATAAGTGCCATAACACTGCACACGGAAAGAATCACAAAAAGTGATCATCAATACAAAACACTCTTTTATTCAAGGTTTTCAAAAATGTAAAAAAGAAATGTGTTTAGAAAACACACTACACACTGTGAAGAAAAGTGCTCGTAGGGACGCGAGGCCTAAGGGGAATTATCACACCATATCCTATATGTCACACCAACTGTTCATGTTTTTCTTGGAATGTTATTAAGAATTCAGTGTCCTCACAACTGAAGAGGACCGGAAGGAGAAGCCCACCCGTCGCCGAGTTCCAGTACCCTGCTATTGAGATGTTGGGAGGTGATGACATGCTGGAAGCTTGCCAGGCTGCCGACACGTTCAAAGGATCAATAAATAAATAAATAAATATATGTTAAAAACCAATTAGCCATTTCAGTCTTCTCATACGGGTGGAAAGCCACGCTCTAATTAGACCACTAAGTGGATATCAACAAAATAAACTAGGAGGCTCAGTTAGCCACTGTCGTGAGTCCTCTATGAAAATAATTCAAGTCTATTGTGAAAAGAAATAATGATGTTCGGCCCCCAAACCTCCCCCCACCCCAGGACCCCTCCAACCTCTGACCAGGGAAAGAAAAAGGTACAAAAATAGGGAGAAAATAAATTAGGGTTAGGTAACATTTGAAGTATGGGAGTTGGTGACCTGTTGGACTTGAGCTCCCATTAAAAGTTTAACTGGTCTCGCCAATGTTCTAGGATGGTTCTGGCTGTTGCAGGTGTCCAGTGGACGCCGTCCGCTTGTGTGCGGAACCTCAGAGGACTAATTTCTGTAAGGAATCTAGCTTTTAAAGTCACCAGCTCATTAAAACATCCAATACTAGCCTGCTGATCTCTATCAAATGTGGTATGCACATTCAGTAAAGGAATATGAATGGCGGCGCATGGGAAGGATATTTCGGCCTGTCTGAGGAGTTTGAGAAGACTCTTCTTGAGTGTAGCTTCCCGGTTCCTATTTAGGCAGTTGTTTATGCCAATAGAGAGGATGAGAGTGTTAACGGAGTTGTCAGGTTGAGGTATCTTACGCATCAACTCAAATAGGTGGTCCATGTTGGCCCCTGGATAACTGTCTATCTGCATAAATTCATCCTGTAGAGGTGGAATTCTTGAGAGATTAGAATCCCCTATAACAACTTGTACTTTTCTGATAATTAAGTGCCATTCCTGCGCCTTTCTATTGCTGCTTGGGTGTCTAATTGGTTCTTGCAATGGCTGTTTTTGTGTTCTACCTTTCAGACTAAGTCTGTTCGGGTGAGCGCCTGGTTGACTAAGGGGAGAAGCTACTGAACGCCTCAATGATGTTGACACAACCGGACTCGTAAGGGTGTTATTACCGTCCCGGTTGTTGTGGCTGAGAGTGTCAGAGTCATACAAAGTCAAATTGGCAGCCTTGATAGATGTATCTGGTATACACAATGGGGAGAGGGGGCGCGGGAGAAGGTCCCCTAACTGAGGTGATGGTACAGGTGATGTAAGACCTATCCCTCCCCTGAATCCAACCTGCCCCAGGTCCACAGGAGATGTTATATTGATGTTACTTAGACCAGGTTCCGGGTCGGCCTGAGTCGCCGCCGACTGCGCCGGAGCGGGACGAGGAGGAGAGCCCTGCGGCCGAGCGGAAAGAGAAGGTTCAGATTTACTCACATCCTCAAAGCAAAGCTCTTGGGTGGGATCAGAGTGTCTCCTCATATGTGTGTTTAACCTCGCTCTAGGTTCGCTGGCTACCCGCTCCCCAGTCCCACCCAGCACACCCATGCCACGGCCATCAGCACAGCCACTGGGAACAAGTAGGCTCTCATCAGAGAGGTGAGTATTACCTGTAGTTATGTTAGCTGGTGTTAATGCTACAAGCTTCACTACTGGCTTGGTGGTGGTGTTCCTACTCTGACCTACGCTGACAGGAGGGCTGGACTGAATGCTGGTGTCCAGAGGGTGGGACAAGAGCTGAGCCTCCACCGATGGAGCGGAGTGGACCACCAGCTGAGATAGAGTAAGTGTATGTTTTCTATTCTGCAGTGTACTAACATTCTGTTTCTCAATTGTCTGTGTTGGTTTGGACAGGCCCTGTACTTTGGCTGGTGGACGGGTTTTCTGTTCCCGCTGGGGGAGAGGAGGCCACTGACGCTGGTTGGAAACCTCCAGGGAGGGTAAGGAGCGTGTCTGGAGCAACCTAGTCTTAAGATGTTCAACCGCGCCCAGATCTAGTTTTCTTCTATATCGAGTTCTAGCCCATCTGAACGCTCTATCATAAGCGGTGACACTGAAGGGTTTTAACATCCCAAAGATGGTGTTCATCACTCGCTCATAATGTTCCGCCAGGGTGGTTAGGTTAGACTGGATCCACCTGCTTGTGTTCTCTCTGATTTTGTCTAAAACCCAGGGACTTGGCGCTGCAGGTTTAACAAAGGTGGTGAGTGAATCTACCTTGCGTTTCATCCCTAGAGGTACTGTTTCTTCTCTATGACATTTATTGAGAATGGCTAGATGATGTGTACACTGCATTAGTTGAAAGTATTGTTTAGTTAACATTAACTCTTCTCTATCTAATACTGGAAATGGTCTGTGTTCTACTTGTGTTCCGGTTTCGGATAGGACACCAAACCGGTTGGAGAGGTGTATTGGCGGGGCCCTGCCACGTGCGGCCATCAGGGGGACTATTCAGACGTGAGATGTTCTGAGGGAAGGTAAAAGAAATATAACCCTAGGTCAAAGGCTGGAGACAAGTCCTAGCAGAGACCAGAAATAGTACCACTTAGTGTACTCAGTGTGGATATCTAATAATCAAGGCAGCAGGGCTTATGAAAAGCCTAATTGGATACAGTGTGGGTTTTATCTATTAATAATAATAATAAAACGGGAAAAGGAAAAGGAATGGTTAGTCGGAGCTCTAGCAGTTGTCACAGGAGCAGGATGGAATAAGCACCAGCCAGAGAAGGCCAACCTGAAGGTATACTGAGTATGAGGGGGGAAGGGAGAAAAGAACTACAAAGCAAGATAAATTCAAACAAATATAGATATAAAAGGAAATAAGAATACTACCCTCATTCAAAAAAAGAAATTTTTCTAAATGAAAAAAAACAAAAGACAAATGAATAACAGGTTCCAAGTGTGCCCCTAAGTGAGGAACACACTCATATGCAGGACAGGGTTATATTCAGTTGGTGAATAAAAGACTTTTTCTGAAAAAACCCTATTTACCAGCAAAAAAATACATGCTAAATGGAAGCAAACATGTTAAAAGCCGTGTTATGTGCAAATGAACACGTGCAAACAGCGAGGAGCTACACAAACACTACAAATAGTCTTTCAAAATCGGGCAGTCAGCCATGTGCTTGGAGAGCTAGCTGCCCAAATGTTTGTCGGCTAATTTAGCCTGCTGTAGCAGTTCGAGTGGAAAGAGAGTCTTAAATCCTTAATCCATCCAGGGGATATATTCAGAAGGCAAATCAAAATAAAAACATCAAGTTACTTGTACCTTTGTGATGTCTTCTTTTCTGTGTCTTTAGAATGTCCCATCCTTGCCTGGAGGAAAGAGAGAGATGTGTGCCTCCTGGCTACACAGACATGTGCTTCCAAGAAGAAGTTTGAAAAAACATGGAAAGTGCTTACATCCAGTGGGGTAAATCCTTAAAAAAGGGTTTAAAAGTTACTCCATGGAGGATAAAAAAGAGATTTTTAAAAAAGCAAAACAGTCACCCAAGTACTTTCGTCTATTTCGACTTCATCAGGGGCATTAGTTGCAGGTCTGAGGGGAGCAGGTCTCTTAAAGATTTCACCTGCAGGAAAAAAGGGTGTAGGCCCCAAGGTCAAGGGGTCACCCCTCCCACCTGCAACTCAGTCATTGGTTGAAAAGTAAAACATGTTATTTGCACAGACAAAACAAATCATCCAATTACACTCAGTAATTAGAAGCCAGGTGAAACTTATAATAATGCATTTTACAAAAATCTAGGGTTAGGGTTAGGTTTGAGTTATGGGGAATAAAGGTGGCCACCATACAGCCCTTACGAGCTGCATAGAGACCACCTTTGTGCACGGGCACAGGCTAATCTTTAAAACCTGGTGAGCATGCTGGTCTATATGCAAATGTTAGGTGGCACAGAGTAGCTGGTTATAAAACTTTAAACTCTGTCCACCATTTAGGACAAACCCTTCCTGAAAGAAAAAAAAAAAAGAATAACTAATAAACACAGAAGAAATCAAAAAATTGTGTAGAGTTGGTCATTGAAGCGGGGGAACCTGGGGTTGTGTTTAGTGATGGGGTAGATGTTCTGATGGGGGTCCAAGATGCTGGACACTGATGGTTAGGGTTAGGATCAGAGATGGATTAGGGTTATGAAAGGAGAGTTATTGTAATGGACTGCTGACACAATGGGTTATGGTTAGGGTTAGAGTTCTGGATATGGTATGATTTCATTGATGGTTATGGTTAGAAGGAGAGTTTGGGTGAACATGTATCTATGTGTTTATTATTGAATGTTATGTTGATGGGTTTAAGTTTAGGAATATGTTCCTAGAAATGGTTATGGTAAGTATCTTGAAATAAATGTACCAGATGCTGTGTTTGTTGATGAAATGGTTTCTTTCCTTAGGGGCTGTGAAACATAAGAGATGGAAACGAACCCAAGTGGTGAACCTCTGGCGCCATCTCGTGGCCAAACCTTTTTTTTGGTTTTAGGTATGCAATTCAAAAAAAAAAGAGAGACCCTGATGTAAGTAACCTCCTCAAAGGGATGTATTGCAGGTCACCAGAGCGGTTTGACCCTAGTTAAACCTGCATTCACAAACCTGGTGGGTTCTATTCAGTACATAACCCAATTTTTTTTCCTTTTTTTATTTTTATTTTTTATTTTTTTTCCTTTTTTCCTTTTTCTTTTCCTTTTTCCTGTTTTTTAGGGGGTTTTTTTTTTCCCCTTTTTGTTTTTCAGGTTTTTGTAGTTTTTTTTAAAAAAAGAATATTTTTTTTCCCCAAAAAGGAAAGATAGAAAAAAAGATTTTTTTTGTGTATACTACACCATTTTTTTGGCTTGGCCAACTTTAAAGGAGAGATGGAGAGGAAGAACACTTTAAGGTTTCCCTCGTTGTTTTAACCTGGGCCTGGTGCGGCTCCCAAAAAGGATCAAAAACCCATAACACCATCTAGCGGTGTAGGGAGTAGTTAACTACCCTCACCGTATGAATATCTCCAAGGAGAATGTACCTTTAAACCTTTAAAGAGAGAAGAGAGAGAAGGCTTGACACAGGATGAGGGGACTGAGAAGGCTCTGGTTTTATTAAAAAAAAGGTAATAAAAATAATGCGTGTGTTTGTATTCTAGGGACTGGAGGACGTCGGACGAGGCTCCCGGATCCGGACTGGACTCACTGGAACAGGAGGAAGTGAAGCAGATCAAATGTGACTCCTAAAGGCTAAGTGCTTCACGTTGAGGTAGGAGATGGGTAAGTGCCATTACACCGCAAACCGTCAAAGATCACACAAGGTGTGATAACAAAATACAAACACTCGTTTATTCAAAAGTTCAAAGAATGTAAAAAAGGGAAGAAAAAAGGTGCTCGTAGGGACGCGAGGCCTAAGGGGAATTGTCACACCATAAAACCACATCACTCCATAACTGTTCCTGTTTTTCTGTAATGTTTGTCTTAAAAATTCAGCTATCTCACAGCTGAAGAGAAGCCGGAGGGGAAGCCCAGTCGCCAACGAGTTCCAGTACCCTGCTGCGGAGGTGTTGGGAGGTGATGAGGAGGTGCCGAACGCTTGCCAGGCTGTCGACACGCTACACTGATCAATCAATAAATAAATAAATATATGTTCAAAAAAACTCAGCAGCCATCTCAGTCCCGTCACAAGAGTGAAAAGCCACCCTCCAAATAGACCACTACTAAGTGGATATTAAGAGAATATATACTAGGAGTCTCAGTTAGCCACTGTCGTGAGAACTCTATGAAAAATAAGTCAACTCTATTGTGCAGAGAGATAATAATGATGATGTCTTAACCCTCCCACCCCCCCCACCCAACCCCCCTCCCCCATCCCAGGACCACTCCGACCTCTGACCAAGAAAAGAAAAGAGGTACAGAAACAGGGGAAAAAAATAAAAAACAATAAGGAACACTTCAATTGTGTCCCGGGTGACAAAGCAATACTCATGAAGGGGAATGTATGTATTTGTATGTGTGGGAGTTGGTGACCTGTTGAACCTAGACCCCCCCCTTTAATAGTTTAACTGATCCTGCCAAGACTCTAGAATGGCACGGGCAGTCACAGGCGTCCAGTGGATGCCGTCCGCCAGTGTGCGGAATTTCAGTGGATTTATTTCAGCGAGAAATCTGGCTCTTAGGGTCACCAACTCATTAAACCACCTGATGCTAGACTGCTGCTCTCTATCGAAACTGGTGTGAATATTCAGTAAGGGGATATGGATGGCGGCGCATGGGAAGGAGAGCTCCGCCTGTCTCAGGAGTTTTAAGAGACTTTTTCTAAGAGTGGCCTCCTGGTTCCTGTTGTGGCAGTTGTTTATGCCCACCGAGAGAATAAGAATCTTAACCGAGTCAATGGGCTGAGGTAACTTACGCATGAGTTCAAAAAGGTGGTCCATATTGGCCCCAGGATAGCTATCAATCTGCATGTTAAAATCCTGAAAAGCTGGTATTTTGGAGAGATTGGAATCACCCAAGATGACCTGCGGCTTTCTGATCACGATGTTCCATTCCTGCGCTTTCCTATTGCTGTTCATATGTCTCAGGGGTTCTTGTGACGGCTGCTTTTGTACTTTGCTTTTCAGGCTTAATCTATTTCCGCGGCCGCCCGGCTGACTAAGAGGGGACACTGACGAGGGCTTTAATGATGTTAGCACGGCGGGAGTGGTGAGTTTGTTGCTGCTACCCGCGCTCGTGTGACTGAAAGCGTCAGTGTTACCCAGTGTCAACCTGGCTGCGTTGGTAGAAGTACCGGGTCTCGACAGTGTGAGGGGAGGAGGGCGTGGGGAGAGGCCCCCTGGCAGAGATGACTGGGAGGGTAGTATACTGCCTGCCGCCCCTGTGGGCCTAACCTGCACTAGGCTAGAAGAAGGTGTAATGCTAGCGTTGTTCAGTGTGTGTTCCAGGTCGGCCTCAGTCGCAGCTGGGCGCCGTGGAGCGGAGAGAGGGGGAGTGCCCTGCGGCTCAGCGGGAAGAGAAGGTTCAGATTGACTCGTACCCTCAAAGCATAGCTCTTGAGTAGGATCAGAGTGTCTCCTCATGTGTGTGTTAAACCTCGCTCTAGGCTCGCTGGCCACGCGCCCCTCAGTGCCACCCAGTGCACCCATGCCACGGACCTCAGCGTGGCTCTCGGGAACGGACAGGACCCCGTCAGAGAGGTGAGTCTGAAAAGTAGTGGCGGGAGATGGTGTTATAGCTAACGAGCCCGTTACTGGCTCGTTAGAGGGGGGGCTATTCTCACCTACAGTGGTCGGCGAACTGGACTGAGTATTGGAGTCCAGATGGTGGGACAGGAGAGGCCGCTCCGCTGACGGTGTGTGATGGATTACCAGCTGAGAGGAGGTAAGAAGGTGTTTTCTATCGTGGGTTGTACTCTTACTCTGTTTCTCTGTTGTGTTTGTAGGTGTTGGCAGACCCTGTTCGTTAACCGATGGTCGGGTTCTCTGTTCCCGCTGGGGGAGAGGGGGCCACTGGCGCTGACTGGGGATCTCCAGAGGTGTTAAAGAGCGCGTCTGCAGTAACCTGGTCTTAAGGTGCTCTACCGCGGTAAGATCTAACTTCTTTCTATATCGTGTCCTAGCCCACCTGAAGGCTCTGTCGTATGCGGTGGTATTGTAAGGTTTAATCACCCCATAGATGGACTCCCTCACTTGCTCGTAATGTTTTGCTAATGTGTTCAGATTGGACTCAATCCATCTGTTAGTGTTCTCCTTGATCTTTTCCAGTACCCAAGGACCCGGAGCTGCCGGTTTTACAAAAGTGGTTAGTGAATCCACTTTCCTCCTCATACCCAGCGGAACTGACTTATCTCTATTGCATTTAGCTAGAATAGATAAATGATGCGTGCATTGCATCAGTTGAAAGTATTGCTTTGTTAAGAGCAGTTCCTCTCTATCTACTATTGGATATGGTCTATGCTCGGTTTGTCTATGTGTTTCAGACAGTGCACTAAAACGGTTGGACAGGAGCAGTGAAGGGGCCCTGCTACGTGCTGCCATCGAGGAAACTCTGTGGACCTGAGACGCTCTTGGAAGGGGTAAAACAATTAGAAGCCTCGGTCAGAGGTCGGAGATGAGTCCAACCAAGGACTAGAAACAGAGCCTCTAGGGGCTTCTCAGTGTGGATATCTAGTAATGACTTGGGGATCAGTGTGGGCTATATATTAATCAAGGTGTACTGTAGTACAGAAGGCTAAGTTCAAGCTTCAGTTAAAGCTAAGACACACGACTGGGGGAGTAATGCGTTACCAAAAAAGTCGGCTATGTCTCTAAATGCACTACGTGTGAGTAGGAGCAGAAAGGGGAAAAGTGGAAATTCGTCACTGTAGAAAATGACTTAAACAAATAAGGTTAAACTGAAAAATAATCAAACACTACCCTCATTCAAACCAAAAGGAAAAAATTCAGAAAACAAAAGAATTTCAAAAAAACACACAGTTACCAAGGGTGTACCTGGACAAGGTATACCCTTATTTGCACACAACGGGGAGGGAGGGTCAGTATGGAACAGCCCTTGTAAATGTAATAAAAAAACATTTTAGTCAAGGACCCACATGTAAAACAATGTGTGTGTCCCATATAAATGAACACGCTTCAATTTGAACAGACTACACAAACATAAAACATTTTCAAAAACAGGTGTAGCAGCTAACCATGTGCTTGGAGGTCAGCTGCCAAATGTTTGTTAGCCGGTTAGCTTTGGGTAGTCGTTACCAGGAGAAAAAGTCTTAAATTCTCGCTCTCAGGTTCTCATTAGAAAGGATTTTTTTTGCAAATAAATGTCACCAAATCATTTATGCTTTTGGGATGACATCTGTTTTTTTGTCCTTAAAAATGTTAGGTTACCTTAGAGAGGAGAGAATCTGGAGGCCTCCTGGCTGTGCAAAAGCATGCGGTCCTTCCGGGAAGGTGTGTGCAAAAAGTGACAAAGGAGCGTAATCCAAGTAGGTAATTCCTTTTAAAAAAGCTGATAAAAAGTACTCCTTGGAAGGATAAAACAGGGGTTAAAAATGAAAAAAGTTTACCCAAGCGCTTTCGTCCTATAAGACTTCTTCAGGGGTTTTGGTCTGTTGGACTGAGAGCTGCAGGCTTCTTTAAAAGATTTTGTCAGTCCAGACGTGGGCGTGGACCTCGGGGTCAGGAGGTCGTCCCTCCCACCTGCAACTCAGTCATTGGAGGAAACAGGTAGAAGTCATTGAACACTTGACAGCAGTGTGTTTTACCAATTAAGGCTTGATTGGCAGTAAAAAAAATGATATGCAACACTTTATAAGAATGAGGGTAGCTCATAATCAAACAATAAAATAAAGAAAATATAAAAGAAAGTGAGAAAGGAGGATAATGCTAAAGAAAATTATTATGATAAAGAAGGGGTAAGTCTGTTTGCATGTCTGTTCTCTAAGCTATGACTCCGCAGGGAGATAACCTGGCTCAGGCCGGTTAGGTTTGAGTTATGGGGAATAAAGGTGGCCACCATACAGCCCTTACGAGCTGCATAGAGACCACCTTTGTGCACGGGCACAGGCTAATCTTTAAAACCTGGTGAGCATGCTGGTCTATATGCAAATGTTAGGTGGCACAGAGTAGCTGGTTATAAAACTTTAAACTCTGTCCACCATTTAGGACAAACCCTTCCTGAAAGAAAAAAAAAAAAGAATAACTAATAAACACAGAAGAAATCAAAAAATTGTGTAGAGTTGGTCATTGAAGCGGGGGAACCTGGGGTTGTGTTTAGTGATGGGGTAGAGGTTCTGATGGGGGTCCAAGATGCTGGACACTGATGGTTAGGGTTAGGATCAGAGATGGATTAGGGTTATGAAAGGAGAGTTATTGTAATGGACTGCTGACACAATGGGTTATGGTTAGGGTTAGAGTTCTGGATATGGTATGATTTCATTGATGGTTATGGTTAGAAGGAGAGTTTGGGTGAACATGTATCTATGTGTTTATTATTGAATGTTATGTTGATGGGTTTAAGTTTAGGAATATGTTCCTAGAAATGGTTATGGTAAGTATCTTGAAATAAATGTACCAGATGCTGTGTTTGTTGATGAAATGGTTTCTTTCCTTAGGGGCTGTGAAACATAAGAGATGGAAACGAACCCAAGTGGTGAACCTCTGGCGCCATCTCGTGGCCAAACCTTTTTTTTGGTTTTAGGTATGCAATTCAAAAAAAAAAGAGAGACCCTGATGTAAGTAACCTCCTCAAAGGGATGTATTGCAGGTCACCAGAGCGGTTTGACCCTAGTTAAACCTGCATTCACAAACCTGGTGGGTTCTATTCAGTACATAACCCAATTTTTTTTCCTTTTTTTATTTTTATTTTTTATTTTTTTTCCTTTTTTCCTTTTTCTTTTCCTTTTTCCTGTTTTTTAGGGGGTTTTTTTTCCCCTTTTTGTTTTTCAGGTTTTTGTAGTTTTTTTTAAAAAAAGAATATTTTTTTTCCCCAAAAAGGAAAAATAGAAAAAAAGATTTTTTTTGTGTATACTACACCATTTTTTTGGCTTGGCCAACTTTAAAGGAGAGATGGAGAGGAAGAACACTTTAAGGTTTCCCTCGTTGTTTTAACCTGGGCCTGGTGCGGCTCCCAAAAAGGATCAAAAACCCATAACACCATCTAGCGGTGTAGGGAGTAGTTAACTACCCTCACCGTATGAATATCTCCAAGGAGAATGTACCTTTAAACCTTTAAAGAGAGAAGAGAGAGAAGGCTTGACACAGGATGAGGGGACTGAGAAGGCTCTGGTTTTATTAA
This sequence comes from Sprattus sprattus, assembly GCF_963457725.1. Classification (NCBI taxonomy): domain Eukaryota; kingdom Metazoa; phylum Chordata; class Actinopteri; order Clupeiformes; family Clupeidae; genus Sprattus; species Sprattus sprattus. The sequence goes on along the minus strand of NC_137909.1, from coordinate 112,615 downwards.
AAAAAAGGTAATAAAAATAATGCGTGTGTTTGTATTCTAGGGACTGGAGGACGTCGGACGAGGCTCCCGGATCCGGACTGGACTCACTGGAACAGGAGGAAGTGAAGCAGATCAAATGTGACTCCTAAAGGCTAAGTGCTTCACGTTGAGGTAGGAGATGGGTAAGTGCCATTACACCGCAAACCGTCAAAGATCACACAAGGTGTGATCACAAAATACAAACACTCGTTTATTCAAAAGTTCAAAGAATGTAAAAAAGGGAAGAAAAAAGGTGCTCGTAGGGACGCGAGGCCTAAGGGGAATTGTCACACCATAAAACCACATCACTCCATAACTGTTCCTGTTTTTCTGTAATGTTTGTCTTAAAAATTCAGCTATCTCACAGCTGAAGAGAAGCCGGAGGGGAAGCCCAGTCGCCAACGAGTTCCAGTACCCTGCTGCGGAGGTGTTGGGAGGTGATGAGGAGGTGCCGAACGCTTGCCAGGCTGTCGACACGCTACACTGATCAATCAATAAATAAATAAATATATGTTCAAAAAAACTCAGCAGCCATCTCAGTCCCGTCACAAGAGTGAAAAGCCACCCTCCAAATAGACCACTACTAAGTGGATATTAAGAGAATATATACTAGGAGTCTCAGTTAGCCACTGTCGTGAGAACTCTATGAAAAATAAGTCAACTCTATTGTGCAGAGAGATAATAATGATGATGTCTTAACCCTCCCACCCCCCCCACCCAACCCCCCTCCCCCATCCCAGGACCACTCCGACCTCTGACCAAGAAAAGAAAAGAGGTACAGAAACAGGGGAAAAAAATAAAAAACAATAAGGAACACTTCAATTGTGTCCCGGGTGACAAAGCAATACTCATGAAGGGGAATGTATGTATTTGTATGTGTGGGAGTTGGTGACCTGTTGAACCTAGACCCCCCCCTTTAATAGTTTAACTGATCCTGCCAAGACTCTAGAATGGCACGGGCAGTCACAGGCGTCCAGTGGATGCCGTCCGCCAGTGTGCGGAATTTCAGTGGATTTATTTCAGCGAGAAATCTGGCTCTTAGGGTCACCAACTCATTAAACCACCTGATGCTAGACTGCTGCTCTCTATCGAAACTGGTGTGAATATTCAGTAAGGGGATATGGATGGCGGCGCATGGGAAGGAGAGCTCCGCCTGTCTCAGGAGTTTTAAGAGACTTTTTCTAAGAGTGGCCTCCTGGTTCCTGTTGTGGCAGTTGTTTATGCCCACCGAGAGAATAAGAATCTTAACCGAGTCAATGGGCTGAGGTAACTTACGCATGAGTTCAAAAAGGTGGTCCATATTGGCCCCAGGATAGCTATCAATCTGCATGTTAAAATCCTGAAAAGCTGGTATTTTGGAGAGATTGGAATCACCCAAGATGACCTGCGGCTTTCTGATCACGATGTTCCATTCCTGCGCTTTCCTATTGCTGTTCATATGTCTCAGGGGTTCTTGTGACGGCTGCTTTTGTACTTTGCTTTTCAGGCTTAATCTATTTCCGCGGCCGCCCGGCTGACTAAGAGGGGACACTGACGAGGGCTTTAATGATGTTAGCACGGCGGGAGTGGTGAGTTTGTTGCTGCTACCCGCGCTCGTGTGACTGAAAGCGTCAGTGTTACCCAGTGTCAACCTGGCTGCGTTGGTAGAAGTACCGGGTCTCGACAGTGTGAGGGGAGGAGGGCGTGGGGAGAGGCCCCCTGGCAGAGATGACTGGGAGGGTAGTATACTGCCTGCCGCCCCTGTGGGCCTAACCTGCACTAGGCTAGAAGAAGGTGTAATGCTAGCGTTGTTCAGTGTGTGTTCCAGGTCGGCCTCAGTCGCAGCTGGGCGCCGTGGAGCGGAGAGAGGGGGAGTGCCCTGCGGCTCAGCGGGAAGAGAAGGTTCAGATTGACTCGTACCCTCAAAGCATAGCTCTTGAGTAGGATCAGAGTGTCTCCTCATGTGTGTGTTAAACCTCGCTCTAGGCTCGCTGGCCACGCGCCCCTCAGTGCCACCCAGTGCACCCATGCCACGGACCTCAGCGTGGCTCTCGGGAACGGACAGGACCCCGTCAGAGAGGTGAGTCTGAAAAGTAGTGGCGGGAGATGGTGTTATAGCTAACGAGCCCGTTACTGGCTCGTTAGAGGGGGGGCTATTCTCACCTACAGTGGTCGGCGAACTGGACTGAGTATTGGAGTCCAGATGGTGGGACAGGAGAGGCCGCTCCGCTGACGGTGTGTGATGGATTACCAGCTGAGAGGAGGTAAGAAGGTGTTTTCTATCGTGGGTTGTACTCTTACTCTGTTTCTCTGTTGTGTTTGTAGGTGTTGGCAGACCCTGTTCGTTAACCGATGGTCGGGTTCTCTGTTCCCGCTGGGGGAGAGGGGGCCACTGGCGCTGACTGGGGATCTCCAGAGGTGTTAAAGAGCGCGTCTGCAGTAACCTGGTCTTAAGGTGCTCTACCGCGGTAAGATCTAACTTCTTTCTATATCGTGTCCTAGCCCACCTGAAGGCTCTGTCGTATGCGGTGGTATTGTAAGGTTTAATCACCCCATAGATGGACTCCCTCACTTGCTCGTAATGTTTTGCTAATGTGTTCAGATTGGACTCAATCCATCTGTTAGTGTTCTCCTTGATCTTTTCCAGTACCCAAGGACCCGGAGCTGCCGGTTTTACAAAAGTGGTTAGTGAATCCACTTTCCTCCTCATACCCAGCGGAACTGACTTATCTCTATTGCATTTAGCTAGAATAGATAAATGATGCGTGCATTGCATCAGTTGAAAGTATTGCTTTGTTAAGAGCAGTTCCTCTCTATCTACTATTGGATATGGTCTATGCTCGGTTTGTCTATGTGTTTCAGACAGTGCACTAAAACGGTTGGACAGGAGCAGTGAAGGGGCCCTGCTACGTGCTGCCATCGAGGAAACTCTGTGGACCTGAGACGCTCTTGGAAGGGGTAAAACAATTAGAAGCCTCGGTCAGAGGTCGGAGATGAGTCCAACCAAGGACTAGAAACAGAGCCTCTAGGGGCTTCTCAGTGTGGATATCTAGTAATGACTTGGGGATCAGTGTGGGCTATATATTAATCAAGGTGTACTGTAGTACAGAAGGCTAAGTTCAAGCTTCAGTTAAAGCTAAGACACACGACTGGGGGAGTAATGCGTTACCAAAAAAGTCGGCTATGTCTCTAAATGCACTACGTGTGAGTAGGAGCAGAAAGGGGAAAAGTGGAAATTCGTCACTGTAGAAAATGACTTAAACAAATAAGGTTAAACTGAAAAATAATCAAACACTACCCTCATTCAAACCAAAAGGAAAAAATTCAGAAAACAAAAGAATTTCAAAAAAACACACAGTTACCAAGGGTGTACCTGGACAAGGTATACCCTTATTTGCACACAACGGGGAGGGAGGGTCAGTATGGAACAGCCCTTGTAAATGTAATAAAAAACATTTTAGTCAAGGACCCACATGTAAAACAATGTGTGTGTCCCATATAAATGAACACGCTTCAATTTGAACAGACTACACAAACATAAAACATTTTCAAAAACAGGTGTAGCAGCTAACCATGTGCTTGGAGGTCAGCTGCCAAATGTTTGTTAGCCGGTTAGCTTTGGGTAGTCGTTACCAGGAGAAAAAGTCTTAAATTCTCGCTCTCAGGTTCTCATTAGAAAGGATTTTTTTTGCAAATAAATGTCACCAAATCATTTATGCTTTTGGGATGACATCTGTTTTTTTGTCCTTAAAAATGTTAGGTTACCTTAGAGAGGAGAGAATCTGGAGGCCTCCTGGCTGTGCAAAAGCATGCGGTCCTTCCGGGAAGGTGTGTGCAAAAAGTGACAAAGGAGCGTAATCCAAGTAGGTAATTCCTTTTAAAAAAGCTGATAAAAAGTACTCCTTGGAAGGATAAAACAGGGGTTAAAAATGAAAAAAGTTTACCCAAGCGCTTTCGTCCTATAAGACTTCTTCAGGGGTTTTGGTCTGTTGGACTGAGAGCTGCAGGCTTCTTTAAAAGATTTTGTCAGTCCAGACGTGGGCGTGGACCTCGGGGTCAGGAGGTCGTCCCTCCCACCTGCAACTCAGTCATTGGAGGAAACAGGTAGAAGTCATTGAACACTTGACAGCAGTGTGTTTTACCAATTAAGGCTTGATTGGCAGTAAAAAAAATGATATGCAACACTTTATAAGAATGAGGGTAGCTCATAATCAAACAATAAAATAAAGAAAATATAAAAGAAAGTGAGAAAGGAGGATAATGCTAAAGAAAATTATTATGATAAAGAAGGGGTAAGTCTGTTTGCATGTCTGTTCTCTAAGCTATGACTCCGCAGGGAGATAACCTGGCTCAGGCCGGTTAGGTTTGAGTTATGGGGAATAAAGGTGGCCACCATACAGCCCTTACGAGCTGCATAGAGACCACCTTTGTGCACGGGCACAGGCTAATCTTTAAAACCTGGTGAGCATGCTGGTCTATATGCAAATGTTAGGTGGCACAGAGTAGCTGGTTATACAACTTTAAACTCTGTCCACCATTTAGGACAAACCCTTCCTGAAAGAAAAAAAAAAAAGAATAACTAATAAACACAGAAGAAATCAAAAAATTGTGTAGAGTTGGTCATTGAAGCGGGGGAACCTGGGGTTGTGTTTAGTGATGGGGTAGATGTTCTGATGGGGGTCCAAGATGCTGGACACTGATGGTTAGGGTTAGGATCAGAGATGGATTAGGGTTATGAAAGGAGAGTTATTGTAATGGACTGCTGACACAATGGGTTATGGTTAGGGTTAGAGTTCTGGATATGGTATGATTTCATTGATGGTTATGGTTAGAAGGAGAGTTTGGGTGAACATGTATCTATGTGTTTATTATTGAATGTTATGTTGATGGGTTTAAGTTTAGGAATATGTTCCTAGAAATGGTTATGGTAAGTATCTTGAAATAAATGTACCAGATGCTGTGTTTGTTGATGAAATGGTTTCTTTCCTTAGGGGCTGTGAAACATAAGAGATGGAAACGAACCCAAGTGGTGAACCTCTGGCGCCATCTCGTGGCCAAACCTTTTTTTTGGTTTTAGGTATGCAATTCAAAAAAAAAAGAGAGACCCTGATGTAAGTAACCTCCTCAAAGGGATGTATTGCAGGTCACCAGAGCGGTTTGACCCTAGTTAAACCTGCATTCACAAACCTGGTGGGTTCTATTCAGTACATAACCCAATTTTTTTTCCTTTTTTTATTTTTATTTTTTATTTTTTTTCCTTTTTTCCTTTTTCTTTTCCTTTTTCCTGTTTTTTAGGGGTTTTTTTTTCCCCTTTTTGTTTTTCAGGTTTTTGTAGTTTTTTTTAAAAAAAGAATATTTTTTTTCCCCAAAAAGGAAAAATAGAAAAAAAGATTTTTTTTGTGTATACTACACCATTTTTTTGGCTTGGCCAACTTTAAAGGAGAGATGGAGAGGAAGAACACTTTAAGGTTTCCCTCGTTGTTTTAACCTGGGCCTGGTGCGGCTCCCAAAAAGGATCAAAAACCCATAACACCATCTAGCGGTGTAGGGAGTAGTTAACTACCCTCACCGTATGAATATCTCCAAGGAGAATGTACCTTTAAACCTTTAAAGAGAGAAGAGAGAGAAGGCTTGACACAGGATGAGGGGACTGAGAAGGCTCTGGTTTTATTAAAAAAAAGGTAATAAAAATAATGCGTGTGTTTGTATTCTAGGGACTGGAGGACGTCGGACGAGGCTCCCGGATCCGGACTGGACTCACTGGAACAGGAGGAAGTGAAGCAGATCAAATGTGACTCCTAAAGGCTAAGTGCTTCACGTTGAGGTAGGAGATGGGTAAGTGCCATTACACCGCAAACCGTCAAAGATCACACAAGGTGTGATCACAAAATACAAACACTCGTTTATTCAAAAGTTCAAAGAATGTAAAAAAGGGAAGAAAAAAGGTGCTCGTAGGGACGCGAGGCCTAAGGGGAATTGTCACACCATAAAACCACATCACTCCATAACTGTTCCTGTTTTTCTGTAATGTTTGTCTTAAAAATTCAGCTATCTCACAGCTGAAGAGAAGCCGGAGGGGAAGCCCAGTCGCCAACGAGTTCCAGTACCCTGCTGCGGAGGTGTTGGGAGGTGATGAGGAGGTGCCGAACGCTTGCCAGGCTGTCGACACGCTACACTGATCAATCAATAAATAAATAAATATATGTTCAAAAAAACTCAGCAGCCATCTCAGTCCCGTCACAAGAGTGAAAAGCCACCCTCCAAATAGACCACTACTAAGTGGATATTAAGAGAATATATACTAGGAGTCTCAGTTAGCCACTGTCGTGAGAACTCTATGAAAAATAAGTCAACTCTATTGTGCAGAGAGATAATAATGATGATGTCTTAACCCTCCCACCCCCCCCACCCAACCCCCCTCCCCCATCCCAGGACCACTCCGACCTCTGACCAAGAAAAGAAAAGAGGTACAGAAACAGGGGAAAAAAATAAAAAACAATAAGGAACACTTCAATTGTGTCCCGGGTGACAAAGCAATACTCATGAAGGGGAATGTATGTATTTGTATGTGTGGGAGTTGGTGACCTGTTGAACCTAGACCCCCCCCTTTAATAGTTTAACTGATCCTGCCAAGACTCTAGAATGGCACGGGCAGTCACAGGCGTCCAGTGGATGCCGTCCGCCAGTGTGCGGAATTTCAGTGGATTTATTTCAGCGAGAAATCTGGCTCTTAGGGTCACCAACTCATTAAACCACCTGATGCTAGACTGCTGCTCTCTATCGAAACTGGTGTGAATATTCAGTAAGGGGATATGGATGGCGGCGCATGGGAAGGAGAGCTCCGCCTGTCTCAGGAGTTTTAAGAGACTTTTTCTAAGAGTGGCCTCCTGGTTCCTGTTGTGGCAGTTGTTTATGCCCACCGAGAGAATAAGAATCTTAACCGAGTCAATGGGCTGAGGTAACTTACGCATGAGTTCAAAAAGGTGGTCCATATTGGCCCCAGGATAGCTATCAATCTGCATGTTAAAATCCTGAAAAGCTGGTATTTTGGAGAGATTGGAATCACCCAAGATGACCTGCGGCTTTCTGATCACGATGTTCCATTCCTGCGCTTTCCTATTGCTGTTCATATGTCTCAGGGGTTCTTGTGACGGCTGCTTTTGTACTTTGCTTTTCAGGCTTAATCTATTTCCGCGGCCGCCCGGCTGACTAAGAGGGGACACTGACGAGGGCTTTAATGATGTTAGCACGGCGGGAGTGGTGAGTTTGTTGCTGCTACCCGCGCTCGTGTGACTGAAAGCGTCAGTGTTACCCAGTGTCAACCTGGCTGCGTTGGTAGAAGTACCGGGTCTCGACAGTGTGAGGGGAGGAGGGCGTGGGGAGAGGCCCCCTGGCAGAGATGACTGGGAGGGTAGTATACTGCCTGCCGCCCCTGTGGGCCTAACCTGCACTAGGCTAGAAGAAGGTGTAATGCTAGCGTTGTTCAGTGTGTGTTCCAGGTCGGCCTCAGTCGCAGCTGGGCGCCGTGGAGCGGAGAGAGGGGGAGTGCCCTGCGGCTCAGCGGGAAGAGAAGGTTCAGATTGACTCGTACCCTCAAAGCATAGCTCTTGAGTAGGATCAGAGTGTCTCCTCATGTGTGTGTTAAACCTCGCTCTAGGCTCGCTGGCCACGCGCCCCTCAGTGCCACCCAGTGCACCCATGCCACGGACCTCAGCGTGGCTCTCGGGAACGGACAGGACCCCGTCAGAGAGGTGAGTCTGAAAAGTAGTGGCGGGAGATGGTGTTATAGCTAACGAGCCCGTTACTGGCTCGTTAGAGGGGGGGCTATTCTCACCTACAGTGGTCGGCGAACTGGACTGAGTATTGGAGTCCAGATGGTGGGACAGGAGAGGCCGCTCCGCTGACGGTGTGTGATGGATTACCAGCTGAGAGGAGGTAAGAAGGTGTTTTCTATCGTGGGTTGTACTCTTACTCTGTTTCTCTGTTGTGTTTGTAGGTGTTGGCAGACCCTGTTCGTTAACCGATGGTCGGGTTCTCTGTTCCCGCTGGGGGAGAGGGGGCCACTGGCGCTGACTGGGGATCTCCAGAGGTGTTAAAGAGCGCGTCTGCAGTAACCTGGTCTTAAGGTGCTCTACCGCGGTAAGATCTAACTTCTTTCTATATCGTGTCCTAGCCCACCTGAAGGCTCTGTCGTATGCGGTGGTATTGTAAGGTTTAATCACCCCATAGATGGACTCCCTCACTTGCTCGTAATGTTTTGCTAATGTGTTCAGATTGGACTCAATCCATCTGTTAGTGTTCTCCTTGATCTTTTCCAGTACCCAAGGACCCGGAGCTGCCGGTTTTACAAAAGTGGTTAGTGAATCCACTTTCCTCCTCATACCCAGCGGAACTGACTTATCTCTATTGCATTTAGCTAGAATAGATAAATGATGCGTGCATTGCATCAGTTGAAAGTATTGCTTTGTTAAGAGCAGTTCCTCTCTATCTACTATTGGATATGGTCTATGCTCGGTTTGTCTATGTGTTTCAGACAGTGCACTAAAACGGTTGGACAGGAGCAGTGAAGGGGCCCTGCTACGTGCTGCCATCGAGGAAACTCTGTGGACCTGAGACGCTCTTGGAAGGGGTAAAACAATTAGAAGCCTCGGTCAGAGGTCGGAGATGAGTCCAACCAAGGACTAGAAACAGAGCCTCTAGGGGCTTCTCAGTGTGGATATCTAGTAATGACTTGGGGATCAGTGTGGGCTATATATTAATCAAGGTGTACTGTAGTACAGAAGGCTAAGTTCAAGCTTCAGTTAAAGCTAAGACACACGACTGGGGGAGTAATGCGTTACCAAAAAAGTCGGCTATGTCTCTAAATGCACTACGTGTGAGTAGGAGCAGAAAGGGGAAAAGTGGAAATTCGTCACTGTAGAAAATGACTTAAACAAATAAGGTTAAACTGAAAAATAATCAAACACTACCCTCATTCAAACCAAAAGGAAAAAATTCAGAAAACAAAAGAATTTCAAAAAAACACACAGTTACCAAGGGTGTACCTGGACAAGGTATACCCTTATTTGCACACAACGGGGAGGGAGGGTCAGTATGGAACAGCCCTTGTAAATGTAATAAAAAACATTTTAGTCAAGGACCCACATGTAAAACAATGTGTGTGTCCCATATAAATGAACACGCTTCAATTTGAACAGACTACACAAACATAAAACATTTTCAAAAACAGGTGTAGCAGCTAACCATGTGCTTGGAGGTCAGCTGCCAAATGTTTGTTAGCCGGTTAGCTTTGGGTAGTCGTTACCAGGAGAAAAAGTCTTAAATTCTCGCTCTCAGGTTCTCATTAGAAAGGATTTTTTTTGCAAATAAATGTCACCAAATCATTTATGCTTTTGGGATGACATCTGTTTTTTTGTCCTTAAAAATGTTAGGTTACCTTAGAGAGGAGAGAATCTGGAGGCCTCCTGGCTGTGCAAAAGCATGCGGTCCTTCCGGGAAGGTGTGTGCAAAAAGTGACAAAGGAGCGTAATCCAAGTAGGTAATTCCTTTTAAAAAAGCTGATAAAAAGTACTCCTTGGAAGGATAAAACAGGGGTTAAAAATGAAAAAAGTTTACCCAAGCGCTTTCGTCCTATAAGACTTCTTCAGGGGTTTTGGTCTGTTGGACTGAGAGCTGCAGGCTTCTTTAAAAGATTTTGTCAGTCCAGACGTGGGCGTGGACCTCGGGGTCAGGAGGTCGTCCCTCCCACCTGCAACTCAGTCATTGGAGGAAACAGGTAGAAGTCATTGAACACTTGACAGCAGTGTGTTTTACCAATTAAGGCTTGATTGGCAGTAAAAAAAATGATATGCAACACTTTATAAGAATGAGGGTAGCTCATAATCAAACAATAAAATAAAGAAAATATAAAAGAAAGTGAGAAAGGAGGATAATGCTAAAGAAAATTATTATGATAAAGAAGGGGTAAGTCTGTTTGCATGTCTGTTCTCTAAGCTATGACTCCGCAGGGAGATAACCTGGCTCAGGCCGGTTAGGTTTGAGTTATGGGGAATAAAGGTGGCCACCATACAGCCCTTACGAGCTGCATAGAGACCACCTTTGTGCACGGGCACAGGCTAATCTTTAAAACCTGGTGAGCATGCTGGTCTATATGCAAATGTTAGGTGGCACAGAGTAGCTGGTTATAAAACTTTAAACTCTGTCCACCATTTAGGACAAACCCTTCCTGAAAGAAAAAAAAAAAAGAATAACTAATAAACACAGAAGAGCGGGGGAACCTGGGGTTGTGTTTAGTGATGGGGTAGATGTTCTGATGGGGGTCCAAGATGCTGGACACTGATGGTTAGGGTTAGGATCAGAGATGGATTAGGGTTATGAAAGGAGAGTTATTGTAATGGACTGCTGACACAATGGGTTTTGGTTAGGGTTAGAGTTCTGGATATGGTATGATTTCATTGATGGTTATGGTTAGAAGGAGAGTTTGGGTGAACATGTATCTATGTGTTTATTATTGAATGTTATGTTGATGGGTTTAAGTTTAGGAATATGTTCCTAGAAATGGTTATGGTAAGTATCTTGAAATAAATGTACCAGATGCTGTGTTTGTTGATGAAATGGTTTCTTTCCTTAGGGGCTGTGAAACATAAGAGATGGAAACGAACCCAAGTGGTGAACCTCTGGCGCCATCTCGTGGCCAAACCTTTTTTTTGGTTTTAGGTATGCAATTCAAAAAAAAAAGAGAGACCCTGATGTAAGTAACCTCCTCAAAGGGATGTATTGCAGGTCACCAGAGCGGTTTGACCCTAGTTAAACCTGCATTCACAAACCTGGTGGGTTCTATTCAGTACATAACCCAATTTTTTTTCCTTTTTTTATTTTTATTTTTTATTTTTTTTCCTTTTTTCCTTTTTCTTTTCCTTTTTCCTGTTTTTTAGGGGGTTTTTTTTCCCCTTTTTGTTTTTCAGGTTTTTGTAGTTTTTTTTAAAAAAAGAATATTTTTTTTCCCCAAAAAGGAAAGATAGAAAAAAAGATTTTTTTTGTGTATACTACACCATTTTTTTGGCTTGGCCAACTTTAAAGGAGAGATGGAGAGGAAGAACACTTTAAGGTTTCCCTCGTTGTTTTAACCTGGGCCTGGTGCGGCTCCCAAAAAGGATCAAAAACCCATAACACCATCTAGCGGTGTAGGGAGTAGTTAACTACCCTCACCGTATGAATATCTCCAAGGAGAATGTACCTTTAAACCTTTAAAGAGAGAAGAGAGAGAAGGCTTGACACAGGATGAGGGGACTGAGAAGGCTCTGGTTTTATTAAAAAAAAGGTAATAAAAATAATGCGTGTGTTTGTATTCTAGGGACTGGAGGACGTCGGACGAGGCTCCCGGATCCGGACTGGACTCACTGGAACAGGAGGAAGTGAAGCAGATCAAATGTGACTCCTAAAGGCTAAGTGCTTCACGTTGAGGTAGGAGATGGGTAAGTGCCATTACACCGCAAACCGTCAAAGATCACACAAGGTGTGATCACAAAATACAAACACTCGTTTATTCAAAAGTTCAAAGAATGTAAAAAAGGGAAGAAAAAAGGTGCTCGTAGGGACGCGAGGCCTAAGGGGAATTGTCACACCATAAAACCACATCACTCCATAACTGTTCCTGTTTTTCTGTAATGTTTGTCTTAAAAATTCAGCTATCTCACAGCTGAAGAGAAGCCGGAGGGGAAGCCCAGTCGCCAACGAGTTCCAGTACCCTGCTGCGGAGGTGTTGGGAGGTGATGAGGAGGTGCCGAACGCTTGCCAGGCTGTCGACACGCTACACTGATCAATCAATAAATAAATAAATATATGTTCAAAAAAACTCAGCAGCCATCTCAGTCCCGTCACAAGAGTGAAAAGCCACCCTCCAAATAGACCACTACTAAGTGGATATTAAGAGAATATATACTAGGAGTCTCAGTTAGCCACTGTCGTGAGAACTCTATGAAAAATAAGTCAACTCTATTGTGCAGAGAGATAATAATGATGATGTCTTAAACCTCCCACCCCCCCCCACCCAACCCCCCTCCCCCATCCCAGGACCACTCCGACCTCTGACCAAGAAAAGAAAAGAGGTACAGAAACAGGGGAAAAAAATAAAAAACAATAAGGAACACTTCAATTGTGTCCCGGGTGACAAAGCAATACTCATGAAGGGGAATGTATGTATTTGTATGTGTGGGAGTTGGTGACCTGTTGAACCTAGACCCCCCCCTTTAATAGTTTAACTGATCCTGCCAAGACTCTAGAATGGCACGGGCAGTCACAGGCGTCCAGTGGATGCCGTCCGCCAGTGTGCGGAATTTCAGTGGATTTATTTCAGCGAGAAATCTGGCTCTTAGGGTCACCAACTCATTAAACCACCTGATGCTAGACTGCTGCTCTCTATCGAAACTGGTGTGAATATTCAGTAAGGGGATATGGATGGCGGCGCATGGGAAGGAGAGCTCCGCCTGTCTCAGGAGTTTTAAGAGACTTTTTCTAAGAGTGGCCTCCTGGTTCCTGTTGTGGCAGTTGTTTATGCCCACCGAGAGAATAAGAATCTTAACCGAGTCAATGGGCTGAGGTAACTTACGCATGAGTTCAAAAAGGTGGTCCATATTGGCCCCAGGATAGCTATCAATCTGCATGTTAAAATCCTGAAAAGCTGGTATTTTGGAGAGATTGGAATCACCCAAGATGACCTGCGGCTTTCTGATCACGATGTTCCATTCCTGCGCTTTCCTATTGCTGTTCATATGTCTCAGGGGTTCTTGTGACGGCTGCTTTTGTACTTTGCTTTTCAGGCTTAATCTATTTCCGCGGCCGCCCGGCTGACTAAGAGGGGACACTGACGAGGGCTTTAATGATGTTAGCACGGCGGGAGTGGTGAGTTTGTTGCTGCTACCCGCGCTCGTGTGACTGAAAGCGTCAGTGTTACCCAGTGTCAACCTGGCTGCGTTGGTAGAAGTACCGGGTCTCGACAGTGTGAGGGGAGGAGGGCGTGGGGAGAGGCCCCCTGGCAGAGATGACTGGGAGGGTAGTATACTGCCTGCCGCCCCTGTGGGCCTAACCTGCACTAGGCTAGAAGAAGGTGTAATGCTAGCGTTGTTCAGTGTGTGTTCCAGGTCGGCCTCAGTCGCAGCTGGGCGCCGTGGAGCGGAGAGAGGGGGAGTGCCCTGCGGCTCAGCGGGAAGAGAAGGTTCAGATTGACTCGTACCCTCAAAGCATAGCTCTTGAGTAGGATCAGAGTGTCTCCTCATGTGTGTGTTAAACCTCGCTCTAGGCTCGCTGGCCACGCGCCCCTCAGTGCCACCCAGTGCACCCATGCCACGGACCTCAGCGTGGCTCTCGGGAACGGACAGGACCCCGTCAGAGAGGTGAGTCTGAAAAGTAGTGGCGGGAGATGGTGTTATAGCTAACGAGCCCGTTACTGGCTCGTTAGAGGGGGGGCTATTCTCACCTACAGTGGTCGGCGAACTGGACTGAGTATTGGAGTCCAGATGGTGGGACAGGAGAGGCCGCTCCGCTGACGGTGTGTGATGGATTACCAGCTGAGAGGAGGTAAGAAGGTGTTTTCTATCGTGGGTTGTACTCTTACTCTGTTTCTCTGTTGTGTTTGTAGGTGTTGGCAGACCCTGTTCGTTAACCGATGGTCGGGTTCTCTGTTCCCGCTGGGGGAGAGGGGGCCACTGGCGCTGACTGGGGATCTCCAGAGGTGTTAAAGAGCGCGTCTGCAGTAACCTGGTCTTAAGGTGCTCTACCGCGGTAAGATCTAACTTCTTTCTATATCGTGTCCTAGCCCACCTGAAGGCTCTGTCGTATGCGGTGGTATTGTAAGGTTTAATCACCCCATAGATGGACTCCCTCACTTGCTCGTAATGTTTTGCTAATGTGTTCAGATTGGACTCAATCCATCTGTTAGTGTTCTCCTTGATCTTTTCCAGTACCCAAGGACCCGGAGCTGCCGGTTTTACAAAAGTGGTTAGTGAATCCACTTTCCTCCTCATACCCAGCGGAACTGACTTATCTCTATTGCATTTAGCTAGAATAGATAAATGATGCGTGCATTGCATCAGTTGAAAGTATTGCTTTGTTAAGAGCAGTTCCTCTCTATCTACTATTGGATATGGTCTATGCTCGGTTTGTCTATGTGTTTCAGACAGTGCACTAAAACGGTTGGACAGGAGCAGTGAAGGGGCCCTGCTACGTGCTGCCATCGAGGAAACTCTGTGGACCTGAGACGCTCTTGGAAGGGGTAAAACAATTAGAAGCCTCGGTCAGAGGTCGGAGATGAGTCCAACCAAGGACTAGAAACAGAGCCTCTAGGGGCTTCTCAGTGTGGATATCTAGTAATGACTTGGGGATCAGTGTGGGCTATATATTAATCAAGGTGTACTGTAGTACAGAAGGCTAAGTTCAAGCTTCAGTTAAAGCTAAGACACACGACTGGGGGAGTAATGCGTTACCAAAAAAGTCGGCTATGTCTCTAAATGCACTACGTGTGAGTAGGAGCAGAAAGGGGAAAAGTGGAAATTCGTCACTGTAGAAAATGACTTAAACAAATAAGGTTAAACTGAAAAATAATCAAACACTACCCTCATTCAAACCAAAAGGAAAAAATTCAGAAAACAAAAGAATTTCAAAAAAACACACAGTTACCAAGGGTGTACCTGGACAAGGTATACCCTTATTTGCACACAACGGGGAGGGAGGGTCAGTATGGAACAGCCCTTGTAAATGTAATAAAAAACATTTTAGTCAAGGACCCACATGTAAAACAATGTGTGTGTCCCATATAAATGAACACGCTTCAATTTGAACAGACTACACAAACATAAAACATTTTCAAAAACAGGTGTAGCAGCTAACCATGTGCTTGGAGGTCAGCTGCCAAATGTTTGTTAGCCGGTTAGCTTTGGGTAGTCGTTACCAGGAGAAAAAGTCTTAAATTCTCGCTCTCAGGTTCTCATTAGAAAGGATTTTTTTTGCAAATAAATGTCACCAAATCATTTATGCTTTTGGGATGACATCTGTTTTTTTGTCCTTAAAAATGTTAGGTTACCTTAGAGAGGAGAGAATCTGGAGGCCTCCTGGCTGTGCAAAAGCATGCGGTCCTTCCGGGAAGGTGTGTGCAAAAAGTGACAAAGGAGCGTAATCCAAGTAGGTAATTCCTTTTAAAAAAGCTGATAAAAAGTACTCCTTGGAAGGATAAAACAGGGGTTAAAAATGAAAAAAGTTTACCCAAGCGCTTTCGTCCTATAAGACTTCTTCAGGGGTTTTGGTCTGTTGGACTGAGAGCTGCAGGCTTCTTTAAAAGATTTTGTCAGTCCAGACGTGGGCGTGGACCTCGGGGTCAGGAGGTCGTCCCTCCCACCTGCAACTCAGTCATTGGAGGAAACAGGTAGAAGTCATTGAACACTTGACAGCAGTGTGTTTTACCAATTAAGGCTTGATTGGCAGTAAAAAAAATGATATGCAACACTTTATAAGAATGAGGGTAGCTCATAATCAAACAATAAAATAAAGAAAATATAAAAGAAAGTGAGAAAGGAGGATAATGCTAAAGAAAATTATTATGATAAAGAAGGGGTAAGTCTGTTTGCATGTCTGTTCTCTAAGCTATGACTCCGCAGGGAGATAACCTGGCTCAGGCCGGTTAGGTTTGAGTTATGGGGAATAAAGGTGGCCACCATACAGCCCTTACGAGCTGCATAGAGACCACCTTTGTGCACGGGCACAGGCTAATCTTTAAAACCTGGTGAGCATGCTGGTCTATATGCAAATGTTAGGTGGCACAGAGTAGCTGGTTATAAAACTTTAAACTCTGTCCACCATTTAGGACAAACCCTTCCTGAAAGAAAAAAAAAAAAGAATAACTAATAAACACAGAAGAAATCAAAAAATTGTGTAGAGTTGGTCATTGAAGCGGGGGAACCTGGGGTTGTGTTTAGTGATGGGGTAGATGTTCTGATGGGGGTCCAAGATGCTGGACACTGATGGTTAGGGTTAGGATCAGAGATGGATTAGGGTTATGAAAGGAGAGTTATTGTAATGGACTGCTGACACAATGGGTTATGGTTAGGGTTAGAGTTCTGGATATGGTATGATTTCATTGATGGTTATGGTTAGAAGGAGAGTTTGGGTGAACATGTATCTATGTGTTTATTATTGAATGTTATGTTGATGGGTTTAAGTTTAGGAATATGTTCCTAGAAATGGTTATGGTAAGTATCTTGAAATAAATGTACCAGATGCTGTGTTTGTTGATGAAATGGTTTCTTTCCTTAGGGGCTGTGAAACATAAGAGATGGAAACGAACCCAAGTGGTGAACCTCTGGCGCCATCTCGTGGCCAAACCTTTTTTTTGGTTTTAGGTATGCAATTCAAAAAAAAAGAGAGACCCTGATGTAAGTAACCTCCTCAAAGGGATGTATTGCAAGTCACCAGAGCGGTTTGACCCTAGTTAAACCTGCATTCACAAACCTGGTGGGTTCTATTCAGTACATAACCCAATTTTTTTTCCTTTTTTTATTTTTATTTTTTATTTTTTTTCCTTTTTTCCTTTTTCTTTTCCTTTTTCCTGTTTTTTAGGGGGGTTTTTTTCCCCTTTTTGTTTTTCAGGTTTTTGTAGTTTTTTTTAAAAAAAGAATATTTTTTTTCCCCAAAAAGGAAAGATAGAAAAAAAGATTTTTTTTGTGTATACTACACCATTTTTTTGGCTTGGCCAACTTTAAAGGAGAGATGGAGAGGAAGAACACTTTAAGGTTTCCCTCGTTGTTTTAACCTGGGCCTGGTGCGGCTCCCAAAAAGGATCAAAAACCCATAACACCATCTAGCGGTGTAGGGAGTAGTTAACTACCCTCACCGTATGAATATCTCCAAGGAGAATGTACCTTTAAACCTTTAAAGAGAGAAGAGAGAGAAGGCTTGACACAGGATGAGGGGACTGAGAAGGCTCTGGTTTTATTAAAAAAAAGGTAATAAAAATAATGCGTGTGTTTGTATTCTAGGGACTGGAGGACGTCGGACGAGGCTCCCGGATCCGGACTGGACTCACTGGAACAGGAGGAAGTGAAGCAGATCAAATGTGACTCCTAAAGGCTAAGTGCTTCACGTTGAGGTAGGAGATGGGTAAGTGCCATTACACCGCAAACCGTCAAAGATCACACAAGGTGTGATCACAAAATACAAACACTCGTTTATTCAAAAGTTCAAAGAATGTAAAAAAGGGAAGAAAAAAGGTGCTCGTAGGGACGCGAGGCCTAAGGGGAATTGTCACACCATAAAACCACATCACTCCATAACTGTTCCTGTTTTTCTGTAATGTTTGTCTTAAAAATTCAGCTATCTCACAGCTGAAGAGAAGCCGGAGGGGAAGCCCAGTCGCCAACGAGTTCCAGTACCCTGCTGCGGAGGTGTTGGGAGGTGATGAGGAGGTGCCGAACGCTTGCCAGGCTGTCGACACGCTACACTGATCAATCAATAAATAAATAAATATATGTTCAAAAAAACTCAGCAGCCATCTCAGTCCCGTCACAAGAGTGAAAAGCCACCCTCCAAATAGACCACTACTAAGTGGATATTAAGAGAATATATACTAGGAGTCTCAGTTAGCCACTGTCGTGAGAACTCTATGAAAAATAAGTCAACTCTATTGTGCAGAGAGATAATAATGATGATGTCTTAACCCTCCCACCCCCCCCACCCAACCCCCCTCCCCCATCCCAGGACCACTCCGACCTCTGACCAAGAAAAGAAAAGAGGTACAGAAACAGGGGAAAAAAAAAAAAAACAATAAGGAACACTTCAATTGTGTCCCGGGTGACAAAGCAATACTCATGAAGGGGAATGTATGTATTTGTATGTGTGGGAGTTGGTGACCTGTTGAACCTAGACCCCCCCCTTTAATAGTTTAACTGATCCTGCCAAGACTCTAGAATGGCACGGGCAGTCACAGGCGTCCAGTGGATGCCGTCCGCCAGTGTGCGGAATTTCAGTGGATTTATTTCAGCGAGAAATCTGGCTCTTAGGGTCACCAACTCATTAAACCACCTGATGCTAGACTGCTGCTCTCTATCGAAACTGGTGTGAATATTCAGTAAGGGGATATGGATGGCGGCGCATGGGAAGGAGAGCTCCGCCTGTCTCAGGAGTTTTAAGAGACTTTTTCTAAGAGTGGCCTCCTGGTTCCTGTTGTGGCAGTTGTTTATGCCCACCGAGAGAATAAGAATCTTAACCGAGTCAATGGGCTGAGGTAACTTACGCATGAGTTCAAAAAGGTGGTCCATATTGGCCCCAGGATAGCTATCAATCTGCATGTTAAAATCCTGAAAAGCTGGTATTTTGGAGAGATTGGAATCACCCAAGATGACCTGCGGCTTTCTGATCACGATGTTCCATTCCTGCGCTTTCCTATTGCTGTTCATATGTCTCAGGGGTTCTTGTGACGGCTGCTTTTGTACTTTGCTTTTCAGGCTTAATCTATTTCCGCGGCCGCCCGGCTGACTAAGAGGGGACACTGACGAGGGCTTTAATGATGTTAGCACGGCGGGAGTGGTGAGTTTGTTGCTGCTACCCGCGCTCGTGTGACTGAAAGCGTCAGTGTTACCCAGTGTCAACCTGGCTGCGTTGGTAGAAGTACCGGGTCTCGACAGTGTGAGGGGAGGAGGGCGTGGGGAGAGGCCCCCTGGCAGAGATGACTGGGAGGGTAGTATACTGCCTGCCGCCCCTGTGGGCCTAACCTGCACTAGGCTAGAAGAAGGTGTAATGCTAGCGTTGTTCAGTGTGTGTTCAAGGTCGGCCTCAGTCGCAGCTGGGCGCCGTGGAGCGGAGAGAGGGGGAGTGCCCTGCGGCTCAGCGGGAAGAGAAGGTTCAGATTGACTCGTACCCTCAAAGCATAGCTCTTGAGTAGGATCAGAGTGTCTCCTCATGTGTGTGTTAAACCTCGCTCTAGGCTCGCTGGCCACGCGCCCCTCAGTGCCACCCAGTGCACCCATGCCACGGACCTCAGCGTGGCTCTCGGGAACGGACAGGACCCCGTCAGAGAGGTGAGTCTGAAAAGTAGTGGCGGGAGATGGTGTTATAGCTAACGAGCCCGTTACTGGCTCGTTAGAGGGGGGGCTATTCTCACCTACAGTGGTCGGCGAACTGGACTGAGTATTGGAGTCCAGATGGTGGGACAGGAGAGGCCGCTCCGCTGACGGTGTGTGATGGATTACCAGCTGAGAGGAGGTAAGAAGGTGTTTTCTATCGTGGGTTGTACTCTTACTCTGTTTCTCTGTTGTGTTTGTAGGTGTTGGCAGACCCTGTTCGTTAACCGATGGTCGGGTTCTCTGTTCCCGCTGGGGGAGAGGGGGCCACTGGCGCTGACTGGGGATCTCCAGAGGTGTTAAAGAGCGCGTCTGCAGTAACCTGGTCTTAAGGTGCTCTACCGCGGTAAGATCTAACTTCTTTCTATATCGTGTCCTAGCCCACCTGAAGGCTCTGTCGTATGCGGTGGTATTGTAAGGTTTAATCACCCCATAGATGGACTCCCTCACTTGCTCGTAATGTTTTGCTAATGTGTTCAGATTGGACTCAATCCATCTGTTAGTGTTCTCCTTGATCTTTTCCAGTACCCAAGGACCCGGAGCTGCCGGTTTTACAAAAGTGGTTAGTGAATCCACTTTCCTCCTCATACCCAGCGGAACTGACTTATCTCTATTGCATTTAGCTAGAATAGATAAATGATGCGTGCATTGCATCAGTTGAAAGTATTGCTTTGTTAAGAGCAGTTCCTCTCTATCTACTATTGGATATGGTCTATGCTCGGTTTGTCTATGTGTTTCAGACAGTGCACTAAAACGGTTGGACAGGAGCAGTGAAGGGGCCCTGCTACGTGCTGCCATCGAGGAAACTCTGTGGACCTGAGACGCTCTTGGAAGGGGTAAAACAATTAGAAGCCTCGGTCAGAGGTCGGAGATGAGTCCAACCAAGGACTAGAAACAGAGCCTCTAGGGGCTTCTCAGTGTGGATATCTAGTAATGACTTGGGGATCAGTGTGGGCTATATATTAATCAAGGTGTACTGTAGTACAGAAGGCTAAGTTCAAGCTTCAGTTAAAGCTAAGACACACGACTGGGGGAGTAATGCGTTACCAAAAAAGTCGGCTATGTCTCTAAATGCACTACGTGTGAGTAGGAGCAGAAAGGGGAAAAGTGGAAATTCGTCACTGTAGAAAATGACTTAAACAAATAAGGTTAAACTGAAAAATAATCAAACACTACCCTCATTCAAACCAAAAGGAAAAAATTCAGAAAACAAAAGAATTTCAAAAAAACACACAGTTACCAAGGGTGTACCTGGACAAGGTATACCCTTATTTGCACACAACGGGGAGGGAGGGTCAGTATGGAACAGCCCTTGTAAATGTAATAAAAAACATTTTAGTCAAGGACCCACATGTAAAACAATGTGTGTGTCCCATATAAATGAACACGCTTCAATTTGAACAGACTACACAAACATAAAACATTTTCAAAAACAGGTGTAGCAGCTAACCATGTGCTTGGAGGTCAGCTGCCAAATGTTTGTTAGCCGGTTAGCTTTGGGTAGTCGTTACCAGGAGAAAAAGTCTTAAATTCTCGCTCTCAGATTCTCATTAGAAAGGATTTTTTTTGCAAATAAATGTCACCAAATCATTTATGCTTTTGGGATGACATCTGTTTTTTTGTCCTTAAAAATGTTAGGTTACCTTAGAGAGGAGAGAATCTGGAGGCCTCCTGGCTGTGCAAAAGCATGCGGTCCTTCCGGGAAGGTGTGTGCAAAAAGTGACAAAGGAGCGTAATCCAAGTAGGTAATTCCTTTTAAAAAAGCTGATAAAAAGTACTCCTTGGAAGGATAAAACAGGGGTTAAAAATGAAAAAAGTTTACCCAAGCGCTTTCGTCCTATAAGACTTCTTCAGGGGTTTTGGTCTGTTGGACTGAGAGCTGCAGGCTTCTTTAAAAGATTTTGTCAGTCCAGACGTGGGCGTGGACCTCGGGGTCAGGAGGTCGTCCCTCCCACCTGCAACTCAGTCATTGGAGGAAACAGGTAGAAGTCATTGAACACTTGACAGCAGTGTGTTTTACCAATTAAGGCTTGATTGGCAGTAAAAAAAATGATATGCAACACTTTATAAGAATGAGGGTAGCTCATAATCAAACAATAAAATAAAGAAAATATAAAAGAAAGTGAGAAAGGAGGATAATGCTAAAGAAAATTATTATGATAAAGAAGGGGTAAGTCTGTTTGCATGTCTGTTCTCTAAGCTATGACTCCGCAGGGAGATAACCTGGCTCAGGCCGGTTAGGTTTGAGTTATGGGGAATAAAGGTGGCCACCATACAGCCCTTACGAGCTGCATAGAGACCACCTTTGTGCACGGGCACAGGCTAATCTTTAAAACCTGGTGAGCATGCTGGTCTATATGCAAATGTTAGGTGGCACAGAGTAGCTGGTTATAAAACTTTAAACTCTGTCCACCATTTAGGACAAACCCTTCCTGAAAGAAAAAAAAAAAAGAATAACTAATAAACACAGAAGAAATCAAAAAATTGTGTAGAGTTGGTCATTGAAGCGGGGGAACCTGGGGTTGTGTTTAGTGATGGGGTAGATGTTCTGATGGGGGTCCAAGATGCTGGACACTGATGGTTAGGGTTAGGATCAGAGATGGATTAGGGTTATGAAAGGAGAGTTATTGTAATGGACTGCTGACACAATGGGTTATGGTTAGGGTTAGAGTTCTGGATATGGTATGATTTCATTGATGGTTATGGTTAGAAGGAGAGTTTGGGTGAACATGTATCTATGTGTTTATTATTGAATGTTATGTTGATGGGTTTAAGTTTAGGAATATGTTCCTAGAAATGGTTATGGTAAGTTTCTTGAAATAAATGTACCAGATGCTGTGTTTGTTGATGAAATGGTTTCTTTCCTTAGGGGCTGTGAAACATAAGAGATGGAAACGAACCCAAGTGGTGAACCTCTGGCGCCATCTCGTGGCCAAACCTTTTTTTTGGTTTTAGGTATGCAATTCAAAAAAAAAGAGAGACCCTGATGTAAGTAACCTCCTCAAAGGGATGTATTGCAGGTCACCAGAGCGGTTTGACCCTAGTTAAACCTGCATTCACAAACCTGGTGGGTTCTATTCAGTACATAACCCAATTTTTTTTCCTTTTTTTATTTTTATTTTTTATTTTTTTTCCTTTTTTCCTTTTTCTTTTCCTTTTTCCTGTTTTTTAGGGGGTTTTTTTTCCCCTTTTTGTTTTTCAGGTTTTTGTAGTTTTTTTTAAAAAAAGAATATTTTTTTTCCCCAAAAAGGAAAGATAGAAAAAAAGATTTTTTTTGTGTATACTACACCATTTTTTTGGCTTGGCCAACTTTAAAGGAGAGATGGAGAGGAAGAACACTTTAAGGTTTCCCTCGTTGTTTTAACCTGGGCCTGGTGCGGCTCCCAAAAAGGATAAAAAACCCATAACACCATCTAGCGGTGTAGGGAGTAGTTAACTACCCTCACCGTATGAATATCTCCAAGGAGAATGTACCTTTAAACCTTTAAAGAGAGAAGAGAGAGAAGGCTTGACACAGGATGAGGGGACTGAGAAGGCTCTGGTTTTATTAAAAAAAAGGTAATAAAAATAATGCGTGTGTTTGTATTCTAGGGACTGGAGGACGTCGGACGAGGCTCCCGGATCCGGACTGGACTCACTGGAACAGGAGGAAGTGAAGCAGATCAAATGTGACTCCTAAAGGCTAAGTGCTTCACGTTGAGGTAGGAGATGGGTAAGTGCCATTACACCGCAAACCGTCAAAGATCACACAAGGTGTGATCACAAAATACAAACACTCGTTTATTCAAAAGTTCAAAGAATGTAAAAAAGGGAAGAAAAAAGGTGCTCGTAGGGACGCGAGGCCTAAGGGGAATTGTCACACCATAAAACCACATCACTCCATAACTGTTCCTGTTTTTCTGTAATGTTTGTCTTAAAAATTCAGCTATCTCACAGCTGAAGAGAAGCCGGAGGGGAAGCCCAGTCGCCAACGAGTTCCAGTACCCTGCTGCGGAGGTGTTGGGAGGTGATGAGGAGGTGCCGAACGCTTGCCAGGCTGTCGACACGCTACACTGATCAATCAATAAATAAATAAATATATGTTCAAAAAAACTCAGCAGCCATCTCAGTCCCGTCACAAGAGTGAAAAGCCACCCTCCAAATAGACCACTACTAAGTGGATATTAAGAGAATATATACTAGGAGTCTCAGTTAGCCACTGTCGTGAAAACTCTATGAAAAATAAGTCAACTCTATTGTGCAGAGAGATAATAATGATGATGTCTTAACCCTCCCACCCCCCCCACCCAACCCCCCTCCCCCATCCCAGGACCACTCCGACCTCTGACCAAGAAAAGAAAAGAGGTACAGAAACAGGGGAAAAAAATAAAAAACAATAAGGAACACTTCAATTGTGTCCCGGGTGACAAAGCAATACTCATGAAGGGGAATGTATGTATTTGTATGTGTGGGAGTTGGTGACCTGTTGAACCTAGACCCCCCCCTTTAATAGTTTAACTGATCCTGCCAAGACTCTAGAATGGCACGGGCAGTCACAGGCGTCCAGTGGATGCCGTCCGCCAGTGTGCGGAATTTCAGTGGATTTATTTCAGCGAGAAATCTGGCTCTTAGGGTCACCAACTCATTAAACCACCTGATGCTAGACTGCTGCTCTCTATCGAAACTGGTGTGGATATTCAGTAAGGGGATATGGATGGCGGCGCATGGGAAGGAGAGCTCCGCCTGTCTCAGGAGTTTTAAGAGACTTTTTCTAAGAGTGGCCTCCTGGTTCCTGTTGTGGCAGTTGTTTATGCCCACCGAGAGAATAAGAATCTTAACCGAGTCAATGGGCTGAGGTAACTTACGCATGAGTTCAAAAAGGTGGTCCATATTGGCCCCAGGATAGCTATCAATCTGCATGTTAAAATCCTGAAAAGCTGGTATTTTGGAGAGATTGGAATCACCCAAGATGACCTGCGGCTTTCTGATCACGATGTTCCATTCCTGCGCTTTCCTATTGCTGTTCATATGTCTCAGGGGTTCTTGTGACGGCTGCTTTTGTACTTTGCTTTTCAGGCTTAATCTATTTCCGCGGCCGCCCGGCTGACTAAGAGGGGACACTGACGAGGGCTTTAATGATGTTAGCACGGCGGGAGTGGTGAGTTTGTTGCTGCTACCCGCGCTCGTGTGACTGAAAGCGTCAGTGTTACCCAGTGTCAACCTGGCTGCGTTGGTAGAAGTACCGGGTCTCGACAGTGTGAGGGGAGGAGGGCGTGGGGAGAGGCCCCCTGGCAGAGATGACTGGGAGGGTAGTATACTGCCTGCCGCCCCTGTGGGCCTAACCTGCACTAGGCTAGAAGAAGGTGTAATGCTAGCGTTGTTCAGTGTGTGTTCCAGGTCGGCCTCAGTCGCAGCTGGGCGCCGTGGAGCGGAGAGAGGGGGAGTGCCCTGCGGCTCAGCGGGAAGAGAAGGTTCAGATTGACTCGTACCCTCAAAGCATAGCTCTTGAGTAGGATCAGAGTGTCTCCTCATGTGTGTGTTAAACCTCGCTCTAGGCTCGCTGGCCACGCGCCCCTCAGTGCCACCCAGTGCACCCATGCCACGGACCTCAGCGTGGCTCTCGGGAACGGACAGGACCCCGTCAGAGAGGTGAGTCTGAAAAGTAGTGGCGGGAGATGGTGTTATAGCTAACGAGCCCGTTACTGGCTCGTTAGAGGGGGGGCTATTCTCACCTACAGTGGTCGGCGAACTGGACTGAGTATTGGAGTCCAGATGGTGGGACAGGAGAGGCCGCTCCGCTGACGGTGTGTGATGGATTACCAGCTGAGAGGAGGTAAGAAGGTGTTTTCTATCGTGGGTTGTACTCTTACTCTGTTTCTCTGTTGTGTTTGTAGGTGTTGGCAGACCCTGTTCGTTAACCGATGGTCGGGTTCTCTGTTCCCGCTGGGGGAGAGGGGGCCACTGGCGCTGACTGGGGATCTCCAGAGGTGTTAAAGAGCGCGTCTGCAGTAACCTGGTCTTAAGGTGCTCTACCGCGGTAAGATCTAACTTCTTTCTATATCGTGTCCTAGCCCACCTGAAGGCTCTGTCGTATGCGGTGGTATTGTAAGGTTTAATCACCCCATAGATGGACTCCCTCACTTGCTCGTAATGTTTTGCTAATGTGTTCAGATTGGACTCAATCCATCTGTTAGTGTTCTCCTTGATCTTTTCCAGTACCCAAGGACCCGGAGCTGCCGGTTTTACAAAAGTGGTTAGTGAATCCACTTTCCTCCTCATACCCAGCGGAACTGACTTATCTCTATTGCATTTAGCTAGAATAGATAAATGATGCGTGCATTGCATCAGTTGAAAGTATTGCTTTGTTAAGAGCAGTTCCTCTCTATCTACTATTGGATATGGTCTATGCTCGGTTTGTCTATGTGTTTCAGACAGTGCACTAAAACGGTTGGACAGGAGCAGTGAAGGGGCCCTGCTACGTGCTGCCATCGAGGAAACTCTGTGGACCTGAGACGCTCTTGGAAGGGGTAAAACAATTAGAAGCCTCGGTCAGAGGTCGGAGATGAGTCCAACCAAGGACTAGAAACAGAGCCTCTAGGGGCTTCTCAGTGTGGATATCTAGTAATGACTTGGGGATCAGTGTGGGCTATATATTAATCAAGGTGTACTGTAGTACAGAAGGCTAAGTTCAAGCTTCAGTTAAAGCTAAGACACACGACTGGGGGAGTAATGCGTTACCAAAAAAGTCGGCTATGTCTCTAAATGCACTACGTGTGAGTAGGAGCAGAAAGGGGAAAAGTGGAAATTCGTCACTGTAGAAAATGACTTAAACAAATAAGGTTAAACTGAAAAATAATCAAACACTACCCTCATTCAAACCAAAAGGAAAAAATTCAGAAAACAAAAGAATTTCAAAAAAACACACAGTTACCAAGGGTGTACCTGGACAAGGTATACCCTTATTTGCACACAACGGGGAGGGAGGGTCAGTATGGAACAGCCCTTGTAAATGTAATAAAAAACATTTTAGTCAAGGACCCACATGTAAAACAATGTGTGTGTCCCATATAAATGAACACGCTTCAATTTGAACAGACTACACAAACATAAAACATTTTCAAAAACAGGTGTAGCAGCTAACCATGTGCTTGGAGGTCAGCTGCCAAATGTTTGTTAGCCGGTTAGCTTTGGGTAGTCGTTACCAGGAGAAAAAGTCTTAAATTCTCGCTCTCAGGTTCTCATTAGAAAGGATTTTTTTTGCAAATAAATGTCACCAAATCATTTATGCTTTTGGGATGACATCTGTTTTTTTGTCCTTAAAAATGTTAGGTTACCTTAGAGAGGAGAGAATCTGGAGGCCTCCTGGCTGTGCAAAAGCATGCGGTCCTTCCGGGAAGGTGTGTGCAAAAAGTGACAAAGGAGCGTAATCCAAGTAGGTAATTCCTTTTAAAAAAGCTGATAAAAAGTACTCCTTGGAAGGATAAAACAGGGGTTAAAAATGAAAAAAGTTTACCCAAGCGCTTTCGTCCTATAAGACTTCTTCAGGGGTTTTGGTCTGTTGGACTGAGAGCTGCAGGCTTCTTTAAAAGATTTTGTCAGTCCAGACGTGGGCGTGGACCTCGGGGTCAGGAGGTCGTCCCTCCCACCTGCAACTCAGTCATTGGAGGAAACAGGTAGAAGTCATTGAACACTTGACAGCAGTGTGTTTTACCAATTAAGGCTTGATTGGCAGTAAAAAAAATGATATGCAACACTTTATAAGAATGAGGGTAGCTCATAATCAAACAATAAAATAAAGAAAATATAAAAGAAAGTGAGAAAGGAGGATAATGCTAAAGAAAATTATTATGATAAAGAAGGGGTAAGTCTGTTTGCATGTCTGTTCTCTAAGCTATGACTCCGCAGGGAGATAACCTGGCTCAGGCCGGTTAGGTTTGAGTTATGGGGAATAAAGGTGGCCACCATACAGCCCTTACGAGCTGCATAGAGACCACCTTTGTGCACGGGCACAGGCTAATCTTTAAAACCTGGTGAGCATGCTGGTCTATATGCAAATGTTAGGTGGCACAGAGTAGCTGGTTATAAAACTTTAAACTCTGTCCACCATTTAGGACAAACCCTTCCTGAAAGAAAAAAAAAAAAGAATAACTAATAAACACAGAAGAAATCAAAAAATTGTGTAGAGTTGGTCATTGAAGCGGGGGAACCTGGGGTTGTGTTTAGTGATGGGGTAGATGTTCTGATGGGGGTCCAAGATGCTGGACACTGATGGTTAGGGTTAGGATCAGAGATGGATTAGGGTTATGAAAGGAGAGTTATTGTAATGGACTGCTGACACAATGGGTTATGGTTAGGGTTAGAGTTCTGGATATGGTATGATTTCATTGATGGTTATGGTTAGAAGGAGAGTTTGGGTGAACATGTATCTATGTGTTTATTATTGAATGTTATGTTGATGGGTTTAAGTTTAGGAATATGTTCCTAGAAATGGTTATGGTAAGTATCTTGAAATAAATGTACCAGATGCTGTGTTTGTTGATGAAATGGTTTCTTTCCTTAGGGGCTGTGAAACATAAGAGATGGAAACGAACCCAAGTGGTGAACCTCTGGCGCCATCTCGTGGCCAAACCTTTTTTTTGGTTTTAGGTATGCAATTCAAAAAAAAAAGAGAGACCCTGATGTAAGTAACCTCCTCAAAGGGATGTATTGCAGGTCACCAGAGCGGTTTGACCCTAGTTAAACCACAAACCTGGTGGGTTCTATTCAGTACATAACCCAATTTTTTTTCCTTTTTTTATTTTTATTTTTTATTTTTTTTCCTTTTTTCCTTTTTCTTTTCCTTTTTCCTGTTTTTTAGGGGTTTTTTTTCCCCCTTTTTGTTTTTCAGGTTTTTGTAGTTTTTTTTAAAAAAAGAATATTTTTTTTCCCCAAAAAGGAAAGATAGAAAAAAAGATTTTTTTTGTGTATACTACACCATTTTTTTGGCTTGGCCAACTTTAAAGGAGAGATGGAGAGGAAGAACACTTTAAGGTTTCCCTCGTTGTTTTAACCTGGGCCTGGTGCGGCTCCCAAAAAGGATCAAAAACCCATAACACCATCTAGCGGTGTAGGGAGTAGTTAACTACCCTCACCGTATGAATATCTCCAAGGAGAATGTACCTTTAAACCTTTAAAGAGAGAAGAGAGAGAAGGCTTGACACAGGATGAGGGGACTGAGAAGGCTCTGGTTTTATTAAAAAAAAGGTAATAAAAATAATGCGTGTGTTTGTATTCTAGGGACTGGAGGACGTCGGACGAGGCTCCCGGATCCGGACTGGACTCACTGGAACAGGAGGAAGTGAAGCAGATCAAATGTGACTCCTAAAGGCTAAGTGCTTCACGTTGAGGTAGGAGATGGGTAAGTGCCATTACACCGCAAACCGTCAAAGATCACACAAGGTGTGATCACAAAATACAAACACTCGTTTATTCAAAAGTTCAAAGAATGTAAAAAAGGGAAGAAAAAAGGTGCTCGTAGGGACGCGAGGCCTAAGGGGAATTGTCACACCATAAAACCACATCACTCCATAACTGTTCCTGTTTTTCTGTAATGTTTGTCTTAAAAATTCAGCTATCTCACAGCTGAAGAGAAGCCGGAGGGGAAGCCCAGTCGCCAACGAGTTCCAGTACCCTGCTGCGGAGGTGTTGGGAGGTGATGAGGAGGTGCCGAACGCTTGCCAGGCTGTCGACACGCTACACTGATCAATCAATAAATAAATAAATATATGTTCAAAAAAACTCAGCAGCCATCTCAGTCCCGTCACAAGAGTGAAAAGCCACCCTCCAAATAGACCACTACTAAGTGGATATTAAGAGAATATATACTAGGAGTCTCAGTTAGCCACTGTCGTGAAAACTCTATGAAAAATAAGTCAACTCTATTGTGCAGAGAGATAATAATGATGATGTCTTAACCCTCCCACCCCCCCCACCCAACCCCCCTCCCCCATCCCAGGACCACTCCGACCTCTGACCAAGAAAAGAAAAGAGGTACAGAAACAGGGGAAAAAAATAAAAAACAATAAGGAACACTTCAATTGTGTCCCGGGTGACAAAGCAATACTCATGAAGGGGAATGTATGTATTTGTATGTGTGGGAGTTGGTGACCTGTTGAACCTAGACCCCCCCCTTTAATAGTTTAACTGATCCTGCCAAGACTCTAGAATGGCACGGGCAGTCACAGGCGTCCAGTGGATGCCGTCCGCCAGTGTGCGGAATTTCAGTGGATTTATTTCAGCGAGAAATCTGGCTCTTAGGGTCACCAACTCATTAAACCACCTGATGCTAGACTGCTGCTCTCTATCGAAACTGGTGTGGATATTCAGTAAGGGGATATGGATGGCGGCGCATGGGAAGGAGAGCTCCGCCTGTCTCAGGAGTTTTAAGAGACTTTTTCTAAGAGTGGCCTCCTGGTTCCTGTTGTGGCAGTTGTTTATGCCCACCGAGAGAATAAGAATCTTAACCGAGTCAATGGGCTGAGGTAACTTACGCATGAGTTCAAAAAGGTGGTCCATATTGGCCCCAGGATAGCTATCAATCTGCATGTTAAAATCCTGAAAAGCTGGTATTTTGGAGAGATTGGAATCACCCAAGATGACCTGCGGCTTTCTGATCACGATGTTCCATTCCTGCGCTTTCCTATTGCTGTTCATATGTCTCAGGGGTTCTTGTGACGGCTGCTTTTGTACTTTGCTTTTCAGGCTTAATCTATTTCCGCGGCCGCCCGGCTGACTAAGAGGGGACACTGACGAGGGCTTTAATGATGTTAGCACGGCGGGAGTGGTGAGTTTGTTGCTGCTACCCGCGCTCGTGTGACTGAAAGCGTCAGTGTTACCCAGTGTCAACCTGGCTGCGTTGGTAGAAGTACCGGGTCTCGACAGTGTGAGGGGAGGAGGGCGTGGGGAGAGGCCCCCTGGCAGAGATGACTGGGAGGGTAGTATACTGCCTGCCGCCCCTGTGGGCCTAACCTGCACTAGGCTAGAAGAAGGTGTAATGCTAGCGTTGTTCAGTGTGTGTTCCAGGTCGGCCTCAGTCGCAGCTGGGCGCCGTGGAGCGGAGAGAGGGGGAGTGCCCTGCGGCTCAGCGGGAAGAGAAGGTTCAGATTGACTCGTACCCTCAAAGCATAGCTCTTGAGTAGGATCAGAGTGTCTCCTCATGTGTGTGTTAAACCTCGCTCTAGGCTCGCTGGCCACGCGCCCCTCAGTGCCACCCAGTGCACCCATGCCACGGACCTCAGCGTGGCTCTCGGGAACGGACAGGACCCCGTCAGAGAGGTGAGTCTGAAAAGTAGTGGCGGGAGATGGTGTTATAGCTAACGAGCCCGTTACTGGCTCGTTAGAGGGGGGGCTATTCTCACCTACAGTGGTCGGCGAACTGGACTGAGTATTGGAGTCCAGATGGTGGGACAGGAGAGGCCGCTCCGCTGACGGTGTGTGATGGATTACCAGCTGAGAGGAGGTAAGAAGGTGTTTTCTATCGTGGGTTGTACTCTTACTCTGTTTCTCTGTTGTGTTTGTAGGTGTTGGCAGACCCTGTTCGTTAACCGATGGTCGGGTTCTCTGTTCCCGCTGGGGGAGAGGGGGCCACTGGCGCTGACTGGGGATCTCCAGAGGTGTTAAAGAGCGCGTCTGCAGTAACCTGGTCTTAAGGTGCTCTACCGCGGTAAGATCTAACTTCTTTCTATATCGTGTCCTAGCCCACCTGAAGGCTCTGTCGTATGCGGTGGTATTGTAAGGTTTAATCACCCCATAGATGGACTCCCTCACTTGCTCGTAATGTTTTGCTAATGTGTTCAGATTGGACTCAATCCATCTGTTAGTGTTCTCCTTGATCTTTTCCAGTACCCAAGGACCCGGAGCTGCCGGTTTTACAAAAGTGGTTAGTGAATCCACTTTCCTCCTCATACCCAGCGGAACTGACTTATCTCTATTGCATTTAGCTAGAATAGATAAATGATGCGTGCATTGCATCAGTTGAAAGTATTGCTTTGTTAAGAGCAGTTCCTCTCTATCTACTATTGGATATGGTCTATGCTCGGTTTGTCTATGTGTTTCAGACAGTGCACTAAAACGGTTGGACAGGAGCAGTGAAGGGGCCCTGCTACGTGCTGCCATCGAGGAAACTCTGTGGACCTGAGACGCTCTTGGAAGGGGTAAAACAATTAGAAGCCTCGGTCAGAGGTCGGAGATGAGTCCAACCAAGGACTAGAAACAGAGCCTCTAGGGGCTTCTCAGTGTGGATATCTAGTAATGACTTGGGGATCAGTGTGGGCTATATATTAATCAAGGTGTACTGTAGTACAGAAGGCTAAGTTCAAGCTTCAGTTAAAGCTAAGACACACGACTGGGGGAGTAATGCGTTACCAAAAAAGTCGGCTATGTCTCTAAATGCACTACGTGTGAGTAGGAGCAGAAAGGGGAAAAGTGGAAATTCGTCACTGTAGAAAATGACTTAAACAAATAAGGTTAAACTGAAAAATAATCAAACACTACCCTCATTCAAACCAAAAGGAAAAAATTCAGAAAACAAAAGAATTTCAAAAAAACACACAGTTACCAAGGGTGTACCTGGACAAGGTATACCCTTATTTGCACACAACGGGGAGGGAGGGTCAGTATGGAACAGCCCTTGTAAATGTAATAAAAAACATTTTAGTCAAGGACCCACATGTAAAACAATGTGTGTGTCCCATATAAATGAACACGCTTCAATTTGAACAGACTACACAAACATAAAACATTTTCAAAAACAGGTGTAGCAGCTAACCATGTGCTTGGAGGTCAGCTGCCAAATGTTTGTTAGCCGGTTAGCTTTGGGTAGTCGTTACCAGGAGAAAAAGTCTTAAATTCTCGCTCTCAGGTTCTCATTAGAAAGGATTTTTTTTGCAAATAAATGTCACCAAATCATTTATGCTTTTGGGATGACATCTGTTTTTTTGTCCTTAAAAATGTTAGGTTACCTTAGAGAGGAGAGAATCTGGAGGCCTCCTGGCTGTGCAAAAGCATGCGGTCCTTCCGGGAAGGTGTGTGCAAAAAGTGACAAAGGAGCGTAATCCAAGTAGGTAATTCCTTTTAAAAAAGCTGATAAAAAGTACTCCTTGGAAGGATAAAACAGGGGTTAAAAATGAAAAAAGTTTACCCAAGCGCTTTCGTCCTATAAGACTTCTTCAGGGGTTTTGGTCTGTTGGACTGAGAGCTGCAGGCTTCTTTAAAAGATTTTGTCAGTCCAGACGTGGGCGTGGACCTCGGGGTCAGGAGGTCGTCCCTCCCACCTGCAACTCAGTCATTGGAGGAAACAGGTAGAAGTCATTGAACACTTGACAGCAGTGTGTTTTACCAATTAAGGCTTGATTGGCAGTAAAAAAAATGATATGCAACACTTTATAAGAATGAGGGTAGCTCATAATCAAACAATAAAATAAAGAAAATATAAAAGAAAGTGAGAAAGGAGGATAATGCTAAAGAAAATTATTATGATAAAGAAGGGGTAAGTCTGTTTGCATGTCTGTTCTCTAAGCTATGACTCCGCAGGGAGATAACCTGGCTCAGGCCGGTTAGGTTTGAGTTATGGGGAATAAAGGTGGCCACCATACAGCCCTTACGAGCTGCATAGAGACCACCTTTGTGCACGGGCACAGGCTAATCTTTAAAACCTGGTGAGCATGCTGGTCTATATGCAAATGTTAGGTGGCACAGAGTAGCTGGTTATAAAACTTTAAACTCTGTCCACCATTTAGGACAAACCCTTCCTGAAAGAAAAAAAAAAAAGAATAACTAATAAACACAGAAGAAATCAAAAAATTGTGTAGAGTTGGTCATTGAAGCGGGGGAACCTGGGGTTGTGTTTAGTGATGGGGTAGATGTTCTGATGGGGGTCCTAGATGCTGGACACTGATGGTTAGGGTTAGGATCAGAGATGGATTAGGGTTATGAAAGGAGAGTTATTGTAATGGACTGCTGACACAATGGGTTATGGTTAGGGTTAGAGTTCTGGATATGGTATGATTTCATTGATGGTTATGGTTAGAAGGAGAGTTTGGGTGAACATGTATCTATGTGTTTATTATTGAATGTTATGTTGATGGGTTTAAGTTTAGGAATATGTTCCTAGAAATGGTTATGGTAAGTATCTTGAAATAAATGTACCAGATGCTGTGTTTGTTGATGAAATGGTTTCTTTCCTTAGGGGCTGTGAAACATAAGAGATGGAAACGAACCCAAGTGGTGAACCTCTGGCGCCATCTCGTGGCCAAACCTTTTTTTTGGTTTTAGGTATGCAATTCAAAAAAAAAAGAGAGACCCTGATGTAAGTAACCTCCTCAAAGGGATGTATTGCAGGTCACCAGAGCGGTTTGACCCTAGTTAAACCTGCATTCACAAACCTGGTGGGTTCTATTCAGTACATAACCCAATTTTTTTTCCTTTTTTTATTTTTATTTTTTATTTTTTTTCCTTTTTTCCTTTTTCTTTTCCTTTTTCCTGTTTTTTAGGGGGTTTTTTTTCCCCTTTTTGTTTTTCAGGTTTTTGTAGTTTTTTTTAAAAAAAGAATATTTTTTTTCCCCAAAAAGGAAAGATAGAAAAAAAGATTTTTTTTGTGTATACTACACCATTTTTTTGGCTTGGCCAACTTTAAAGGAGAGATGGAGAGGAAGAACACTTTAAGGTTTCCCTCGTTGTTTTAACCTGGGCCTGGTGCGGCTCCCAAAAAGGATCAAAAACCCATAACACCATCTAGCGGTGTAGGGAGTAGTTAACTACCCTCACCGTATGAATATCTCCAAGGAGAATGTACCTTTAAACCTTTAAAGAGAGAAGAGAGAGAAGGCTTGACACAGGATGAGGGGACTGAGAAGGCTCTGGTTTTATTAAAAAAAAGGTAATAAAAATAATGCGTGTGTTTGTATTCTAGGGACTGGAGGACGTCGGACGAGGCTCCCGGATCCGGACTGGACTCACTGGAACAGGAGGAAGTGAAGCAGATCAAATGTGACTCCTAAAGGCTAAGTGCTTCACGTTGAGGTAGGAGATGGGTAAGTGCCATTACACCGCAAACCGTCAAAGATCACACAAGGTGTGATCACAAAATACAAACACTCGTTTATTCAAAAGTTCAAAGAATGTAAAAAAGGGAAGAAAAAAGGTGCTCGTAGGGACGCGAGGCCTAAGGGGAATTGTCACACCATAAAACCACATCACTCCATAACTGTTCCTGTTTTTCTGTAATGTTTGTCTTAAAAATTCAGCTATCTCACAGCTGAAGAGAAGCCGGAGGGGAAGCCCAGTCGCCAACGAGTTCCAGTACCCTGCTGCGGAGGTGTTGGGAGGTGATGAGGAGGTGCCGAACGCTTGCCAGGCTGTCGACACGCTACACTGATCAATCAATAAATAAATAAATATATGTTCAAAAAAACTCAGCAGCCATCTCAGTCCCGTCACAAGAGTGAAAAGCCACCCTCCAAATAGACCACTACTAAGTGGATATTAAGAGAATATATACTAGGAGTCTCAGTTAGCCACTGTCGTGAGAACTCTATGAAAAATAAGTCAACTCTATTGTGCAGAGAGATAATAATGATGATGTCTTAACCCTCCCACCCCCCCCACCCAACCCCCCTCCCCCATCCCAGGACCACTCCGACCTCTGACCAAGAAAAGAAAAGAGGTACAGAAACAGGGGAAAAAAATAAAAAACAATAAGGAACACTTCAATTGTGTCCCGGGTGACAAAGCAATACTCATGAAGGGGAATGTATGTATTTGTATGTGTGGGAGTTGGTGACCTGTTGAACCTAGACCCCCCCCTTTAATAGTTTAACTGATCCTGCCAAGACTCTAGAATGGCACGGGCAGTCACAGGCGTCCAGTGGATGCCGTCCGCCAGTGTGCGGAATTTCAGTGGATTTATTTCAGCGAGAAATCTGGCTCTTAGGGTCACCAACTCATTAAACCACCTGATGCTAGACTGCTGCTCTCTATCGAAACTGGTGTGAATATTCAGTAAGGGGATATGGATGGCGGCGCATGGGAAGGAGAGCTCCGCCTGTCTCAGGAGTTTTAAGAGACTTTTTCTAAGAGTGGCCTCCTGGTTCCTGTTGTGGCAGTTGTTTATGCCCACCGAGAGAATAAGAATCTTAACCGAGTCAATGGGCTGAGGTAACTTACGCATGAGTTCAAAAAGGTGGTCCATATTGGCCCCAGGATAGCTATCAATCTGCATGTTAAAATCCTGAAAAGCTGGTATTTTGGAGAGATTGGAATCACCCAAGATGACCTGCGGCTTTCTGATCACGATGTTCCATTCCTGCGCTTTCCTATTGCTGTTCATATGTCTCAGGGGTTCTTGTGACGGCTGCTTTTGTACTTTGCTTTTCAGGCTTAATCTATTTCCGCGGCCGCCCGGCTGACTAAGAGGGGACACTGACGAGGGCTTTAATGATGTTAGCACGGCGGGAGTGGTGAGTTTGTTGCTGCTACCCGCGCTCGTGTGACTGAAAGCGTCAGTGTTACCCAGTGTCAACCTGGCTGCGTTGGTAGAAGTACCGGGTCTCGACAGTGTGAGGGGAGGAGGGCGTGGGGAGAGGCCCCCTGGCAGAGATGACTGGGAGGGTAGTATACTGCCTGCCGCCCCTGTGGGCCTAACCTGCACTAGGCTAGAAGAAGGTGTAATGCTAGCGTTGTTCAGTGTGTGTTCCAGGTCGGCCTCAGTCGCAGCTGGGCGCCGTGGAGCGGAGAGAGGGGGAGTGCCCTGCGGCTCAGCGGGAAGAGAAGGTTCAGATTGACTCGTACCCTCAAAGCATAGCTCTTGAGTAGGATCAGAGTGTCTCCTCATGTGTGTGTTAAACCTCGCTCTAGGCTCGCTGGCCACGCGCCCCTCAGTGCCACCCAGTGCACCCATGCCACGGACCTCAGCGTGGCTCTCGGGAACGGACAGGACCCCGTCAGAGAGGTGAGTCTGAAAAGTAGTGGCGGGAGATGGTGTTATAGCTAACGAGCCCGTTACTGGCTCGTTAGAGGGGGGGCTATTCTCACCTACAGTGGTCGGCGAACTGGACTGAGTATTGGAGTCCAGATGGTGGGACAGGAGAGGCCGCTCCGCTGACGGTGTGTGATGGATTACCAGCTGAGAGGAGGTAAGAAGGTGTTTTCTATCGTGGGTTGTACTCTTACTCTGTTTCTCTGTTGTGTTTGTAGGTGTTGGCAGACCCTGTTCGTTAACCGATGGTCGGGTTCTCTGTTCCCGCTGGGGGAGAGGGGGCCACTGGCGCTGACTGGGGATCTCCAGAGGTGTTAAAGAGCGCGTCTGCAGTAACCTGGTCTTAAGGTGCTCTACCGCGGTAAGATCTAACTTCTTTCTATATCGTGTCCTAGCCCACCTGAAGGCTCTGTCGTATGCGGTGGTATTGTAAGGTTTAATCACCCCATAGATGGACTCCCTCACTTGCTCGTAATGTTTTGCTAATGTGTTCAGATTGGACTCAATCCATCTGTTAGTGTTCTCCTTGATCTTTTCCAGTACCCAAGGACCCGGAGCTGCCGGTTTTACAAAAGTGGTTAGTGAATCCACTTTCCTCCTCATACCCAGCGGAACTGACTTATCTCTATTGCATTTAGCTAGAATAGATAAATGATGCGTGCATTGCATCAGTTGAAAGTATTGCTTTGTTAAGAGCAGTTCCTCTCTATCTACTATTGGATATGGTCTATGCTCGGTTTGTCTATGTGTTTCAGACAGTGCACTAAAACGGTTGGACAGGAGCAGTGAAGGGGCCCTGCTACGTGCTGCCATCGAGGAAACTCTGTGGACCTGAGACGCTCTTGGAAGGGGTAAAACAATTAGAAGCCTCGGTCAGAGGTCGGAGATGAGTCCAACCAAGGACTAGAAACAGAGCCTCTAGGGGCTTCTCAGTGTGGATATCTAGTAATGACTTGGGGATCAGTGTGGGCTATATATTAATCAAGGTGTACTGTAGTACAGAAGGCTAAGTTCAAGCTTCAGTTAAAGCTAAGACACACGACTGGGGGAGTAATGCGTTACCAAAAAAGTCGGCTATGTCTCTAAATGCACTACGTGTGAGTAGGAGCAGAAAGGGGAAAAGTGGAAATTCGTCACTGTAGAAAATGACTTAAACAAATAAGGTTAAACTGAAAAATAATCAAACACTACCCTCATTCAAACCAAAAGGAAAAAATTCAGAAAACAAAAGAATTTCAAAAAAACACACAGTTACCAAGGGTGTACCTGGACAAGGTATACCCTTATTTGCACACAACGGGGAGGGAGGGTCAGTATGGAACAGCCCTTGTAAATGTAATAAAAAACATTTTAGTCAAGGACCCACATGTAAAACAATGTGTGTGTCCCATATAAATGAACACGCTTCAATTTGAACAGACTACACAAACATAAAACATTTTCAAAAACAGGTGTAGCAGCTAACCATGTGCTTGGAGGTCAGCTGCCAAATGTTTGTTAGCCGGTTAGCTTTGGGTAGTCGTTACCAGGAGAAAAAGTCTTAAATTCTCGCTCTCAGGTTCTCATTAGAAAGGATTTTTTTTGCAAATAAATGTCACCAAATCATTTATGCTTTTGGGATGACATCTGTTTTTTTGTCCTTAAAAATGTTAGGTTACCTTAGAGAGGAGAGAATCTGGAGGCCTCCTGGCTGTGCAAAAGCATGCGGTCCTTCCGGGAAGGTGTGTGCAAAAAGTGACAAAGGAGCGTAATCCAAGTAGGTAATTCCTTTTAAAAAAGCTGATAAAAAGTACTCCTTGGAAGGATAAAACAGGGGTTAAAAATGAAAAAAGTTTACCCAAGCGCTTTCGTCCTATAAGACTTCTTCAGGGGTTTTGGTCTGTTGGACTGAGAGCTGCAGGCTTCTTTAAAAGATTTTGTCAGTCCAGACGTGGGCGTGGACCTCGGGGTCAGGAGGTCGTCCCTCCCACCTGCAACTCAGTCATTGGAGGAAACAGGTAGAAGTCATTGAACACTTGACAGCAGTGTGTTTTACCAATTAAGGCTTGATTGGCAGTAAAAAAAATGATATGCAACACTTTATAAGAATGAGGGTAGCTCATAATCAAACAATAAAATAAAGAAAATATAAAAGAAAGTGAGAAAGGAGGATAATGCTAAAGAAAATTATTATGATAAAGAAGGGGTAAGTCTGTTTGCATGTCTGTTCTCTAAGCTATGACTCCGCAGGGAGATAACCTGGCTCAGGCCGGTTAGGTTTGAGTTATGGGGAATAAAGGTGGCCACCATACAGCCCTTACGAGCTGCATAGAGACCACCTTTGTGCACGGGCACAGGCTAATCTTTAAAACCTGGTGAGCATGCTGGTCTATATGCAAATGTTAGGTGGCACAGAGTAGCTGGTTATAAAACTTTAAACTCTGTCCACCATTTAGGACAAACCCTTCCTGAAAGAAAAAAAAAAAAGAATAACTAATAAACACAGAAGAAATCAAAAAATTGTGTAGAGTTGGTCATTGAAGCGGGGGAACCTGGGGTTGTGTTTAGTGATGGGGTAGATGTTCTGATGGGGGTCCTAGATGCTGGACACTGATGGTTAGGGTTAGGATCAGAGATGGATTAGGGTTATGAAAGGAGAGTTATTGTAATGGACTGCTGACACAATGGGTTATGGTTAGGGTTAGAGTTCTGGATATGGTATGATTTCATTGATGGTTATGGTTAGAAGGAGAGTTTGGGTGAACATGTATCTATGTGTTTATTATTGAATGTTATGTTGATGGGTTTAAGTTTAGGAATATGTTCCTAGAAATGGTTATGGTAAGTATCTTGAAATAAATGTACCAGATGCTGTGTTTGTTGATGAAATGGTTTCTTTCCTTAGGGGCTGTGAAACATAAGAGATGGAAACGAACCCAAGTGGTGAACCTCTGGCGCCATCTCGTGGCCAAACCTTTTTTTTGGTTTTAGGTATGCAATTCAAAAAAAAAAGAGAGACCCTGATGTAAGTAACCTCCTCAAAGGGATGTATTGCAGGTCACCAGAGCGGTTTGACCCTAGTTAAACCTGCATTCACAAACCTGGTGGGTTCTATTCAGTACATAACCCAATTTTTTTTCCTTTTTTTATTTTTATTTTTTATTTTTTTTCCTTTTTTCCTTTTTCTTTTCCTTTTTCCTGTTTTTTAGGGGGTTTTTTTTTCCCCTTTTTGTTTTTCAGGTTTTTGTAGTTTTTTTTAAAAAAAGAATATTTTTTTTCCCCAAAAAGGAAAGATAGAAAAAAAGATTTTTTTTGTGTATACTACACCATTTTTTTGGCTTGGCCAACTTTAAAGGAGAGATGGAGAGGAAGAACACTTTAAGGTTTCCCTCGTTGTTTTAACCTGGGCCTGGTGCGGCTCCCAAAAAGGATCAAAAACCCATAACACCATCTAGCGGTGTAGGGAGTAGTTAACTACCCTCACCGTATGAATATCTCCAAGGAGAATGTACCTTTAAACCTTTAAAGAGAGAAGAGAGAGAAGGCTTGACACAGGATGAGGGGACTGAGAAGGCTCTGGTTTTATTAAAAAAAAGGTAATAAAAATAATGCGTGTGTTTGTATTCTAGGGACTGGAGGACGTCGGACGAGGCTCCCGGATCCGGACTGGACTCACTGGAACAGGAGGAAGTGAAGCAGATCAAATGTGACTCCTAAAGGCTAAGTGCTTCACGTTGAGGTAGGAGATGGGTAAGTGCCATTACACCGCAAACCGTCAAAGATCACACAAGGTGTGATCACAAAATACAAACACTCGTTTATTCAAAAGTTCAAAGAATGTAAAAAAGGGAAGAAAAAAGGTGCTCGTAGGGACGCGAGGCCTAAGGGGAATTGTCACACCATAAAACCACATCACTCCATAACTGTTCCTGTTTTTCTGTAATGTTTGTCTTAAAAATTCAGCTATCTCACAGCTGAAGAGAAGCCGGAGGGGAAGCCCAGTCGCCAACGAGTTCCAGTACCCTGCTGCGGAGGTGTTGGGAGGTGATGAGGAGGTGCCGAACGCTTGCCAGGCTGTCGACACGCTACACTGATCAATCAATAAATAAATAAATATATGTTCAAAAAAACTCAGCAGCCATCTCAGTCCCGTCACAAGAGTGAAAAGCCACCCTCCAAATAGACCACTACTAAGTGGATATTAAGAGAATATATACTAGGAGTCTCAGTTAGCCACTGTCGTGAGAACTCTATGAAAAATAAGTCAACTCTATTGTGCAGAGAGATAATAATGATGATGTCTTAACCCTCCCACCCCCCCCACCCAACCCCCCTCCCCCATCCCAGGACCACTCCGACCTCTGACCAAGAAAAGAAAAGAGGTACAGAAACAGGGGAAAAAAATAAAAAACAATAAGGA
Source organism: Sprattus sprattus (assembly GCF_963457725.1). Classification (NCBI taxonomy): domain Eukaryota; kingdom Metazoa; phylum Chordata; class Actinopteri; order Clupeiformes; family Clupeidae; genus Sprattus; species Sprattus sprattus. The sequence goes on along the minus strand of NC_137909.1, from coordinate 72,126 downwards.
ACACTTCAATTGTGTCCCGGGTGACAAAGCAATACTCATGAAGGGGAATGTATGTATTTGTATGTGTGGGAGTTGGTGACCTGTTGAACCTAGACCCCCCCCTTTAATAGTTTAACTGATCCTGCCAAGACTCTAGAATGGCACGGGCAGTCACAGGCGTCCAGTGGATGCCGTCCGCCAGTGTGCGGAATTTCAGTGGATTTATTTCAGCGAGAAATCTGGCTCTTAGGGTCACCAACTCATTAAACCACCTGATGCTAGACTGCTGCTCTCTATCGAAACTGGTGTGAATATTCAGTAAGGGGATATGGATGGCGGCGCATGGGAAGGAGAGCTCCGCCTGTCTCAGGAGTTTTAAGAGACTTTTTCTAAGAGTGGCCTCCTGGTTCCTGTTGTGGCAGTTGTTTATGCCCACCGAGAGAATAAGAATCTTAACCGAGTCAATGGGCTGAGGTAACTTACGCATGAGTTCAAAAAGGTGGTCCATATTGGCCCCAGGATAGCTATCAATCTGCATGTTAAAATCCTGAAAAGCTGGTATTTTGGAGAGATTGGAATCACCCAAGATGACCTGCGGCTTTCTGATCACGATGTTCCATTCCTGCGCTTTCCTATTGCTGTTCATATGTCTCAGGGGTTCTTGTGACGGCTGCTTTTGTACTTTGCTTTTCAGGCTTAATCTATTTCCGCGGCCGCCCGGCTGACTAAGAGGGGACACTGACGAGGGCTTTAATGATGTTAGCACGGCGGGAGTGGTGAGTTTGTTGCTGCTACCCGCGCTCGTGTGACTGAAAGCGTCAGTGTTACCCAGTGTCAACCTGGCTGCGTTGGTAGAAGTACCGGGTCTCGACAGTGTGAGGGGAGGAGGGCGTGGGGAGAGGCCCCCTGGCAGAGATGACTGGGAGGGTAGTATACTGCCTGCCGCCCCTGTGGGCCTAACCTGCACTAGGCTAGAAGAAGGTGTAATGCTAGCGTTGTTCAGTGTGTGTTCCAGGTCGGCCTCAGTCGCAGCTGGGCGCCGTGGAGCGGAGAGAGGGGGAGTGCCCTGCGGCTCAGCGGGAAGAGAAGGTTCAGATTGACTCGTACCCTCAAAGCATAGCTCTTGAGTAGGATCAGAGTGTCTCCTCATGTGTGTGTTAAACCTCGCTCTAGGCTCGCTGGCCACGCGCCCCTCAGTGCCACCCAGTGCACCCATGCCACGGACCTCAGCGTGGCTCTCGGGAACGGACAGGACCCCGTCAGAGAGGTGAGTCTGAAAAGTAGTGGCGGGAGATGGTGTTATAGCTAACGAGCCCGTTACTGGCTCGTTAGAGGGGGGGCTATTCTCACCTACAGTGGTCGGCGAACTGGACTGAGTATTGGAGTCCAGATGGTGGGACAGGAGAGGCCGCTCCGCTGACGGTGTGTGATGGATTACCAGCTGAGAGGAGGTAAGAAGGTGTTTTCTATCGTGGGTTGTACTCTTACTCTGTTTCTCTGTTGTGTTTGTAGGTGTTGGCAGACCCTGTTCGTTAACCGATGGTCGGGTTCTCTGTTCCCGCTGGGGGAGAGGGGGCCACTGGCGCTGACTGGGGATCTCCAGAGGTGTTAAAGAGCGCGTCTGCAGTAACCTGGTCTTAAGGTGCTCTACCGCGGTAAGATCTAACTTCTTTCTATATCGTGTCCTAGCCCACCTGAAGGCTCTGTCGTATGCGGTGGTATTGTAAGGTTTAATCACCCCATAGATGGACTCCCTCACTTGCTCGTAATGTTTTGCTAATGTGTTCAGATTGGACTCAATCCATCTGTTAGTGTTCTCCTTGATCTTTTCCAGTACCCAAGGACCCGGAGCTGCCGGTTTTACAAAAGTGGTTAGTGAATCCACTTTCCTCCTCATACCCAGCGGAACTGACTTATCTCTATTGCATTTAGCTAGAATAGATAAATGATGCGTGCATTGCATCAGTTGAAAGTATTGCTTTGTTAAGAGCAGTTCCTCTCTATCTACTATTGGATATGGTCTATGCTCGGTTTGTCTATGTGTTTCAGACAGTGCACTAAAACGGTTGGACAGGAGCAGTGAAGGGGCCCTGCTACGTGCTGCCATCGAGGAAACTCTGTGGACCTGAGACGCTCTTGGAAGGGGTAAAACAATTATAAGCCTCGGTCAGAGGTCGGAGATGAGTCCAACCAAGGACTAGAAACAGAGCCTCTAGGGGCTTCTCAGTGTGGATATCTAGTAATGACTTGGGGATCAGTGTGGGCTATATATTAATCAAGGTGTACTGTAGTACAGAAGGCTAAGTTCAAGCTTCAGTTAAAGCTAAGACACACGACTGGGGGAGTAATGCGTTACCAAAAAAGTCGGCTATGTCTCTAAATGCACTACGTGTGAGTAGGAGCAGAAAGGGGAAAAGCAGAAATTCGTCACTGTAGAAAATGACTTAAACAAATAAGGTTAAACTGAAAAATAATCAAACACTACCCTCATTCAAACCAAAAAGGGAAAAAAAATTCAGAAAACAAAAGAAATTCAAAAAACACACAGTTACCAAGGGTGTACCTGGACAAGGTATACCCTTATTTGCACACAACGGGGGGAGAGGGGCAGTATGGAACAGCCCTTGTAAATGTAATAAAAAACATTTTAGTCAAGGACCAACATGTAAAACAATGTGTGTGTCTCATATAAATGAACACGCTTCAATTTGAACAGACTACACAAACATAAAACATTTTCAAAAACAGGTGTAGCAGCTAACCATGTGCTTGGAGGTCAGCTGCTAAATGTTTGTTAGCCGGTTAGCTTTGGGTAGTCGTTACCAGGAGAAAAAGTCTTAAATTCTCGCTCTCAGGTTCTCATTTAGAAAGGATTTTTTTGCAAATCAATGCCACCAAATCATTTATGCTTTTGGGATGACATCTGTTTTTTTTGGTCCTTAAAAATGTTAGGTTACCTTAGAGAGGAGAGAATCTGGAGGCCTCCTGGCTGTGCAAAAGCATGCGGTCCTTCCGGGAAGGTGTGTGCAAAAAGTGACAAAGGAGCGTAATCCAAGTAGGTAAATCCTTTTAAAAAAGCTGATAAAAAGTACTCCTTGGAAGGATAAAACAGAGGTTAAAAATGAAAAAAGTTTACCCAAGCGCTTTCGTCCTATAAGACTTCTTCAGGGGTTTTGGTCTGTTGGACTGAGAGCTGCAGGCTTCTTTAAAAGATTTTGTCAGTCCAGACGTGGGCGTGGACCTCGGGGTCAGGAGGTCGTCCCTCCCACCTGCAACTCAGTCATTGGAGGAAACAGGTAGAAGTCATTGAACACTTGACAGCAGTGTGTTTTACCAATTAAGGCTTGATTGGCAGTAAAAAAAATTTATATGCAACACTTTATAAGAATGAGGGTAGCTCAAAATCAAACAATAAAATAAAGAAAATATAAAAGAAAGTGAGAAAGGAGGATAATGCTAAAGAAAATTATTATGATAAAGAAGGGGTAAGTCTGTTTGCATGTCTGTTCTCTAAGCTATGACTCCGCAGGGAGATAACCTGGCTCAGGCCGGTTAGGTTTGAGTTATGGGGAATAAAGGTGGCCACCATACAGCCCTTACGAGCTGCATAGAGACCACCTTTGTGCACGGGCACAGGCTAATCTTTAAAACCTGGTGAGCATGCTGGTCTATATGCAAATGTTAGGTGGCACAGAGTAGCTGGTTATAAAACTTTAAACTCTGTCCACCATTTAGGACAAACCCTTCCTGAAAGAAAAAAAGAATAACTAATAAACACAGAAGAAATCAAAAAATTGTGTAGAGTTGGTCATTGAAGCGGGGGAACCTGGGGTTGTGTTTAGTGATGGGGTAGATGTTCTGATGGGGGTCCTAGATGCTGGACACTGATGGTTAGGGTTAGGATCAGAGATGGATTAGGGTTATGAAAGGAGAGTTATTGTAATGGACTGCTGACACAATGGGTTATGGTTAGGGTTAGAGTTCTGGATATGGTATGATTTCATTGATGGTTATGGTTAGAAGGAGAGTTTGGGTGAACATGTATCTATGTGTTTATTATTGAATGTTATGTTGATGGGTTTAAGTTTAGGAATATGTTCCTAGAAATGGTTATGGTAAGTATCTTGAAATAAATGTACCAGATGCTGTGTTTGTTGATGAAATGGTTTCTTTCCTTAGGGGCTGTGAAACATAAGAGATGGAAACGAACCCAAGTGGTGAACCTCTGGCGCCATCTCGTGGCCAAACCTTTTTTTTGGTTTTAGGTATGCAATTCAAAAAAAGAGAGACCCTGATGTAAGTAACCTCCTCAAAGGGATGTATTGCAGGTCACCAGAGCGGTTTGACCCTAGTTAAACCTGCATTCACAAACCTGGTGGGTTCTATTAAGTACATAACCCACATTTTTTTTCCTTTTTTTATTTTTATTTTTTATTTTTTTTCCTTTTTTCCTTTTTCTTTTCCTTTTTCCTGTTTTTTAGGGGTTTTTTTCCCTTTTTGTTTTTCAGGTTTTTGTAGTTTTTTAAAAAAAAGAATATTTTTTTTCCAAAAAGGAAAGATAGAAAAAAGATTTTTTTTGTGTATGCTACACCATTTTTTTGGCTTGGCCAACTTTAAAGGAGAGATGGAGAGGAAGAACACTTTAAGGTTTCCCTCGTTGTTTTAACCTGGGCCTGGTGCGGCTCCAAAAAAGGATCAAAAACCCATAACACCATCTAGCGGTGTAGGGAGTAGTTAACTACCCTCACCGTATGAATATCTCCAAGGAGAATGTACCTTTAAACCTTTAAAGAGAGAAGAGAGAGAAGGCTTGACACAGGATGAGGGGACTGAGCAGGCTCTGGTTTTATTAAAAAAATGTAATAAAAATAATGCGTGTGTTTGTATTCTAGGGACTGGAGGACGTCGGACGAGGCTCCCGGATCCGGACTGGACTCACTGGAACAGGAGGAAGTGAAGCAGATCAAATGTGACTCCTAAAGGCTAAGTGCTTCACGTTGAGGTAGGGTAAGTGCCATTACACCGCAAACCGTCAAAGATCACACAAGGTGTGATCACAAAATACAAACACTCGTTTATTCAAAAGTTCAAAGAATGTAAAAAAGGGAAGAAAAAAGGTGCTCGTAGGGACGCGAGGCCTAAGGGGAATTGTCACACCATAAAAACACATCACTCCATAACTGTTCCTGTTTTTCTGTAATGTTTGTTCTTAAAAAATTCAGCTATCTCACAGCTGAAGAGAAGCCGGAGGGGAAGCTCAGCCGCCAACGAGTTCCAGTACCCTGCTGCGGAGGTGTTGGGAGGTGATGAGGAGGTGCCGAACGCTTGCCAGGCTGTCGACACGCTACACTGATCAATCAATAAATAAATAAATATATGTTCAAAAAAAACTCAGCAGCCATCTCAGTCCCGTCACAAGAGTGAAAAGCCACCCTCCAAATAGACCACTACTAAGTGGATATTAAGAGAATATATACTAGGAGTCTCAGTTAGCCACTGTCGTGAGAACTCTATGAAAAATAAGTCAACTCTATTGTGCAGAGAGATAATAATGATGATGTCTTAACCCTCCCACCCCCCCCAACCCAACCCCCCTCCCCCATCCCAGGACCACTCCGACCTCTGACCAAGAAAAGAAAAAAGGTACAGAAACAGGGGAAAAAAATAAAAAACAATAAGGAACACTTCAATTGTGTCCCGGGTGACAAAGCAATACTCATGAAGGGGAATGTGTGTATTTGTATGTGTGGGAGTTGGTGACCTGTTGAACCTAGACCCCCCCCTTTTTTTTAATAGTTTAACTGATCCTGCCAAGACTCTAGAATGGCACGGGCAGTCACCGGCGTCCAGTGGATGCCGTCCGCCAGTGTGCGGAATTTCAGTGGATTTATTTCAGCGAGAAATCTGGCTCTTAGGGTCACCAACTCATTAAACCACCTGATGCTAGACTGCTGCTCTCTATGGAAACTGGTGTGAATATTCAGTAAGGGGATATGGATGGCGGCGCATGGGAAGGAGAGCTCCGCCTGTCTCAGGAGTTTTAAGAGACTTTTTCTAAGAGTGGCCTCCTGGTTCCTGTTGTGGCAGTTGTTTATGCCCACCGAGAGAATGAGAATCTTAACCGAGTCAATGGGCTGAGGTAACTTACGCATGAGTTCAAAAAGGTGGTCCATATTGGCCCCAGGATAGCTATCAATCTGCATGTTAAAATCCTGAAAAGCTGGTATTTTGGAGAGATTGGAATCACCCAAGATGACCTGCGGCTTTCTGATCACGATGTTCCATTCCTGCGCTTTCCTATTGCTGTTCATATGTCTCAGGGGTTCTTGTGACGGCTGCTTTTGTACTTTGCTTTTCAGGCTTAATCTATTTCCGCGGCCGCCCGGCTGACTAAGAGGGGACACTGACGAGGGCTTTAATGATGTTAGCACGGCGGGAGTGGTGAGTTTGTTGCTGCTACCCGCGCTCGTGTGACTGAAAGCGTCAGTGTTACCCAGTGTCAACCTGGCTGCGTTGGTAGAAGTACCGGGTCTCGACAGTGTGAGGGGAGGAGGGCGTGGGGAGAGGCCCCCTGGCAGAGATGACTGGGAGGGTAGTATACTGCCTGCCGCCCCTGTGGGCCTAACCTGCACTCGGCTAGAAGAAGGTGTAATGCTAGCGTTGTTCAGTGTGTGTTCCAGGTCGGCCTCAGTCGCAGCTGGGCGCCGTGGAGCGGAGAGAGGGGGAGTGCCCTGCGGCTCAGCGGGAAGAGAAGGTTCAGATTGACTCGTACCCTCAAAGCATAGCTCTTGAGTAGGATCAGAGTGTCTCCTCATGTGTGTGTTAAACCTCGCTCTAGGCTCGCTGGCCACGCGCCCCTCAGTGCCACCCAGTGCACCCATGCCACGGACCTCAGCGTGGCTCTCGGGAACGGACAGGACCCCGTCAGAGAGGTGAGTCTGAAAAGTAGTGGCGGGAGATGGTGTTATAGCTAACGAGCCCGTTACTGGCTCGTTAGAGGGGGGGCTATTCTCACCTACAGTGGTCGGCGAACTGGACTGAGTATTGGAGTCCAGATGGTGGGACAGGAGAGGCCGCTCCGCTGACGGTGTGTGATGGATTACCAGCTGAGAGGAGGTAAGAAGGTGTTTTCTATCGTGGGTTGTACTCTTACTCTGTTTCTCTGTTGTGTTTGTAGGTGTTGGCAGACCCTGTTCGTTAACCGATGGTCGGGTTCTCTGTTCCCGCTGGGGGAGAGGGGGCCACTGGCGCTGACTGGGGATCTCCAGAGGTGTTAAAGAGCGCGTCTGCAGTAACCTGGTCTTAAGGTGCTCTACCGCGGTAAGATCTAACTTCTTTCTATATCGTGTCCTAGCCCACCTGAAGGCTCTGTCGTATGCGGTGGTATTGTAAGGTTTAATCACCCCATAGATGGACTCCCTCACTTGCTCGTAATGTTTTGCTAATGTGTTCAGATTGGACTCAATCCATCTGTTAGTGTTCTCCTTGATCTTTTCCAGTACCCAAGGACCCGGAGCTGCCGGTTTTACAAAAGTGGTTAGTGAATCCACTTTCCTCCTCATACCCAGCGGAACTGACTTATCTCTATTGCATTTAGCTAGAATAGATAAATGATGCGTGCATTGCATCAGTTGAAAGTATTGCTTTGTTAAGAGCAGTTCCTCTCTATCTACTATTGGATATGGTCTATGCTCGGTTTGTCTATGTGTTTCAGACAGTGCACTAAAACGGTTGGACAGGAGCAGTGAAGGGGCCCTGCTACGTGCTGCCATCGAGGAAACTCTGTGGACCTGAGACGCTCTTGGAAGGGGTAAAACAATTATAAGCCTCGGTCAGAGGTCGGAGATGAGTCCAACCAAGGACTAGAAACAGAGCCTCTAGGGGCTTCTCAGTGTGGATATCTAGTAATGACTTGGGGATCAGTGTGGGCTATATATTAATCAAGGTGTACTGTAGTACAGAAGGCTAAGTTCAAGCTTCAGTTAAAGCTAAGACACACGACTGGGGGAGTAATGCGTTACCAAAAAAGTCGGCTATGTCTCTAAATGCACTACGTGTGAGTAGGAGCAGAAAGGGGAAAAGCAGAAATTCGTCACTGTAGAAAATGACTTAAACAAATAAGGTTAAACTGAAAAATAATCAAACACTACCCTCATTCAAACCAAAAAGGGAAAAAAAATTCAGAAAACAAAAGAAATTCAAAAAACACACAGTTACCAAGGGTGTACCTGGACAAGGTATACCCTTATTTGCACACAACGGGGGGAGAGGGGCAGTATGGAACAGCCCTTGTAAATGTAATAAAAAACATTTTAGTCAAGGACCAACATGTAAAACAATGTGTGTGTCTCATATAAATGAACACGCTTCAATTTGAACAGACTACACAAACATAAAACATTTTCAAAAACAGGTGTAGCAGCTAACCATGTGCTTGGAGGTCAGCTGCTAAATGTTTGTTAGCCGGTTAGCTTTGGGTAGTCGTTACCAGGAGAAAAAGTCTTAAATTCTCGCTCTCAGGTTCTCATTTAGAAAGGATTTTTTTGCAAATCAATGCCACCAAATCATTTATGCTTTTGGGATGACATCTGTTTTTTTTGGTCCTTAAAAATGTTAGGTTACCTTAGAGAGGAGAGAATCTGGAGGCCTCCTGGCTGTGCAAAAGCATGCGGTCCTTCCGGGAAGGTGTGTGCAAAAAGTGACAAAGGAGCGTAATCCAAGTAGGTAAATCCTTTTAAAAAAGCTGATAAAAAGTACTCCTTGGAAGGATAAAACAGAGGTTAAAAATGAAAAAAGTTTACCCAAGCGCTTTCGTCCTATAAGACTTCTTCAGGGGTTTTGGTCTGTTGGACTGAGAGCTGCAGGCTTCTTTAAAAGATTTTGTCAGTCCAGACGTGGGCGTGGACCTCGGGGTCAGGAGGTCGTCCCTCCCACCTGCAACTCAGTCATTGGAGGAAACAGGTAGAAGTCATTGAACACTTGACAGCAGTGTGTTTTACCAATTAAGGCTTGATTGGCAGTAAAAAAAATTTATATGCAACACTTTATAAGAATGAGGGTAGCTCAAAATCAAACAATAAAATAAAGAAAATATAAAAGAAAGTGAGAAAGGAGGATAATGCTAAAGAAAATTATTATGATAAAGAAGGGGTAAGTCTGTTTGCATGTCTGTTCTCTAAGCTATGACTCCGCAGGGAGATAACCTGGCTCAGGCCGGTTAGGTTTGAGTTATGGGGAATAAAGGTGGCCACCATACAGCCCTTACGAGCTGCATAGAGACCACCTTTGTGCACGGGCACAGGCTAATCTTTAAAACCTGGTGAGCATGCTGGTCTATATGCAAATGTTAGGTGGCACAGAGTAGCTGGTTATAAAACTTTAAACTCTGTCCACCATTTAGGACAAACCCTTCCTGAAAGAAAAAAAGAATAACTAATAAACACAGAAGAAATCAAAAAATTGTGTAGAGTTGGTCATTGAAGCGGGGGAACCTGGGGTTGTGTTTAGTGATGGGGTAGATGTTCTGATGGGGGTCCTAGATGCTGGACACTGATGGTTAGGGTTAGGATCAGAGATGGATTAGGGTTATGAAAGGAGAGTTATTGTAATGGACTGCTGACACAATGGGTTATGGTTAGGGTTAGAGTTCTGGATATGGTATGATTTCATTGATGGTTATGGTTAGAAGGAGAGTTTGGGTGAACATGTATCTATGTGTTTATTATTGAATGTTATGTTGATGGGTTTAAGTTTAGGAATATGTTCCTAGAAATGGTTATGGTAAGTATCTTGAAATAAATGTACCAGATGCTGTGTTTGTTGATGAAATGGTTTCTTTCCTTAGGGGCTGTGAAACATAAGAGATGGAAACGAACCCAAGTGGTGAACCTCTGGCGCCATCTCGTGGCCAAACCTTTTTTTTGGTTTTAGGTATGCAATTCAAAAAAAGAGAGACCCTGATGTAAGTAACCTCCTCAAAGGGATGTATTGCAGGTCACCAGAGCGGTTTGACCCTAGTTAAACCTGCATTCACAAACCTGGTGGGTTCTATTAAGTACATAACCCACATTTTTTTTCCTTTTTTTATTTTTATTTTTTATTTTTTTTCCTTTTTTCCTTTTTCTTTTCCTTTTTCCTGTTTTTTAGGGGTTTTTTTCCCTTTTTGTTTTTCAGGTTTTTGTAGTTTTTTAAAAAAAAGAATATTTTTTTTCCAAAAAGGAAAGATAGAAAAAAGATTTTTTTTGTGTATGCTACACCATTTTTTTGGCTTGGCCAACTTTAAAGGAGAGATGGAGAGGAAGAACACTTTAAGGTTTCCCTCGTTGTTTTAACCTGGGCCTGGTGCGGCTCCAAAAAAGGATCAAAAACCCATAACACCATCTAGCGGTGTAGGGAGTAGTTAACTACCCTCACCGTATGAATATCTCCAAGGAGAATGTACCTTTAAACCTTTAAAGAGAGAAGAGAGAGAAGGCTTGACACAGGATGAGGGGACTGAGCAGGCTCTGGTTTTATTAAAAAAATGTAATAAAAATAATGCGTGTGTTTGTATTCTAGGGACTGGAGGACGTCGGACGAGGCTCCCGGATCCGGACTGGACTCACTGGAACAGGAGGAAGTGAAGCAGATCAAATGTGACTCCTAAAGGCTAAGTGCTTCACGTTGAGGTAGGGTAAGTGCCATTACACCGCAAACCGTCAAAGATCACACAAGGTGTGATCACAAAATACAAACACTCGTTTATTCAAAAGTTCAAAGAATGTAAAAAAGGGAAGAAAAAAGGTGCTCGTAGGGACGCGAGGCCTAAGGGGAATTGTCACACCATAAAAACACATCACTCCATAACTGTTCCTGTTTTTCTGTAATGTTTGTTCTTAAAAAATTCAGCTATCTCACAGCTGAAGAGAAGCCGGAGGGGAAGCTCAGCCGCCAACGAGTTCCAGTACCCTGCTGCGGAGGTGTTGGGAGGTGATGAGGAGGTGCCGAACGCTTGCCAGGCTGTCGACACGCTACACTGATCAATCAATAAATAAATAAATATATGTTCAAAAAAAACTCAGCAGCCATCTCAGTCCCGTCACAAGAGTGAAAAGCCACCCTCCAAATAGACCACTACTAAGTGGATATTAAGAGAATATATACTAGGAGTCTCAGTTAGCCACTGTCGTGAGAACTCTATGAAAAATAAGTCAACTCTATTGTGCAGAGAGATAATAATGATGATGTCTTAACCCTCCCACCCCCCCCAACCCAACCCCCCTCCCCCATCCCAGGACCACTCCGACCTCTGACCAAGAAAAGAAAAAAGGTACAGAAACAGGGGAAAAAAATAAAAAACAATAAGGAACACTTCAATTGTGTCCCGGGTGACAAAGCAATACTCATGAAGGGGAATGTGTGTATTTGTATGTGTGGGAGTTGGTGACCTGTTGAACCTAGACCCCCCCCTTTTTTTTAATAGTTTAACTGATCCTGCCAAGACTCTAGAATGGCACGGGCAGTCACCGGCGTCCAGTGGATGCCGTCCGCCAGTGTGCGGAATTTCAGTGGATTTATTTCAGCGAGAAATCTGGCTCTTAGGGTCACCAACTCATTAAACCACCTGATGCTAGACTGCTGCTCTCTATGGAAACTGGTGTGAATATTCAGTAAGGGGATATGGATGGCGGCGCATGGGAAGGAGAGCTCCGCCTGTCTCAGGAGTTTTAAGAGACTTTTTCTAAGAGTGGCCTCCTGGTTCCTGTTGTGGCAGTTGTTTATGCCCACCGAGAGAATGAGAATCTTAACCGAGTCAATGGGCTGAGGTAACTTACGCATGAGTTCAAAAAGGTGGTCCATATTGGCCCCAGGATAGCTATCAATCTGCATGTTAAAATCCTGAAAAGCTGGTATTTTGGAGAGATTGGAATCACCCAAGATGACCTGCGGCTTTCTGATCACGATGTTCCATTCCTGCGCTTTCCTATTGCTGTTCATATGTCTCAGGGGTTCTTGTGACGGCTGCTTTTGTACTTTGCTTTTCAGGCTTAATCTATTTCCGCGGCCGCCCGGCTGACTAAGAGGGGACACTGACGAGGGCTTTAATGATGTTAGCACGGCGGGAGTGGTGAGTTTGTTGCTGCTACCCGCGCTCGTGTGACTGAAAGCGTCAGTGTTACCCAGTGTCAACCTGGCTGCGTTGGTAGAAGTACCGGGTCTCGACAGTGTGAGGGGAGGAGGGCGTGGGGAGAGGCCCCCTGGCAGAGATGACTGGGAGGGTAGTATACTGCCTGCCGCCCCTGTGGGCCTAACCTGCACTCGGCTAGAAGAAGGTGTAATGCTAGCGTTGTTCAGTGTGTGTTCCAGGTCGGCCTCAGTCGCAGCTGGGCGCCGTGGAGCGGAGAGAGGGGGAGTGCCCTGCGGCTCAGCGGGAAGAGAAGGTTCAGATTGACTCGTACCCTCAAAGCATAGCTCTTGAGTAGGATCAGAGTGTCTCCTCATGTGTGTGTTAAACCTCGCTCTAGGCTCGCTGGCCACGCGCCCCTCAGTGCCACCCAGTGCACCCATGCCACGGACCTCAGCGTGGCTCTCGGGAACGGACAGGACCCCGTCAGAGAGGTGAGTCTGAAAAGTAGTGGCGGGAGATGGTGTTATAGCTAACGAGCCCGTTACTGGCTCGTTAGAGGGGGGGCTATTCTCACCTACAGTGGTCGGCGAACTGGACTGAGTATTGGAGTCCAGATGGTGGGACAGGAGAGGCCGCTCCGCTGACGGTGTGTGATGGATTACCAGCTGAGAGGAGGTAAGAAGGTGTTTTCTATCGTGGGTTGAACTCTTACTCTGTTTCTCTGTTGTGTTTGTAGGTGTTGGCAGACCCTGTTCGTTAACCGATGGTCGGGTTCTCTGTTCCCGCTGGGGGAGAGGGGGCCACTGGCGCTGACTGGGGATCTCCAGAGGTGTTAAAGAGCGCGTCTGCAGTAACCTGGTCTTAAGGTGCTCTACCGCGGTAAGATCTAACTTCTTTCTATTTCGTGTCCTAGCCCACCTGAAGGCTCTGTCGTATGCGGTGGTATTGTAAGGTTTAATCACCCCATAGATGGACTCCCTCACTTGCTCGTAATGTTTTGCTAATGTGTTCAGATTGGACTCAATCCATCTGTTAGTGTTCTCCTTGATCTTTTCCAGTACCCAAGGACCCGGAGCTGCCGGTTTTACAAAAGTGGTTAGTGAATCCACTTTCCTCCTCATACCCAGCGGAACTGACTTATCTCTATTGCATTTAGCTAGAATAGATAAATGATGCGTGCATTGCATCAGTTGAAAGTATTGCTTTGTTAAAAGTAGTTCCTCTCTATCTACTATTGGATATGGTCTATGCTCGGTTTGTCTATGTGTTTCAGACAGTGCACTAAAACGGTTGGACAGGAGCAGTGAAGGGGCCCTGCTACGTGCTGCCATCGAGGAAACTCTGTGGACCTGAGACGCTCTTGGAAGGGGTAAAACAATTATAAGCCTCGGTCAGAGGTCGGAGATGAGTCCAACCAAGGACTAGAAACAGAGCCTCTAGGGGCTTCTCAGTGTGGATATCTAGTAATGACTTGGGGATCAGTGTGGGCTATATATTAATCAAGGTGTACTGTAGTACAGAAGGCTAAGTTCAAGCTTCAGTTAAAGCTAAGACACACGACTGGGGGAGTAATGCGTTACCAAAAAAGTCGGCTATGTCTCTAAATGCACTACGTGTGAGTAGGAGCAGAAAGGGGAAAAGCAGAAATTCGTCACTGTAGAAAATGACTTAAACAAATAAGGTTAAACTGAAAAATAATCAAACACTACCCTCATTCAAACCAAAAAGGGAAAAAAAATTCAGAAAACAAAAGAAATTCAAAAAACACACAGTTACCAAGGGTGTACCTGGACAAGGTATACCCTTATTTGCACACAACGGGGGGAGAGGGGCAGTATGGAACAGCCCTTGTAAATGTAATAAAAAACATTTTAGTCAAGGACCAACATGTAAAACAATGTGTGTGTCTCATATAAATGAACACGCTTCAATTTGAACAGACTACACAAACATAAAACATTTTCAAAAACAGGTGTAGCAGCTAACCATGTGCTTGGAGGTCAGCTGCTAAATGTTTGTTAGCCGGTTAGCTTTGGGTAGTCGTTACCAGGAGAAAAAGTCTTAAATTCTCGCTCTCAGGTTCTCATTTAGAAAGGATTTTTTTGCAAATCAATGCCACCAAATCATTTATGCTTTTGGGATGACATCTGTTTTTTTTGGTCCTTAAAAATGTTAGGTTACCTTAGAGAGGAGAGAATCTGGAGGCCTCCTGGCTGTGCAAAAGCATGCGGTCCTTCCGGGAAGGTGTGTGCAAAAAGTGACAAAGGAGCGTAATCCAAGTAGGTAAATCCTTTTAAAAAAGCTGATAAAAAGTACTCCTTGGAAGGATAAAACAGAGGTTAAAAATGTAAAAAAGTTTACCCAAGCGCTTTCGTCCTATAAGACTTCTTCAGGGGTTTTGGTCTGTTGGACTGAGAGCTGCAGGCTTCTTTAAAAGATTTTGTCAGTCCAGACGTGGGCGTGGACCTCGGGGTCAGGAGGTCGTCCCTCCCACCTGCAACTCAGTCATTGGAGGAAACAGGTAGAAGTCATTGAACACTTGACAGCAGTGTGTTTTACCAATTAAGGCTTGATTGGCAGTAAAAAAAATTTATATGCAACACTTTATAAGAATGAGGGTAGCTCAAAATCAAACAATAAAATAAAGAAAATATAAAAGAAAGTGAGAAAGGAGGATAATGCTAAAGAAAATTATTATGATAAAGAAGGGGTAAGTCTGTTTGCATGTCTGTTCTCTAAGCTATGACTCCGCAGGGAGATAACCTGGCTCAGGCCGGTTAGGTTTGAGTTATGGGGAATAAAGGTGGCCACCATACAGCCCTTACGAGCTGCATAGAGACCACCTTTGTGCACGGGCACAGGCTAATCTTTAAAACCTGGTGAGCATGCTGGTCTATATGCAAATGTTAGGTGGCACAGAGTAGCTGGTTATAAAACTTTAAACTCTGTCCACCATTTAGGACAAACCCTTCCTGAAAGAAAAAAAGAATAACTAATAAACACAGAAGAAATCAAAAAATTGTGTAGAGTTGGTCATTGAAGCGGGGGAACCTGGGGTTGTGTTTAGTGATGGGGTAGATGTTCTGATGGGGGTCCTAGATGCTGGACACTGATGGTTAGGGTTAGGATCAGAGATGGATTAGGGTTATGAAAGGAGAGTTATTGTAATGGACTGCTGACACAATGGGTTATGGTTAGGGTTAGAGTTCTGGATATGGTATGATTTCATTGATGGTTATGGTTAGAAGGAGAGTTTGGGTGAACATGTATCTATGTGTTTATTATTGAATGTTATGTTGATGGGTTTAAGTTTAGGAATATGTTCCTAGAAATGGTTATGGTAAGTATCTTGAAATAAATGTACCAGATGCTGTGTTTGTTGATGAAATGGTTTCTTTCCTTAGGGGCTGTGAAACATAAGAGATGGAAACGAACCCAAGTGGTGAACCTCTGGCGCCATCTCGTGGCCAAACCTTTTTTTTGGTTTTAGGTATGCAATTCAAAAAAAGAGAGACCCTGATGTAAGTAACCTCCTCAAAGGGATGTATTGCAGGTCACCAGAGCGGTTTGACCCTAGTTAAACCTGCATTCACAAACCTGGTGGGTTCTATTAAGTACATAACCCACATTTTTTTTCCTTTTTTTATTTTTATTTTTTATTTTTTTTCCTTTTTTCCTTTTTCTTTTCCTTTTTCCTGTTTTTTAGGGTTTTTTTTCCCTTTTTGTTTTTCAGGTTTTTGTAGTTTTTTAAAAAAAAGAATATTTTTTTTCCAAAAAGGAAAGATAGAAAAAAGATTTTTTTTGTGTATGCTACACCATTTTTTTGGCTTGGCCAACTTTAAAGGAGAGATGGAGAGGAAGAACACTTTAAGGTTTCCCTCGTTGTTTTAACCTGGGCCTGGTGCGGCTCCAAAAAAGGATCAAAAACCCATAACACCATCTAGCGGTGTAGGGAGTAGTTAACTACCCTCACCGTATGAATATCTCCAAGGAGAATGTACCTTTAAACCTTTAAAGAGAGAAGAGAGAGAAGGCTTGACACAGGATGAGGGGACTGAGCAGGCTCTGGTTTTATTAAAAAAATGTAATAAAAATAATGCGTGTGTTTGTATTCTAGGGACTGGAGGACGTCGGACGAGGCTCCCGGATCCGGACTGGACTCACTGGAACAGGAGGAAGTGAAGCAGATCAAATGTGACTCCTAAAGGCTAAGTGCTTCACGTTGAGGTAGGGTAAGTGCCATTACACCGCAAACCGTCAAAGATCACACAAGGTGTGATCACAAAATACAAACACTCGTTTATTCAAAAGTTCAAAGAATGTAAAAAAGGGAAGAAAAAAGGTGCTCGTAGGGACGCGAGGCCTAAGGGGAATTGTCACACCATAAAAACACATCACTCCATAACTGTTCCTGTTTTTCTGTAATGTTTGTTCTTAAAAAATTCAGCTATCTCACAGCTGAAGAGAAGCCGGAGGGGAAGCTCAGCCGCCAACGAGTTCCAGTACCCTGCTGCGGAGGTGTTGGGAGGTGATGAGGAGGTGCCGAACGCTTGCCAGGCTGTCGACACGCTACACTGATCAATCAATAAATAAATAAATATATGTTCAAAAAAAACTCAGCAGCCATCTCAGTCCCGTCACAAGAGTGAAAAGCCACCCTCCAAATAGACCACTACTAAGTGGATATTAAGAGAATATATACTAGGAGTCTCAGTTAGCCACTGTCGTGAGAACTCTATGAAAAATAAGTCAACTCTATTGTGCAGAGAGATAATAATGATGATGTCTTAACCCTCCCACCCCCCCCAACCCAACCCCCCTCCCCCATCCCAGGACCACTCCGACCTCTGACCAAGAAAAGAAAAAAGGTACAGAAACAGGGGAAAAAAATAAAAAACAATAAGGAACACTTCAATTGTGTCCCGGGTGACAAAGCAATACTCATGAAGGGGAATGTGTGTATTTGTATGTGTGGGAGTTGGTGACCTGTTGAACCTAGACCCCCCCCTTTTTTTTAATAGTTTAACTGATCCTGCCAAGACTCTAGAATGGCACGGGCAGTCACCGGCGTCCAGTGGATGCCGTCCGCCAGTGTGCGGAATTTCAGTGGATTTATTTCAGCGAGAAATCTGGCTCTTAGGGTCACCAACTCATTAAACCACCTGATGCTAGACTGCTGCTCTCTATCGAAACTGGTGTGAATATTCAGTAAGGGGATATGGATGGCGGCGCATGGGAAGGAGAGCTCCGCCTGTCTCAGGAGTTTTAAGAGACTTTTTCTAAGAGTGGCCTCCTGGTTCCTGTTGTGGCAGTTGTTTATGCCCACCGAGAGAATGAGAATCTTAACCGAGTCAATGGGCTGAGGTAACTTACGCATGAGTTCAAAAAGGTGGTCCATATTGGCCCCAGGATAGCTATCAATCTGCATGTTAAAATCCTGAAAAGCTGGTATTTTGGAGAGATTGGAATCACCCAAGATGACCTGCGGCTTTCTGATCACGATGTTCCATTCCTGCGCTTTCCTATTGCTGTTCATATGTCTCAGGGGTTCTTGTGACGGCTGCTTTTGTACTTTGCTTTTCAGGCTTAATCTATTTCCGCGGCCGCCCGGCTGACTAAGAGGGGACACTGACGAGGGCTTTAATGATGTTAGCACGGCGGGAGTGGTGAGTTTGTTGCTGCTACCCGCGCTCGTGTGACTGAAAGCGTCAGTGTTACCCAGTGTCAACCTGGCTGCGTTGGTAGAAGTACCGGGTCTCGACAGTGTGAGGGGAGGAGGGCGTGGGGAGAGGCCCCCTGGCAGAGATGACTGGGAGGGTAGTATACTGCCTGCCGCCCCTGTGGGCCTAACCTGCACTCGGCTAGAAGAAGGTGTAATGCTAGCGTTGTTCAGTGTGTGTTCCAGGTCGGCCTCAGTCGCAGCTGGGCGCCGTGGAGCGGAGAGAGGGGGAGTGCCCTGCGGCTCAGCGGGAAGAGAAGGTTCAGATTGACTCGTACCCTCAAAGCATAGCTCTTGAGTAGGATCAGAGTGTCTCCTCATGTGTGTGTTAAACCTCGCTCTAGGCTCGCTGGCCACGCGCCCCTCAGTGCCACCCAGTGCACCCATGCCACGGACCTCAGCGTGGCTCTCGGGAACGGACAGGACCCCGTCAGAGAGGTGAGTCTGAAAAGTAGTGGCGGGAGATGGTGTTATAGCTAACGAGCCCGTTACTGGCTCGTTAGAGGGGGGGCTATTCTCACCTACAGTGGTCGGCGAACTGGACTGAGTATTGGAGTCCAGATGGTGGGACAGGAGAGGCCGCTCCGCTGACGGTGTGTGATGGATTACCAGCTGAGAGGAGGTAAGAAGGTGTTTTCTATCGTGGGTTGAACTCTTACTCTGTTTCTCTGTTGTGTTTGTAGGTGTTGGCAGACCCTGTTCGTTAACCGATGGTCGGGTTCTCTGTTCCCGCTGGGGGAGAGGGGGCCACTGGCGCTGACTGGGGATCTCCAGAGGTGTTAAAGAGCGCGTCTGCAGTAACCTGGTCTTAAGGTGCTCTACCGCGGTAAGATCTAACTTCTTTCTATTTCGTGTCCTAGCCCACCTGAAGGCTCTGTCGTATGCGGTGGTATTGTAAGGTTTAATCACCCCATAGATGGACTCCCTCACTTGCTCGTAATGTTTTGCTAATGTGTTCAGATTGGACTCAATCCATCTGTTAGTGTTCTCCTTGATCTTTTCCAGTACCCAAGGACCCGGAGCTGCCGGTTTTACAAAAGTGGTTAGTGAATCCACTTTCCTCCTCATACCCAGCGGAACTGACTTATCTCTATTGCATTTAGCTAGAATAGATAAATGATGCGTGCATTGCATCAGTTGAAAGTATTGCTTTGTTAAAAGTAGTTCCTCTCTATCTACTATTGGATATGGTCTATGCTCGGTTTGTCTATGTGTTTCAGACAGTGCACTAAAACGGTTGGACAGGAGCAGTGAAGGGGCCCTGCTACGTGCTGCCATCGAGGAAACTCTGTGGACCTGAGACGCTCTTGGAAGGGGTAAAACAATTATAAGCCTCGGTCAGAGGTCGGAGATGAGTCCAACCAAGGACTAGAAACAGAGCCTCTAGGGGCTTCTCAGTGTGGATATCTAGTAATGACTTGGGGATCAGTGTGGGCTATATATTAATCAAGGTGTACTGTAGTACAGAAGGCTAAGTTCAAGCTTCAGTTAAAGCTAAGACACACGACTGGGGGAGTAATGCGTTACCAAAAAAGTCGGCTATGTCTCTAAATGCACTACGTGTGAGTAGGAGCAGAAAGGGGAAAAGCAGAAATTCGTCACTGTAGAAAATGACTTAAACAAATAAGGTTAAACTGAAAAATAATCAAACACTACCCTCATTCAAACCAAAAAGGGAAAAAAAATTCAGAAAACAAAAGAAATTCAAAAAACACACAGTTACCAAGGGTGTACCTGGACAAGGTATACCCTTATTTGCACACAACGGGGGGAGAGGGGCAGTATGGAACAGCCCTTGTAAATGTAATAAAAAACATTTTAGTCAAGGACCAACATGTAAAACAATGTGTGTGTCTCATATAAATGAACACGCTTCAATTTGAACAGACTACACAAACATAAAACATTTTCAAAAACAGGTGTAGCAGCTAACCATGTGCTTGGAGGTCAGCTGCTAAATGTTTGTTAGCCGGTTAGCTTTGGGTAGTCGTTACCAGGAGAAAAAGTCTTAAATTCTCGCTCTCAGGTTCTCATTTAGAAAGGATTTTTTTGCAAATCAATGCCACCAAATCATTTATGCTTTTGGGATGACATCTGTTTTTTTTGGTCCTTAAAAATGTTAGGTTACCTTAGAGAGGAGAGAATCTGGAGGCCTCCTGGCTGTGCAAAAGCATGCGGTCCTTCCGGGAAGGTGTGTGCAAAAAGTGACAAAGGAGCGTAATCCAAGTAGGTAAATCCTTTTAAAAAAGCTGATAAAAAGTACTCCTTGGAAGGATAAAACAGAGGTTAAAAATGTAAAAAAGTTTACCCAAGCGCTTTCGTCCTATAAGACTTCTTCAGGGGTTTTGGTCTGTTGGACTGAGAGCTGCAGGCTTCTTTAAAAGATTTTGTCAGTCCAGACGTGGGCGTGGACCTCGGGGTCAGGAGGTCGTCCCTCCCACCTGCAACTCAGTCATTGGAGGAAACAGGTAGAAGTCATTGAACACTTGACAGCAGTGTGTTTTACCAATTAAGGCTTGATTGGCAGTAAAAAAAATTTATATGCAACACTTTATAAGAATGAGGGTAGCTCAAAATCAAACAATAAAATAAAGAAAATATAAAAGAAAGTGAGAAAGGAGGATAATGCTAAAGAAAATTATTATGATAAAGAAGGGGTAAGTCTGTTTGCATGTCTGTTCTCTAAGCTATGACTCCGCAGGGAGATAACCTGGCTCAGGCCGGTTAGGTTTGAGTTATGGGGAATAAAGGTGGCCACCATACAGCCCTTACGAGCTGCATAGAGACCACCTTTGTGCACGGGCACAGGCTAATCTTTAAAACCTGGTGAGCATGCTGGTCTATATGCAAATGTTAGGTGGCACAGAGTAGCTGGTTATAAAACTTTAAACTCTGTCCACCATTTAGGACAAACCCTTCCTGAAAGAAAAAAAGAATAACTAATAAACACAGAAGAAATCAAAAAATTGTGTAGAGTTGGTCATTGAAGCGGGGGAACCTGGGGTTGTGTTTAGTGATGGGGTAGATGTTCTGATGGGGGTCCTAGATGCTGGACACTGATGGTTAGGGTTAGGATCAGAGATGGATTAGGGTTATGAAAGGAGAGTTATTGTAATGGACTGCTGACACAATGGGTTATGGTTAGGGTTAGAGTTCTGGATATGGTATGATTTCATTGATGGTTATGGTTAGAAGGAGAGTTTGGGTGAACATGTATCTATGTGTTTATTATTGAATGTTATGTTGATGGGTTTAAGTTTAGGAATATGTTCCTAGAAATGGTTATGGTAAGTATCTTGAAATAAATGTACCAGATGCTGTGTTTGTTGATGAAATGGTTTCTTTCCTTAGGGGCTGTGAAACATAAGAGATGGAAACGAACCCAAGTGGTGAACCTCTGGCGCCATCTCGTGGCCAAACCTTTTTTTTGGTTTTAGGTATGCAATTCAAAAAAAGAGAGACCCTGATGTAAGTAACCTCCTCAAAGGGATGTATTGCAGGTCACCAGAGCGGTTTGACCCTAGTTAAACCTGCATTCACAAACCTGGTGGGTTCTATTAAGTACATAACCCACATTTTTTTTCCTTTTTTTATTTTTATTTTTTATTTTTTTTCCTTTTTTCCTTTTTCTTTTCCTTTTTCCTGTTTTTTAGGGGTTTTTTTCCCTTTTTGTTTTTCAGGTTTTTGTAGTTTTTTAAAAAAAAGAATATTTTTTTTCCAAAAAGGAAAGATAGAAAAAAGATTTTTTTCGTCGATTTTTTTTTGTCGATCGGACTTACCGTTCAAAAGTTATTCCAAAAATAAGATTTTTTTTTGCTGTATCTCCGAAACCGGAAGTCTGAGCAAGTTGATTCCTCACTATCGTCTTCGCCGACCCCAACTTTGGCACAGTGGATCAAGGTTATGAGTCTCTCAGACTTTCACTTCCGGAGTTATAGAGCAAAAGGTGTTTCCCCATTGACTTCAATAGGATTTTTTTTTTTTTTTCTTTAAGTCCAACCCTAGTGGGTTTTTTTAATGCTTCCTGGGAAAAGTTGTCAGAAGCACGTTTCAGACCCTGGGGAATCTATTGGACACCCTTTTTTGGTACATTTTTTTTCAAGTCAAATCAACCCAAGTCAAGTCAAGTCAACCCAAGTCAAGTCAAGTCAACCCAAGTCAAGTCAAGTCAAGTCAACCCAAGTCAAGTCAAGTTAAGTCAACCCAAGTCAAGTCAAACCAAGTCAAGTCAAGTCAAGTTATTCCAAGTCAAGGCAAGTCAACCCAAGTCAAGGCAAGTCAACCCAAGTCAAGTAAACCCAAGTCAAGTCAACCCAAGTCAACCATGCTTTGCCCCCATTGACAGGTTATGTTTAGTAGAAGTGTTTGATTCAGGTCATCTTTCATTATGCTAACATCGTGCTAACATGTTCCCCATTGACAGGTTATGGTTAGTAGAAGTGTTTGATTGAGATGATCTTCCTTTTGAGCATTTTTGAGCATTTTTGGTGTTTTTGACGTCACGGCAGAGTCCAGGTGGAGGTTTTATACTAGAGGACCCTTTAAACTAACTTTTTCCAACTTTCTACGACTTACGGCTGTCATTTAGGTGAAAAGGGGTGAACGGACTACGCCTTGGACACCCTCTGATCCTTTTTGGGTTTCAAATAGGGATGTGGTTAGAACGAAAGGTCGTAGAGACAAAAGGAGGACATCCGTCAGCATCTCCTTTCGACGCTGAACACGCCTGAGTTGAAATTTTGTGGATTGGACTTTCCATTCAAAAGATACGGCCAAAATAGGATTTGTTTTGGCTGTATCTCAAAAACTGTAAGTTTGGCAAAGATGAAACCACCTCAGGCGTGTTCAGAGACGACGAATTAAGGCAGGGTAAGGATTTCATTTGAAAATATATGGGACTTTTTTGTGAAAATATATTTAAGTGTTTTCCCTACCTTTTTGTAGGTTTTTTCTGGCTAAAAATTCTAGAGGGCACGTTTCAGGCCATTTTGAATGTTTTGAGACCTATTTCAGGGTAGATTTTTGCGATTTTTTTTTTTTTTTTTTGAAAATTTTACCAAGTCCAACCCTAATTTTTTTTTTTTTGCCAAAAATTGACAGGAGGACGTTTCAAGCCATTTTGAATCTTTTGAGCCCAATTTGATATTTTTCATTTTTTTCAACTTGATTTTGTCAAATATCACCCAGACCAAACCCTCATACTAAACATAACCTGAGCTATCGGTAGTCTCTTTGGAATTTTTCCACAAAAGCTACTTCACTTCCAAGGTTAGCGAATGCAGTTAGCGCATCAGATGTAATGTCAATGGATGCCTCCAAATCCCGCGCACTTCCAAGTAGAAACTCTGGAATTCCAGTTAAGGACTAAGTGTTCACAGAAATTAACAAAAAAAAATTAGGAGCTACTTTTAGATTTTTGTTGTTTATATTTGTAACTTGTTTCAAAAATTAAGACATTTTACTATTTTTTTTCAGTCTTTGAAAGTTGCTAGTATGATACCACCAAATGGCCACAAGGGGGCATAAATTCCCCATCAGAAGTTCCCGAATAGCACCAGGCTGCCCTTCCGCAGTATTAACTGTATGTTTTCCCGACTCTAGGTGCTCATTTCCCCGCAAACATTCAGTAAAGGCTCCCTGCCTGGATGTGAGGTAGTACATGTGGAAGTAATGTAATATATATGGCAGTTCAGGTTGCCCTTCTGGAGTATTAACCGGATGTTTACCCGACTTAAGGTGATCATTTCCCCGCAGACTTTCACTAAAGGGTCCCTGCCAGGGTGTGAGGTAGTACATGTGGAAGTAAGGTATTATAAATGGAAGTTCAGGTTTCCCTTCCAGAGTATTAACTGGATGTTTACCCGACTTTATGTGCTTATTTCCCCGCAGACATTCACTACAGGGTCCCTGCCTGGGTCAGATGTAGTACATCTGGAATTAAGGTAATATATGTGGAAGGTCAGGTTTCCCTTCCGGAGTATTAACTGGATGTTTACCCGACTTTAGGTGCTTCTTTCCCCGCAGACATTCACTACAGGGTCCCTGCTTGGGTCAGAGGTAGTAAGGTAATATATATGGAAGTTCAGGTTTCCCTTCCGGACTATTAACCGAATGTTTAACCGACTTAAGGTGATCATTTCCCCGCAGACATTCACTAAAGGGTCCCTGCCAGGGTGTGAGGTAGTACATGTGGAAGTAAGGTATTATAAATGGAAGTTCAGGTTTCCCTTCCAGAGTATTAACTGGATGTTTACCCGACTTTATGTGCTTCTTTCCCCGCAGACATTCACTACAGGGTCCCTGCCTGGGTCAGATGTAGTACATCTGGAATTAAGGTAATATATGTGGAAGGTCAGGTTTCCCTTCCGGAGTATTAACTGGATGTTTACCCGACTTTAGGTGCTTCTTTCCCCGCAGACATTCACTACAGGGTCCCTGCTTGGGTCAGAGGTAGTACATCTGGAAGTAAGGTAATATATGTGGAAGGTCAGGTTGCCCTTCCGGAGTATTAACTGGATATTTACCCGACTTTAGGTGCTCATTTCCCCGCACACTTTCACTAAAGGGTCCCTGCCTGGGTGTGAGGTAGTAAATGTGGAAGATAGGTAATATATATGGAAGTTCAGGTTGCCCTTCTGGAGTATTAACTGGATGTTTACCCGACTTTAGGTGGTAATTTCCCCGCAGATATTCAGCATAGAGTCCCTGACTGGATCTAAGTTAAAGAGATGGAAGTTGAAGTCTAAGTTCCCAAACAACACCTGGCTGCGAACCCGACTTTGGGTGCTCATATCCCCGCAGACAATCAGTAGAGGGTCCCTGCATTGGTGTCAGGTAGTAAATGTGGAAGTTAGGTCATACATATGGAAGTTCAGGTTGCCCTTCCGGAGTATTAACTGGATGTTTACCCGACTTTGGGTGCTCGTTTCCCCGCAGACAATCAGTAGAGGGTCCCTGCATGGGTGTGAGGTAGTAAATGTGGAAGATAGGTAATATATATGGAAGTTCAGGTTGCCCTTCTGGAGTATTAACTGGATGTTTACCCGACTTTGGGTGAACCTGAAGTCCACATCATGAGCACCTCATGGAGTGAAACTCTTTGATATTATATTTTGTGTTTTAATACAATTAATTTCATTTTCAAAGATATTTGAAAGACAAACAAAGTAAGTTTTTGTTCTTTTTTTTATTTTCTCATTCAAGTCAAAGTAATTTCTCATTTTAGAGGTCAGTGGTGCTGCTTGTGACATTCACATCGCCTGTGATGGCTAATCTTCTGTGTTTCGGGGGACTTGCATCCTCTCTAATGTCATTTGCGGTGTCTTCTTCCACCATTTCCTCCTTGCACTTGTAGCGGTGGTAGACACTGAAGGTGATCACAGCAAGGACCAGGAGGCTGCTCACTACTGTTCCTGCTACCATGCCAACCATGGAAGGAGGAATAATCTTTAGTTCCAAAAAGCAGCCCTCCATTCCAACCCGGTTCCTGGCAATGCAGCTATAGGTCCCTGAATCCCTCTCTTCTGCTACTGGGATGTGGAGCGTGCCTGCAACAGCATCCGAGCGGGCAGAGGATGGTAGCGTGTAGGGTCCGGTGGTTCTCTGCCAGTTGTAGTCGATGGGGATTGCACCTTCCAGGGCATTGCAGTGCAACACCACATTTCTGCCCACCTCTTCAGTGCCCTTTGTGTGACAACTTGGCTTGGAGGGAGCATGTATCACCCGGAGGATAACCGAAATTCTTTGGATACCAGGGACCTTCTTCACTTGGCACCTGTAAGTCCCAGAATCTGAGGGTGTCAGTAGTAGCAGGTTAATGGAGGCATCTCCTTTCCTTGGATCCATTGAAATGAAGTGGACCCTGCCTTTGAGTGGCACGTAGTAGTTGTCATAGATCTGCCCGGCGGAATACACAATGATTACTGGGTCCTCTGTTAGTCCAGGGTTAGACAGCCGAGTCCACTCAATTTCCAGAGGTCCAAGGTCATCTGGGGCGAGGGTGAATTGGCAGTCCAGTGCTGCGCCTCCTCCAACCGCCTTCTCCACAAGTTTCTTGTTGGTCGAGTTGATCAGGACGCTGCTACATTTGACGGTCAGCAATAGTAATATTTGGAATATTTGCCAGTCCATTGTTGGGTGCCTTTGGATTCATCCCCCTTTTATATGTTTCCACAGGCTTGCAGACAATAATTTGAACCAATTCATTTGCTCCAGTATTTATACCAATAACCAATAGATTTGCAGGATGTAAAAATAGCAAGATGACGTAGGTGAGCTTAGGCTATAAATACTGCCATCTCTCCATTCAAATCCATACACACTGCAAGAATCGTTATGTAGCGGATTGACAAAGCACCGACTAGGACAAGCCAAATCTTGAACCAGACCAAAGAGAAGCTGGAGGAAAAGCGTGAAGCTGGAAAGGAAATCTTGGTGAAGAAATGTCAGGTATGTGGAACTTTTCACTCTGTGTTTAAGTCATTATGTCCAAAAGTTTTACTGTAAAAAATATTAATGAAATTCTATACTACTGTCTGGCTTCACCACAGTAATAGTGCCTGTTCATGTAGCAGTTCCCCCAAATATACCGATTGGCCGCCCAGATGTGGAAGAAATTGGAGGGTCCTGCAGGCAAGTTTAGTTCCTCTTTTCTATACTGATATTGTGCATATTACTAATCAATTTAATTTGCCACTATTTTCACTAAAATTATTCATTTTTCTTGCAGATGCACCTGTGGCAATCCGTGTGACCTATTCACACTGTCTTTGGCGGCAGTCCTGTTCGGCCTGCTGCTAATAATTTATTATATAATATTGGTCATAGTATACCACAATAAAAAATAAAAAAGATTGCTGAAGTTGTCATGTCTTTAATTCACCTTTGCATCCATAAAGCTGGCCAAGGCTATTAACTGTATTAGATGAACATAGTGTAGCTTTCCTGGATGTTCATGTAATTGTTTTGGAACACTGTGTAGCTTTTCTGGAAGTTCATGTAGTTGTTTTGGAACACTGTGTAGCTTTTCTGGAAGTTCATGTAGTTGTTTTGGAATATTGCGTAGCTTTTCTGGAAGTTCATGTAGCAGTTTTGGAACATTGCGTATATTTTCTGTTAGTGGATGTGATTGGCCTATTCAAATTAGGAGGCATAGTCTATTATCTGTTTGAATAGCAAGATGACGTAGGCAAGCTAAGGCTATAAATGCCGCCATCTCTCCATTCAAATCCATACACACTGCAAGAATTGTCATGCGTCATCGGATTGAGAAAGCAGAGACCGGGACAGCCTATTATTGCCATGTGAAGAGAAGCTGGAGGAAGCTGGAGGAAAATCTTGGGTTGTCTCCGGTTAATCTGAATAACCAGCTAGATAACTCCCAGAACATGGAAGAGGTAAGTAGAATTCTTGGAAGTTGATTGTTCCACATTAATTATACATCACAACGTGTTGCAGTTCCTTATCACGTGTCTGCCTATTCTTGCCATGTGAACCAGACCGAAGAGAAGCTGGAGGAAAATCTTGGGTTGTCTCTGGTTAATCCAAATAACCAGCTAGATAACTCCCAGAACATGGAAGAGGTAAGTAGAATTCTTGGAAGTTGATTGTTTCACATTAACTGTACATCACAACGTGTTGCAGTTCCTTATCACGTGTCTGTCTGGACAGGTACACATAACACCTGATGAATTAGAGGACCAAGAGACGTATATTGAACTCAAACCAGTTTTTTTAGAGGATGAACTGGATGAGGAGACCCGGTTCTCTCAGATCATTCCACCTTACCAGGAGCCCAAGTCCAACGTATTCCATACAGTAAGTAGAATTTATGGATGTTGCTTTGTCGGAATTGACCCTATTTTTACAGCGTGCTTTAGTTCCTAATCATTTATATTTTGCACAGGTTGAGAGTGCAGTTACTGACAGCGACTCAGAGATGGATGAACTTGACAACATTCTGAGTAATACAGATTTCTCCAAGCTGCTGCAAAAAAGGAAAAGTCCTCCTCTGCCCCTTACAAGACCTCAAAAGAAAAAGATCCCTGAAAAGAAAAAGATCCCTCAAAAGGCTTGCAGGATTCAGAAAACAAGAGCGGTTAAAAGAAAGAGCAAGAAGGGAGAAGAGGGCGATAATGGGAAGAAAGTTACAGTGACAAAGAAGCTCCACTCTGGCAAACAGCTTACTGCCAAAACGTCTAGAAAGGTAAGGTATGACCTGTGGAGGTAATAATATAATTAATTGATTGAATTCACTTGGGTTACTGCTTAATAATTGACCTCTTAATCTTTACAGCGTGAAAGGAGAAGGTTGTGCTATTCACCAGAATTCCTAGCAATGCTCAGACTGGCCTTCCAATTTGACATCCAGAAAAAGATCATCAGGGTACGGAGTATTCAAAACACCCTTAAAAACAACCCAGCACTTCTTGGAATGTGCAAAAAGATGAATGTATCTGTTGAAAATGTTCGTAACAGACTTCGAATTATGGTTAAGGAACGAGATTGATGTACACATATTTCATTAAAATGTTTGATTGGTGATTGCTGAAGTAGTCATGTCTTTAATTCACCTTTGCATCCATAAATTTGCCCAAAGCTATTAGCTGTATTAGATGAACACTGCGTAGCTTTTCTGGAGGTGAACATAATTGGCCCATTCAAATTAGGAGGCGTGCCAAATCAACTGTATAAATAGCAATAATTGGCACTTCGTCATTCATTTCCACAATTGCGACCATGAAGGTAAGGACATATCTCATCATATCTGCTTATTCTGAAAACGCATGTAGTTCTCTTGGAACGTAGCGTAGCTTTCCTGGATGTTCATGTCATTGTTTTGGAACACTGAGTAGGCTTTCTGGAAGTTCATGTAGTTGATTTGGAATATAACGTAGGTTTTTTGGAAGTTCATGTAGCTGTTTTGGACTATTGTGTAGCTTATCTGGAAGTTCATGTAGTTGTTATGGAATATAATGTAGGGTTTTTTGGAAGTTCTCGTAGCTGTTGTGGACTAATGTGTAGCTTATCTGAAAGTTCATGTAGTTGTTTTGAATTATTACGTAGCTTTTTTGGAAGTTCATGTTAATGTTGTGGACTATTGTGTAGCTTTTCTGGAAGTTCATGTAGTTGTTTTGGAACACTGCGTAGCTTTTGTGGTAGTGAACATAATTGGCCCATTCAAATTAGGAGGCGTGCCAAATCAACTGTATAAATAGCAATAATTGGCACTTCGTCATTCATTTCCACAATTGCGACCATGAAGGTAAGGACATATCTCATCATATCTGCTTTTCTGAAAACGCATGTAGTTCTCTTGGAACGTAGCGTAGCTTTCCTGGATGTTCATGTCATTGTTTTGGAACACTGAGTAGGCTTTCTGGAAGTTCATGTAGTTGTTATGGAATATAATGTAGGTTTTTTTTGAAGTTCACGTAGCTGTTGTTGACTTTTGTGTAGCTTATCTGAAAGTTCATGTAGTTGTTTTGAATTATTACGTAGCTTTTTTGGAAGTTCATGTTAATGTTGTGGACTATTGTGTAGCTTTTCTGGAAGTTCATGTAGTTATTTTGGAACACTGCGTAGCTTTTGTGGTAGTGAACATAATGGGCCCATTCAAATTAGGAGGCATGCTAAATCTTCTGTATAGATAGCAAGGTTTGGCACTTCGTCATTCATTTCCACAATTGCGACCATGAAGGTATGGACATATCTCATTATATCTGCTTTTCTGAAAACGCATGTAGTTCTCTTGGAACGTAGTGTAGCTTTCCTGGATGTTCATGTCATTGTTTTGGAACACTGTGTAGGCTTTCTGGAAGTTCATGTAGTTGTTATGGAATATAATGTAGGTTTTTTTTTTAAGTTCACGTAGCTGTTGTTGACTTTTGTGTAGCTTATCTGAAAGTTCATGTAGTTGTTTTGAATTATTACGTAGCTTTTTTGGAAGTTCATGTTAATGTTGTGGACTATTGTGTAGCTTTTCTGGAAGTTCATGTAGTTGTTTTGGAACACTGCGTAGCTTTTGTGGTAGTGAACATAATGGGCCCATTCAAATTAGGAGGCATGCTAAATCTTCTGTATAGATAGCAAGGTTTGGCACTTCGTCATTCATTTCCACAATTGCGACCATGAAGGTATGGACATATCTCATTACATCTGCTTTTCCGAAAACGCATGTAGTTGTCTTGGAACGTAGCGTAGCTTTCCTGGATGATCATGTCATTGTTTTGGAACACTGTGTAGGCTTTCTGGAAGTTCATGTAGTTGTTATGGAATATAATGTAGGGTTTTTTGGAAGTTCATGTCATTGTTTTGGAACACTGTGTAGGCTTTCTGGAAGTTCATGTAGTTGTTATGGAATATAATGTAGGTTTTTTTGGAAGTTCATGTCATTGTTTTGGAACACTGTTTTGGCTTTCTGGAAGTTCATGTAGTTGTTATGGAATATAATGTAGTTTTTTTGGAAGTTCATGTCATTGTTTTGGAGCACTGTGTAGACTTTCTGGAAGTTCATGTAGTTGTTATGGAATATTATGCAGTTTTTTTGGAAGTTCATGTCATTGTTTTGGAACACTATTTTGGCTTTCTGGAAGTTCATGTAGTTGTTATGGAATATAATGTAGTTTTTTTTGGAATAACAGGATAAAAAGACTTGTCCGAAGTGCCAGGGTGAATTTGCCAACCTGGCGCGTCACCTGCGGCACACGCACGGGATGAGAGACAAGAGAGAGAGGAGCCTGACCGTTGGAAGGTACAGCGGGAAGCTGGGATGCCCAATACCAAACTGTACAGACAAACTGTACTCACGGCTGGATAAGCACATCATTACCAAGCACAAGCAAAAGGTTTTACTTTTACAATTGATCAAATGTTATTCGAAGATGTATTTTGCTAGATTAAAACAATTTGAAATATAATCTTTTAACAGGGTCGATGCCTGAAGAAGCTCCTCAAGATGGCGAAGAAGAAAGCCATTTTACAGGAGCTACAGGCTATCCATCATCCACCACAGGTCCAGCCATCATCCACCTCAGGAGTGTCAGGAGTGTCAGAACCTTGCTCCTTGCAGCCACCACCACCAACCGCAACACCACCATCCATTGGACATCTGGCAAGTGAGGTTGAAGCCATGAAAAAAGATGTCCAACTGCTAAGGAAGGAGGTGAACTACCTCAGGGCCCTTTGCAAAGAGCAAGGTTCTGACACTCCACAATCATCTCATCCCATCTCGCCTGCCTCACCTGTGCCTGCCCAAACATCGCCACAACCCACAACCAGCATGATGCAGCCTGCCTCACCTGTGACTGCCCATACATTGCCACAACCCACAACCAGCATGATGCAGCCTGCCTCACCTGTGACTTCCCACACACCTGTGCCTGCCCAAACATCGCCACAACCCACAACCAGCATGATGCAGCCTGCCTCACCTGTGACTGCCCATACATCGCCACAACCCACAACCAGCATGATGCAGCCTGCCTCACCTGTGACTGCCCATACATCGCCACAACCCACAACCAGCATGGTGCAGCCTGCCTCACCTGTGACTTCCCACACATCGCCGCTCCCTCCTCTGCTCTCTCCACTCCACTCTCCAACAAGGGAGACTTCCTGCCCTTCAGTGGGACAGCAAGAGACACCCTTGCCTAATCTGGGTAAGTTGATTCAAATGGTTGTTTGGCAGTTTATTGTATTTGCATAGCGCTATAACAATACAATTGCCTCTAGGCGCTTAACAGAGCCCAGAGCCTAAACAGAACAGAACTGGGACCACCTATTTTTCAGATAATGTGCTGGACCAATTCGAAGCCAGCCTCATTGGACCAAATCAGTCCCAGCAGGCCCTTAGGAATCTAAAACAACGCAAGAGCTATGTAAAGGAATTCCTCCTGTATATGTCAGGAAATAAGGGGGACATCAATAAGACCTTCAATTTCCTGAATGATATGCACAAACTGAACAGGTGTGTTGTTTTCACTATTCGCGTGGTATGAAAGAAGAGCACACTTTAAAGTTTTGAAAATACAGTCCATATTTGAAGTGCTCATATATTCCTTTTTATTTCTTTTTCTCAAGCTATCTCACAAGTCTGAATGGCAGACTGAAGCCAAGCAGTCAGGTGCATATCATTTTGGATATTGAGGCCTTCTTGAGGTATTTAAAACTGCATGGCTGCAGACTCACTCCCCTCAAGATTGGCTGGATATTAGAAAAGCTTTCCCTGTGGAAAAGATGCCTAGGGCCCCGAGTTGTAATTCAAAGGCAAGAATATCGAAGGTTTAAATGTGGTAAGTTTGAAAGAAAATAGGTGCTGATGAAAGAGGTATGCTGATAAAACTATCTTGTCTCGACATGGTATACTGTTCTCTCTTACAGGGAAACTCATACTGGCTGAGCACCTCCTGGCCTTCATCCAGCAGGTCGGCCAAAGGTTACCCCAAGCTCTGCAGGACCTCCGTTTGGATCAAGCCAACCCAAGTCTTCTGGCCCGAGTGGTAGGGCTGTTGGTGGGGGGCATGGCAGCGTCCACAGGCCACCGAAAATGTGTATTTTTGGGAATGACTGTAGAGGATGTTGAGACCGCAGAGGCCTATAAGGCCTCTTTCACCATTACAGTGAGTTTATTATATTACTCTTCAGAATGTTCCAAAAAGTTCTGTTGATTTGAATCCACCCCAACATTCGCAGGTCATTAGTTACATATAATGACTGCTGCAAAGTTCTTCCAACCTGTCTGGTAAAGTCTTTTCCAATGCCTGTCCATTTTCTCAGGTACCTCTGCATAAAACGGCGAAGACTTTTGGGGCTGCAAAGATCTGTATTACAAAGGACCTCTACAGGCTCCTAAGGGAGTTCTGTGAATTGAGGCCAAGCCTCCCTGGTTACCATAACCCACCAAAGACGCTGTTCTTTAATAGTGCAGAAGGAGAAATGACAAGAATGGGGGTGTTTGTCAGTCGGGTTTGGGCCGAGTGTGGACTGCCGGGGTCACCCACATTAACGGACATTAGGACGGCAATTTCAACTCATGTATGTTCCTATCAATTTGACCAATAAGCTGATATAAAAATGTTCTATATCCATAAAGCACTTTCTCTCCCACAGACAGATGTGATGCTACCTTTTGAAGAGAGAGAGAAGGTGTGTCAGGCAATGGCCCATGATCCCAAGACGGCGAAAAAGTTTTATGTCCCGGAGGCCACAGCCAAACAAGCCCAGTCCATAAGACTGAGTATTTTGAGGTCCCTTATGGACTCGGCCAGGCCGGCTAAAAGTGGGTGTCGTTTTTGGTGTTTTCTTGATTTTGTAATGATTGTCATGATATGTTTTCTAAGTGTTTAATGAATTGTACAGAAAAACAGCTTAATCCTCATTTTGATGTGCCAGGGGTCTCAGAGGAGCCCAAACACCATGAGGAGGCAGGTCAGGAAAGGAGAGAGGATGAGGAGATTCAGGTAGATGAGGGCCAGGAGGGAATGTCAGATACCAGCAGTTCAAGTTCTGGGAGTTCCTTTTCCTCCACTGAGGAGGGTGAGGAGAAGGGCCAGGAGGAAGCCCAAGCCAGAGAGGAAGAGTCCGGAAGCTCTAGCTCCAGTGAGTCTGTCTCGGGCTCCAGTGGGTCTGAGTCCGGGACAGACCACTGAGGAGGAGGGAAAAGGGGACGATGACTTTAATGCTATTTAATTTATATTTTTTATTTAGTTTTTTCTTTCAAAAAAGAAGTTCAAAGTTCATATCACGTTCACATTAAAAAGTTGTAAAAGTAAAAAGTTGTAATTTTTCTTTCAATAGGTGAAGCAAGTTGTGTAATGAAATGCTTAAGACTGGGTGTCAAGTAGTAAATGTGTAAGTTCTGTGTGCGGGGAAATCAGCACCCAAAGTCGGGTTAGCAGCGAGGTGTTTTTTGGGAACTTAGACTTCAACTTCCATCTCTTTAACTTAGATCCAGTCAGGGACTCTCTGCTGAAAAGCTGCGGGGAAATTACCACCTAAAGTCGGGTAAACATCCAGTTCACACTCTGGAAGGTCAACCTGAACTTCCATAAATTCGACCTAACTTCCACATTTACTACCTCACACCCAGGCAGGGATCCTCCACTTAGTGTCTGCGGGGAAATTACCACCTAAAGTCGGGTAAACATCCAGTTAATACTCCGAAAGGGCAACCTGAACTTCCATATGTATGACTTAACTTCCACATTTACTACCTCACACCCATGCAGGGACCCTATACTGATTGTCTGCGGGGTTATGAGCAACCAAAGTCGGTTTAGCAGCCAGGTGTTGTTTGGGAACTTAGACTTCAACTTCCATCTCTTTAACTTAGATCCAGTCAGGGACTCTCTACTGAATATCTACGGGGAAATGAGCACCTAAAGTCGGGTAAACATCCAGTTAATACTCCGGCAGGGCAATCTGAACTTCCATATGTATGACCTAACTTCCACATTTACTACCTCACACCCATGCAGGGACCTTCTACTGATTTTCTGCGGGGAAATTACCACCTAAAGTCGGGTAAACATCCAGTTAATACTCCAAAAGGGCAACCTGAACTTCCATATGTATGACCTAACTTCCACATTTACTACCTCACACCCATGCAGGGACCCTCTACTGATTGTGTGCGGGGTTATGAGCAACCAAAGTCGGTTTAGCAGCCAGGTGTTGTTTGGGAACTTAGACTTCAACTTCCATCTCTTTAACTTAGATCCAGTCAGGGACTCTCTACTGAATATCTGCGGGGAAATGAGCAACTAAAGTCGGGTAAACATCCAGTTAATACTCCGGAAGGGTAACCTGAACTTCCATATGTATGACCTAACTTCCACATTTACTACCTGACACCCATGCAGGGACCCTCTACTGATTGTCTGCGGGGAAACGAGCACCCAAAGTCGGGTAAACAATCAGTTAATACTCCGGAAGGGCAACCTGAACTTCCATATGTATGACCTAACTTCCACATTTACTACCTCACACCCATGCAGGGACCTTCTACTGATTTTCTGCGGGGAAATTACCACCTAAAGTCGGGTAAACATCCAGTTAATACTCCAAAAGGGCAACCTGAACTTCCATATGTATGACCTAACTTCCACATTTACTACCTCACACCCATGCAGGGACCCTCTACTGATTGTCTGCGGGGTTATGAGCAACCAAAGTCGGTTTAGCAGCCAGGTGTTGTTTGGGAACTTAGACTTCAACTTCCATCTCTTTAACTTAGATCCAGTCAGGGACTCTCTACTGAATATCTGCGGGGAAATGAGCACCTAAAGTCGGGTAAACATCCAGTTCACACTCTGGAAGGTCAACCTGAACTTCCATATGTATGACCTAACTTCCACATTTACTACCTCACACCCATGCAGGGACCCTCTACTGATTGTCTGCGGGGAAATTACCACCTAAAGTCGGGTAAACATCCAGTTGACACTCTGGAAGGGCAACCTGAACTTCCATATATTTGACCTAACTTCCACATTTACTACCTCACACCCAGGCAGGGACCCTCCACTTAGTGTCTGCGGGGGAATTAGGACCTAAAGTCGGGTAAATATCCAGTTGACACTCCAGAAGGGCAACCTGGACTTCCAGATTTACTACCTGACACCCATGCAGGGACCCTCTACTGATTGTCTGCGGGGATATGAGCACCAAAAGTCGGGTTGGCAACCAGGTGTTGTTTGGGAACTTAGACTTCAACTTCCATCTCTTTAACTTAGATCCAGTCAGGGACTCTATGCTGAATATCTGCGGGGAAATTACCACCTAAAGTCGGGTAAACATCCACTTAATACTCCGGAAGGGTAACCTGAACTTCCATATGTATGACCTAACTTCCACATTTACTACCTCACACCCATGCAGGGACCCTCTACTGATTGTCTGCGGGGAAATGAGCACCCAAAGTCGGGTAAACATCCAGTTAATACTCCAGAAAGGCAACCTGAACTTCCATATGTATGACCTAACTTCCACATTTACTACCTCACACCCATGCAGGGACCCTCTACTGATTGTCTGCGGGGTTATGAGCAACCAAAGTCGGTTTAGCAGCCAGGTGTTGTTTGGGAATTTAGACTTCAACTTCCATCTCTTTAACTTAGATCCAGTCAGGGACTCTCTGCTGAAAAGCTGCGGGGAAATTACCACCTAAAGTCGGGTAAACATCCAGTTCACACTCTGGAAGGTCAACCTGAACTTCCATATATTTGACCTAACTTCCACATTTACTACCTCACACCCAGGCAGGGATCCTCCACTTAGTGTCTGCGGGGAAATTACCACCTAAAGTCGGGTAAACATCCAGTTAATACTCCGAAAGGGCAACCTGAACTTCCATATGTATGACTTAACTTCCACATTTAGTACCTTATACCCAGGTAGGGACCCTCCACTTAGTGTCTGCGGGGGAATTAGGACCTAAAGTCGGGTAAACATCCAGTTAATACTCCAGAAGGGCAACCTGGACTTCCAGATTTACTACCTGACACCCATGCAGGGACCCTCTACTGATTGTCTGCGGGGATATGAGCACCAAAAGTCGGGTTGGCAGCCAGGTGTTGTTTGGGAACTTAGATTCAGTTAGGGACTCTCTACTGAATATCTACGGGGAAATGAGCACCTAAAGTCGGGTAAACATCCAGTTAATACTCCGGAAGGGCAACCTGAACTTCCATATGTATGACCTAACTTCCACATTTACTACTTCACACCCATGCAGGGACCTTCTACTGATTGTCTGCGGGGATATGAGCAACCAAAGTCGGGTTTGCAGCCAGGTGTTGTTTGGGAACTTAGACTTCAACTTCCATCTCTTTAACTTAGATCCAGTCAGGGACTCTATGCTGAATATCTGCGGGGAAATTACCACCTAAAGTCGGGTAAACATCCAGTTGATACTCTGGAAGGGCAACCTGAACTTCCATATATTTGACCTAACTTCCACATTTACTACCTCACAGCCAGGCAGGGACCCTCCACTTAGTGTCTGCGGGGGAATTAGGACCTAAAGTCGGGTAAATATCCAGTTGACACTCCAGAAGGGCAACCTAGACTTCCAGATTTACTACCTGACACCCATGCAGGGACCCTCTACTGATTGTCTGCGGGGAAATGAGCACCCAAAGTCGGGTAAACATCCAGTTAATACTCCAGAAGGGCAACCTGAACTTCCATATGTGTGACCTAACTTTCACATTTACTACCTGACACCCATGCAGGGACCCTCTACTGATTGTCTGCGGGGAAATGAGCACCCAAAGTCGGGTTAGCAGCCAGGTGTTGTTTGGGAACTTAGACTTCAACTTCCATCTCTTTAACTTAGATCCAGTCAGGGACTCTCTGCTGAATATCTGCGGGGAAATTACCACCTAAAGTCGGGTAAACATCCAGTTAATACTCCGGAAGGGTAACCTGAACTTCCATATGTATGACCTAACTTCCACATTTACTACCTGACACCAATGCAGGGACCCTCTACTGATTGTCTGCGGGGATATGAGCACCCAAAGTCGGGTTCGCAGCCAGGTGTTGTTTGGGAACTTAGACTTCAACTTCCATCTCTTTAACTTAGATCCAGTCAGGGACTCTATGCTGAATATCTGCGGGGAAATTACCACCTAAAGTCGGGTAAACATCCAGTTAATACTCCGGAAGGGTAACCTGAACTTCCATATGTATGACCTAACTTCCACATTTACTACCTCACACCCATGCAGGGACCCTCTACTGATTGTCTGCGGGGAAACGAGCACCCAAAGTCGGGTAAACATCCAGTTAATACTCCGGAAGGGCAACCTGAACTTCCATATGTGCGACCTAACTTCCACATTTACTACCTGACACCCAGCCTTAAGCACTCTGCCAACTTCCATGTCTTGCCCGACTTATGCACTCTCCCCTAGGCTTCATGGTTGGGGCACACGGCCATGGGACTGCCAGCCCATGGTGAACCAAAATTCCTTTTTGGTTAACCATGGGTGATTTTTTTTTTTTGGTTAACCATGGGTGGAATTTCTTTTTGGTTAACCATGGGTGGAATTTTCTTTTTGGTTAACCATGGGCCGTGGATCCGTAGGCCGCGCAACATCACCTGAATCCTCGTATAAGGTGTTTAAGGCTGGTAACGGTCTTAAGGGTGGACCGGTGATTAAGTCTGATTTTTTGGAGGGGGGCGTGTCCCCTGGAGGGGGTCCCAGGCTAACTTCCCAGGGATATCCCCGCCGAAGGTGCACTCTGGTCAGGCACCTGTCAGCCACCTCTGGGGGGTCGGGGATCAAAGTAAAAGAGATGGAAGTTTTGGTAGCAATTCTGGAATAGCACCTGGCTGCCTACCCGACTTTGGGTGCTCCATTTCCCGCAGACAATCAGTAGAAGGTCCCTGCCTGGATGTAAGTCAATGAGATGGAAGTTAAGGTAGCAATTCCGGAATAGTACCTGGCTTTCTACCTGACTTTGGGTGCTTCTTTCCCCGCAGACAATCGGCAGAGTGTCCCTCCCTGGATCTAAGTCAATGAGATGGAAGTTAAGGTAGCAATTCCGGAATAGTACCTGGCTTTTTACCCCACTTTGAGTGCTTATTTCCCCGCAGACAATCAGTAAAGGGTCCATGCTTGTGTGTGAGGTAGTACATGTGGAAGTAAGGTAATATAAATGGAAGTTAAGTAAGCAATTCCGGAATAGCACCTGGCTGCCTACCCGACTTTGGGTGCTTATTTCCCCGCTGACAAACAGTAGAAGGTCCCTGCCTGGATCTAAGTCAAAGAGATGGAAGTTAAGGTAGCAATTACGGAATAGCACCTGGCTTTCTACCCCACTTTGACTGCTTATTTCCCCGCAGACAATCAGCAGAGTGTCCCTCCCTGGATCTAAGTCAAAGAGATGGAAGTTAAGGTAGCAATTACGGAATAGCACCTGGCTTTCTACCCCACTTTGGGTGCTTATTTCCCCGCAGACAATCAGTAGAGTGTCCCTCCCTGGATCTAAGTCAAAGAGATGGAAGTTAAGGCAGCAATTCTGGAATAGTACCTGGCTTTCTACCCCACTTTGAGTGCTTATTTCCCCGCAGACAATCAGTAAAGGGTCCATGCCTGTGTGTGAGGTAGTACATGTGGAAGTAAGGTAATATAAATGGAAGTTAAGTAAGCAATTCCGGAATAGCACCTGGCTGCCTACCCAACTTTGGGTGCTTATATCCCCGCTGACAAACAGTAGAAGGTCCCTGCCTGGATCTAAGTCAATGTGATGGAAGTTAAGGTAGCAATTCCGGAATAGTACCTGGTTTTCTACCCCACTTTGGGTGCTTATTTCCCCGCAGACAATCAGTAAAGGGTCCATGCCTGTGTGTGAGGTAGTACATGTGGAAGTAAGGTAATATAATTGGAAGTTAAGCAAGCAATTCCGGAATAGCACCTGGCTGCCTACCCGACTTTGGGTGCTTATTTCCCCGCAGACAATCAGTAGAGGGTCCCTGCCTGGATCTAAGTACAGGAGATAGAAGTTGAAGTCTAACTCCCAAGTATCTTCTCACTGTCTACCCGACTTTGGGTGCTTATTTCCCCCCAGACAATCAGTACAGCGTCCCTCCCTAGATCTAAGTCAATGAGATGGAAGTTAAGGTAGCAATTCTGGAATAGTACCTGGCTTTCTACCCCACTTTGAGTGCTTATTTCCCCGCAGTTAATCAGTAGAATATCCCTGCCTGGATCTAAGTCAAAGAGATGAAAGTTAAGGTAGCAATTCCAGAAAAGCACCTGGCTGCCTACCCCACTTTGGGTGCTTATTTCCCCGCAGACAATCAGTAGAAGGTCCCTCCCTGGATCTAAGTCAATGAGATGGAAGTTAAGGTAGCAATTCTGGACTAGTACCTGGCTGCCTACCCCACTTTGGGTGCTTATTTCCCCGCAGACAATCAGTAGAGGGTCCCTCCCTGGATCTAAGTCAATGAGATGGAAGTTAAGGTAGCAATTCTGGAATAGTACCTGGCTTTCTACCCCACTTTGGGTGCTTATTTCCCCACAGACAATCAGTAGAAGGTCCCTGCCTGGATCTAAGTCAATGAGATGGAAGTTAAGGTAGCAATTCCGGAATAGTACCTGGCTTTCTACCTGACTTTGGGTGCTTCTTTCCCCGCAGACAATCGGCAGAGTGTCCCTCCCTGGATCTAAGTCAATGAGATGGAAGTTAAGGTAGCAATTCCGGAATAGTACCTGGCTTTTTACCCCACTTTGACTGCTTATTTCCCCGCAGACAATCAGCAGAGTGTCCCTCCCTGGATCTAAGTCAAAGAGATGGAAGTTAAGGTAGCAATTGTGGAATATTACCTGGCTGCCTACCCCACTTTGAGTGCTTATTTCCCCGCAGACAATCAGTAGAAGGTCCCTGCCTGGATCTAAGTCAAAGAGATGGAAGTTAAGGTAGCAATTACGGAATAGCACCTGGCTTTCTACCCCACTTTGGGTGCTTATTTCCCCGCAGACAATCAGTAGAGTGTCCCTCCCTGGATCTAAGTCAAAGAGATGGAAGTTAAGGTAGCAATTACGGAATAGCACCTGGCTTTCTACCCCACTTTGACTGCTTATTTCCCCGCAGACAATCAGCAGAGTGTCCCTCCCTGGATCTAAGTCAAAGAGATGGAAGTTAAGGTAGCAATTACGGAATAGCACCTGGCTTTCTATCCCACTTTGGGTGCTTATTTCCCCGCAGACAATCAGTAGAGGGTCCCTGCCTGGATCTAAGTACAGGAGATAGAAGTTGAAGTCTAACTCCCAAGTATCTTCTCACTGTCTACCCGACTTTGGGTGCTTATTTCCCCCCAGACAATCAGTACAGCGTCCCTCCCTAGATCTAAGTCAATGAGATGGAAGTTAAGGTAGCAATTCTGGAATAGTACCTGGCTTTCTACCCCACTTTGAGTGCTTATTTCCCCGCAGTTAATCAGTAGAATATCCCTGCCTGGATCTAAGTCAAAGAGATGAAAGTTAAGGTAGCGATTCCAGAAAAGCACCTGGCTGCCTACCCCACTTTGGGTGCTTATTTCCCCGCAGACAATCAGTAGAAGGTCCCTCCCTGGATCTAAGTCAATGAGATGGAAGTTAAGGTAGCAATTCTGGACTAGTACCTGGCTGCCTACCCCACTTTGGGTGCTTATTTCCCCGCAGACAATCAGTAGAGGGTCCCTCCCTGGATCTAAGTCAATGAGATGGAAGTTAAGGTAGCAATTCTGGAATAGTACCTGGCTTTCTACCCCACTTTGGGTGCTTATTTCCCCGCAGACAATCAGTAGAAGGTCCCTGCCTGGATCTAAGTCAAAGAGATGGAAGTTAAGGTAGCAATTACGGAATAGCACCTGGCTTTCTACCCCACTTTGACTGCTTATTTCCCCGCAGACAATCAGCAGAGTGTCCCTCCCTGGATCTAAGTCAAAGAGATGGAAGTTAAGGTAGCAATTACGGAATAGCACCTGGCTTTCTATCCCACTTTGGGTGCTTATTTCCCCGCAGACAATCAGTAGAGTGTCCCTCCCTGGATCTAAGTCAAAGAGATGGAAGTTAAGGCAGCAATTCTGGAATAGTACCTGGCTTTCTACCCCACTTTGAGTGCTTATTTCCCCGCAGACAATCAGTAAAGGGTCCATGCCTGTGTGTGAGGTAGTACATGTGGAAGTAAGGTAATATAAATGGAAGTTAAGTAAGCAATTCCGGAATAGCACCTGGCTGCCTACCCGACTTTGGGTCCTTATTTCCCCGCTGACAAACAGTAGAAGGTCCCTGCCTGGATCTAAGTCAATGTGATGGAAGTTAAGGTAGCAATTCCGGAATAGTACCTGGTTTTCTACCCCACTTT
Source organism: Sprattus sprattus (assembly GCF_963457725.1). NCBI lineage: Eukaryota > Metazoa > Chordata > Actinopteri > Clupeiformes > Clupeidae > Sprattus > Sprattus sprattus. Next base: position 30,466 of record NC_137909.1, on the reverse strand, counting down.
GGGTGCTTATTTCCCCGCAGACAATCAGTAAAGGGTCCATGCCTGTGTGTGAGGTAGTACATGTGGAAGTAAGGTAATATAATTGGAAGTTAAGTAAGCAATTCCGGAATAGCACCTGGCTGCCTACCCGACTTTGGGTGCTTATTTCCCCGCAGACAATCAGTAGAGGGTCCCTGCCTGGATCTAAGTACAGGAGATAGAAGTTGAAGTCTAACTCCCAAGTATCTTCTCACTGTCTACCCGACTTTGGGTGCTTATTTCCCCCCAGACAATCAGTACAGCGTCCCTCCCTAGATCTAAGTCAATGAGATGGAAGTTAAGGTAGCAATTACGGAATAGTACCTGGCTTTCTACCCCACTTTGACTGCTTATTTCCCCGCAGACAATCAGCAGAGTGTCCCTCCCTAGATCTAAGTCAATGAGATGGAAGTTAAGGTAGCAATTACGGAATAGTACCTGGCTTTCTACCCCACTTTGACTGCTTATTTCCCCGCAGACAATCAGCAGAGTGTCCCTCCCTGGATCTAAGTCAATGAGATGGAAGTTAAGGTAGCGATTCCGGAATAGTACCTGGCTTTCTACCCCACTTTGAGTGCTTATTTCCCCGCAGACAATCAAAAGAGTGTGCCTCCCTGGATCTAAGTCAATGAAACAGAAGTTAAGGTAGCAATTACGGAATAGCACCTGGCTTTCTACCCCACTTTGACTGCTTATTTCCCCGCAGACAATCAGCAGAGTGTCCCTCCCTGGATCTAAGTCAATGAGATGGAAGTTAAGGTAGCAATTACGGAATAGTACCTGGCTTTCTACCCCACTTTGACTGCTTATTTCCCCGCAGACAATCAGCAGAGTGTCCCTCCCTGGATCTAAGTCAATGAGATGGAAGTTAAGGTAGCGATTCCGGAATAGTACCTGGCTTTCTACCCCACTTTGAGTGCTTATTTCCCCGCAGACAATCAAAAGAGTGTGCCTCCCTGGATCTAAGTCAATGAAACAGAAGTTAAGGTAGCAATTACGGAATAGCACCTGGCTTTCTACCCCACTTTGACTGCTTATTTCCCCGCAGACAATCAGCAGAGTGTCCCTCCCTGGATCTAAGTCAATGAGATGGAAGTTAAGGTAGCGATTCCGGAATAGCACCTGGCTTTCTACCCCACTTTGACTGCTTATTTCCCCGCAGACAATCAGTAGAAGGTCCCTCCCTTGATCTAAGTCAATGAGATGGAAGTTAAGGTAGCAATTCTGGAATAGTACCTGGCTTTCTACCCCACTTTGAGTGCTTATTTCCCCGCAGACAATCAGTAGAGTGTCCCTCCCTGGATCTAAGTCAATGAGATGGAAGTTAAGGTAGCAATTCCGGAATAGCACCTGGCTGCCTACCCCACTTTGAGTGCTTATTTCCCCGCAGGCAATCAGTAGAAGGTCCCTGCCTGGATCTAAGTCAAAGAGATGGAAGTTAAGGTAGCAATTACGGAATAGTACCTGGCTTTCTACCCCACTTTTGGTGCTTCTTTCCCCGCAGACAATCAGTAGAAGGTCCCTGCCTGGATCTAAGTCAAAGAGATGGAAGTTAAGGTAGAAATTACGGAATAGCACCTGGCTTTCTACCCCACTTTGGGTGCTTATTTCCCCGCAGACAATCAGTAGAAGGTCCCTGCCTGGATCTAAGTCAAAGAGATGGAAGTTAAGGTAGCGATTCCGGAATAGCACCTGGCTTTCTACCCCACTTTGGGTGCTTATTTCCCCGCAGACAATCAGTAGAGTGTCCCTCCCTGGATCTAAGTCGATGAGATTGAAGTTAAGGTAGCGATTCCGGAATAGCACCTGGCTTTTTACCCCACTTTGAGTGCTTATTTCCCTGCAGACAATCAGTAGAAGGTCCCTCCCTGGATCTAAGTCAAAGAGATGGAAGTTAAGGTAGCAATTCTGGAATAGTACCTGGCTTTCTACCCCACTTTGAGTGCTTATTTCCCCGCAGACAATCAGTAGAAGGTCCCTCCATGGATCTAAGTCAATGAGATGGAAGTTAAGGTAGCAATTCTGGTATAGTACCTGGCTTTCTACCCCACTTTGAGTGCTTATTTCCCCGCAGACAATCAGTAGAAGGTCCCTGCCTGGATCTAAGTCAAAGAGATGGAAGTTAAGGTAGCAATTCCAGAAAAGCACCTGGCTTTCTACCCCACTTTGGGTGCTTATTTCCCCGCAGATAATCAGTAGAGGGTCCCTCCCTTGATCTAAGTCAATGAGAATGAAGTTAAGATAGCAATTCCGGAATAGTACCTGGCTTTCTACCCCTCTTTGGGTGCTTAATTCCCCGCAGACAATCAGTAAAGGGTCCCTGCCTGGATCTAAGTCAATGAGATGGAAGTTAAGGTAGCAATTTCAAAATAGTACCTGGCTTTCTACCCCTCCTTGGGTGCTTATTTCCCTGCAGACAATCAGTAAAGGGTCCCTGCCTGTATAAAAGTAAAGGAGATAGAAGTTGGAGTCTAACTCCCAAGTAGCACCTGGCTGCCTACCCCACTTTGGGTGCTTATTTCCCCGCTGACAATCAGTAGAGGGTCCCTGCCTGGATATAAGTAAAGGAGATAGAAGTTGAAGTCTAACTCCCAAGTATCACCTGGCTGCCTACCCCACTTTGGGTGCTTATTTCCCCGCAGACAATCAGTAGAAGGTCCCTGCCTGGATCTACGTGAAAGAGATAGATATATAGATAGATGGATACTTTATTTATCCTGAGGGAAATTTAGGTTATCCATAGTAGCTAATACACTTACTCACAGGCATACATACATAAATCACATACACATAGGGCTCATACACTTCCTCACAGACATACATTCATAAAGCACATACACATAGGACTTATACACTACCTCACAGGCATACATACATAAATCACATACACATAGGGCCTATACACTTTCTCACAGGCAAACATACATAAATCACATACACATAGGGCTTATACACTACCTCACAGACATACAAACATAAATCATATACACGTGCTTGTATCATAGTGCAAAGTTCTCGAGCTTGCGTGTGTGTGTGTGTGTGTTGATGGTGCAAAGAGATATAAGTTGTTAAGTCACTGGGAGGCCCAAATGCACTCACATGTCCCAAAAGCCTGCAGTCTATTAAAGGTCACTGAGGGTCATACAGACACAGAGAGACCACCAAACAGTGTCCTGTGTATTGTATTGAGTCACTGGGAGGCCCAGAGCTACAGACACCTGCCCAGTTAGGCCTCATTAGCCTGCTGTCTATTAAAGGTCACTGAGGGTCACACAGACACACACAGAGCTCCTAGCACTGCCCTGTGTATTGTATTGAGTCATTGGGAGGTAATTAATAGAAGAGATGAGAAGAGAAGGGCAGAGTGAGGTAGACTCATGCAGAGTCCATCTCCCTCCCCCTCCCCTTCGGCGTGGCATTATGTAGCTGAATGGCCCTGGGGACAAAGTACTTCCTCAGCCTGTCCGATGAGCATGACAGTGAGAGGAGTCTTCCACTGAATATGCTGTTCTGTCTGTTGAGGGTACTGTGTAGTGGGTGGTGGACATTGTCCAAGATAGACAGCAACCTATTCAGGGTCCTTCTCTCCAACACCGTTGTGAGGCAGTCCAGTTTGTTGCCCACAACAGCCAATGGAAGTTAAGATAGCAATTCCGGGCTAGCACCCGGCTGCCTACCCGACTTTGGGTGCTTATTTCCCCGCAGACAATCAGTAGAAGGTCCCTGCCTGGATCGATGTCAAAAAGTTGGAAGTTGAAGGCCAACTTCCATAATATCACCTGGCTGCTTACCCGACATTAGGTACTCATTTCCCCGTACACATTCAGTAGAGAGTTCCTGCCTATATTTAAGTAAAAGAAAATGGAAGTTAAGGTGGCAATTCGTGAATAGCACCTGGCTGCCTCCCCCACTTTGGGTGCTTATTTCCCCGCAGACATTTATTAGAGGGTCCCTGCCAGTATCAATGTCAAAAAGGTGGAAGTTCCAGAATATCCTCATCCCAATATGTAGAAAACAACACAAAGTTTTAAGATGGAGCGCTTCTGCCATCCAGTGGTGAAATAAATCATTGCAGTTTGAGATAGTTTAATTAAGCAATTTTCTGAAAAAATATAAATAACTTCAGAGTTTTGTTCATTGTGAAATTATCTGTTATGTCAAAAGAAAGATATAAAACCATAATATCAAGGCATTTTGCTTTATATTTGGATATATTGAAGTTTTTATTAATTCCAAAAATGCTCCCCCAAAACTTGGAATTCTTCCATCATATCTACCTTGCCGATTATAAATTTGTGCTAGCTGATCCTAATTAGGGTTAGGGTTAGGGTTAGGGTTAGGGTTAGGTTTATGAATAGGGTGTGGGTAATGGATGCATATGTTTTGCGTTGTTTTGCGCTGGCCTAGAGGTCAATGTGGTGTTGTGTGCAGTGTAAGTGTCTGTATGTGTGAGAGTGGGAAGGGGGTAGAGGGCGGGGGGCTGGGCTGGGATGGGGATGGGGGAGGGGTGGGGTGGGTGGGGTTTTTTTTAAAGACAAATACATATTAAATACAATCTGATAGAATAATAGTATAAAAGGACTGGTAAAAGTGCTAAAAAGTAAGTGCTAAAAAGTGAAGTGCTATAAAACCACACAAAGCAAAGGTGAAATAATGAAAGTATATACATAAGTGCTAGGTAAAAGAAGTAAAAGGTAACACATAAATAGTAAAAAAAAACACACAAGATAAAAACACAATAACGAAACAAATAAGAAGATACCAGTCCTAATAAACTAAAACCATACAGAGTATAAGTGTTTAAATAAATAAATAATAAATAGTCAATAATTAATAAATAGTTAATAATTACTTTATACAGTTATAAAAGGAAACTAACAGGGGGAGGGAAGGAAACAGACAGGGAGACACAAGGGGGTAAAAACGTTTTTTATTTTTTAATTCAACTTTTCATTCAGCCCTGTGGGTAAAAGAGTATTTAATTTTAAAATCCACAGCCGCTCTGCTCTCTTTCTCTGGGCTGTGGACCAGCCTGGATTCCCCTCCAGACCACAAGTCTTGAGATGTGCAATGTTGTGTGCTTGAAAGTGGGTGACTAGGTGTGTGTGGAGTTTATTGTTGCGTATATTTCTGAGATGTTGTCGGAGGCGTATGCGGAGTGTGTGTTTGGTTTCTCCAATATAAATGATGTGGCAGATGGTGCAGGTGATGGCGTATACTAAATTGGGGGTGTCTAAGTTAAGGGGGTTGTTGGGGGCTGAAAGGTGACTGTGAATGTTGGTGATGAAGTGCTGGGGCCTGAAATAAATGTTTTCTTTTGGAGTGGGGGGCTTGAGATGACGGGTGAAGGTGGTTCTGATGAGTAAGTCCTTGAGGTTTTTATTGCGTTTATAAGCGGAAATGATTGTGGTGTTCTGGAATGCAGGGAGTGTTGTTTGTAATGTGGTGAAGTTGTGTTTCAGTTTATGGTGTAGATGTTGTGTGTGTTTTGAGAAGGTAGTGATGAGGGGTAGGGTATGTGTGTCTGCAGGGGGGTCAAGGTTAGGGTTAGGAAGGATGTCTGGTATAGAGTGTGATGGTACGGCTGGGCTAGGGTTGAGATCAGAGTTGGGGTGAGAGGGCGGGTTAGGGTTAGGAATTGGGAAAGGGTTAAGGTTAGGGTTAGGAATTGGGTAGGGGTCAAGGTTAGGGTTAGGAATTGGGTGTGGGTCAAGGTTAGGGTCAGGGTCAGGGTCAGGGTCAGGGTCAGGGTTAGGGTTAGGGTTAGGGTTAGGGGAAATGAGAACCCTGCAAAGCACCAAGAGAGAGCGAGTGAGTACCAAGCCCGGGGTCAAGGAAAAAGGGTATTGGGTCTTGGGTTAAGGTTAGGAATAGGGTAAGGTTAGGGCACAAGGTATAAGGACTTTAAGATGGGGGGTAGGTTAGGATCAGTCGTCCCCAGGCCCGGCACCACACACACACCTCAAAGCACAAGGCAGGTTGGGCACTGGCCATCCCTAAATCTCGCGAGTGATACTCTCTTCCCAGGTTAGGGTAAGTATTTCCAAATTGGAATGTGGGTAATGATCGTTCATTGAGTTCCCTGTTGTTTGGGTTGAAAATAGGCCTAAAGTGGCTTTTAATGTAAAGTTAGCCTTGTTCGCTTAATGCGTGTCAAAATGACATCGCCCAAAAAATTACAGTTGACATTTGTCAGACCGTCTTCTCAAAATGAGGTTAAATATCTCTAGCTTGAGGTTGCAACGTTTCGACTCCAATTGAGTCTTCATCAGGCAGCGTAGAGTTCGGCTTTGATTAGCACGATGTTAGCATAACAGTGCCTATATAGGCATTTAAACATTAAGCAGGCTTTAACTTTATTTAGCTTTGTTGTATTGCAGTAGGCATTATTAGGTCGATGTTTCCTCTTTGAGGCTTGCAGAGCAAATGAGCTTCAATGGCTCTTACTCATCCTTAAGTAGGTTACAGACCACCACTTCCAATGAACGATTTTGTGTATTCTCCAGGTGAGTAAAAGGTATTTTATAAATAATATTTCCGAATTGGAATGTGAGTAGTGTTCGTTCACTGAGTTCCCTGTTGTTTGGGTTGAAAATAAGCCTAAAATGGCATTGTATTGCAGTAGGCATTATTAGGTAGATGTTTCCTCTTCGAGGCTTGCAGAGCAAATGAGCTTCAATGGCTCTGTGCTCAACCTTAAATAGGTTACAGACCACCACTTCAAATGAACGATTTTTTTGTACTCTTTTCTTACAGGTGAGACAGACTGTATCCTGGAGGAGCGCAGTTTCCTTCACAGGCGATAAAGAGTGATTTGTGTATTGTTTGTATGAATAATTTTTCTTAAAACAATAAAGAATTTTATTTCCTGGTTGGTGTGTTGTTTTTATGAATAAAATATTAGAGAGAACACTCTAATGAGACCGGGAGGCACTGGCGTGTTAGGGGAAATGAGAACCCTGCAAAGCACCAAGAGAGAGCGAGTGAGTACCAAGCCCGGGGTCAAGGAAAAAGGGTATTGGGTCTTGGGTTAAGGTTAGGAATAGGGTAAGGTTAGGGCACAAGGTATAAGGACTTTAAGATGGGGGGTAGGTTAGGATCAGTCGTCCCCAGGCCCGGCACCACACACACACCTCAAAGCACAAGGCAGGTTGGGCACTGGCCATCCCTAAATCTCGCGAGTGATACTCTCTTCCCAGGTTAGGGTAAGTATTTCCAAATTGGAATGTGGGTAATGATCGTTCATTGAGTTCCCTGTTGTTTGGGTTGAAAATAGGCCTAAAGTGGCTTTTAATGTAAAGTTAGCCTTGTTCGCTTAATGCGTGTCAAAATGACATCGCCCAAAAAATTACAGTTGACATTTGTCAGACCGTCTTCTCAAAATGAGGTTAAATATCTCTAGCTTGAGGTTGCAACGTTTCGACTCCAATTGAGTCTTCATCAGGCAGCGTAGAGTTCGGCTTTGATTAGCACGATGTTAGCATAACAGTGCCTATATAGGCATTTAAACATTAAGCAGGCTTTAACTTTATTTAGCTTTGTTGTATTGCAGTAGGCATTATTAGGTCGATGTTTCCTCTTTGAGGCTTGCAGAGCAAATGAGCTTCAATGGCTCTTACTCATCCTTAAGTAGGTTACAGACCACCACTTCCAATGAACGATTTTGTGTATTCTCCAGGTGAGTAAAAGGTATTTTATAAATAATATTTCCGAATTGGAATGTGAGTAGTGTTCGTTCACTGAGTTCCCTGTTGTTTGGGTTGAAAATAAGCCTAAAATGGCATTGTATTGCAGTAGGCATTATTAGGTAGATGTTTCCTCTTCGAGGCTTGCAGAGCAAATGAGCTTCAATGGCTCTGTGCTCAACCTTAAATAGGTTACAGACCACCACTTCAAATGAACGATTTTTTTGTACTCTTTTCTTACAGGTGAGACAGACTGTATCCTGGAGGAGCGCAGTTTCCTTCACAGGCGATAAAGAGTGATTTGTGTATTGTTTGTATGAATAATTTTTCTTAAAACAATAAAGAATTTTATTTCCTGGTTGGTGTGTTGTTTTTATGAATAAAATATTAGAGAGAACACTCTAATGAGACCGGGAGGCACTGGCGTGTTAGGGGAAATGAGAACCCTGCAAAGCACCAAGAGAGAGCGAGTGAGTACCAAGCCCGGGGTCAAGGAAAAAGGGTATTGGGTCTTGGGTTAAGGTTAGGAATAGGGTAAGGTTAGGGCACAAGGTATAAGGACTTTAAGATGGGGGGTAGGTTAGGATCAGTCGTCCCCAGGCCCGGCACCACACACACACCTCAAAGCACAAGGCAGGTTGGGCACTGGCCATCCCTAAATCTCGCGAGTGATACTCTCTTCCCAGGTTAGGGTAAGTATTTCCAAATTGGAATGTGGGTAATGATCGTTCATTGAGTTCCCTGTTGTTTGGGTTGAAAATAGGCCTAAAGTGGCTTTTAATGTAAAGTTAGCCTTGTTCGCTTAATGCGTGTCAAAATGACATCGCCCAAAAAATTACAGTTGACATTTGTCAGACCGTCTTCTCAAAATGAGGTTAAATATCTCTAGCTTGAGGTTGCAACGTTTCGACTCCAATTGAGTCTTCATCAGGCAGCGTAGAGTTCGGCTTTGATTAGCACGATGTTAGCATAACAGTGCCTATATAGGCATTTAAACATTAAGCAGGCTTTAACTTTATTTAGCTTTGTTGTATTGCAGTAGGCATTATTAGGTCGATGTTTCCTCTTTGAGGCTTGCAGAGCAAATGAGCTTCAATGGCTCTTACTCATCCTTAAGTAGGTTACAGACCACCACTTCCAATGAACGATTTTGTGTATTCTCCAGGTGAGTAAAAGGTATTTTATAAATAATATTTCCGAATTGGAATGTGAGTAGTGTTCGTTCACTGAGTTCCCTGTTGTTTGGGTTGAAAATAAGCCTAAAATGGCATTGTATTGCAGTAGGCATTATTAGGTAGATGTTTCCTCTTCGAGGCTTGCAGAGCAAATGAGCTTCAATGGCTCTGTGCTCAACCTTAAATAGGTTACAGACCACCACTTCAAATGAACGATTTTTTTGTACTCTTTTCTTACAGGTGAGACAGACTGTATCCTGGAGGAGCGCAGTTTCCTTCACAGGCGATAAAGAGTGATTTGTGTATTGTTTGTATGAATAATTTTTCTTAAAACAATAAAGAATTTTATTTCCTGGTTGGTGTGTTGTTTTTATGAATAAAATATTAGAGAGAACACTCTAATGAGACCGGGAGGCACTGGCGTGTTAGGGGAAATGAGAACCCTGCAAAGCACCAAGAGAGAGCGAGTGAGTACCAAGCCCGGGGTCAAGGAAAAAGGGTATTGGGTCTTGGGTTAAGGTTAGGAATAGGGTAAGGTTAGGGCACAAGGTATAAGGACTTTAAGATGGGGGGTAGGTTAGGATCAGTCGTCCCCAGGCCCGGCACCACACACACACCTCAAAGCACAAGGCAGGTTGGGCACTGGCCATCCCTAAATCTCGCGAGTGATACTCTCTTCCCAGGTTAGGGTAAGTATTTCCAAATTGGAATGTGGGTAATGATCGTTCATTGAGTTCCCTGTTGTTTGGGTTGAAAATAGGCCTAAAGTGGCTTTTAATGTAAAGTTAGCCTTGTTCGCTTAATGCGTGTCAAAATGACATCGCCCAAAAAATTACAGTTGACATTTGTCAGACCGTCTTCTCAAAATGAGGTTAAATATCTCTAGCTTGAGGTTGCAACGTTTCGACTCCAATTGAGTCTTCATCAGGCAGCGTAGAGTTCGGCTTTGATTAGCACGATGTTAGCATAACAGTGCCTATATAGGGTTAGGGTTAGGGTTAGGGTTAGGGTTAGGGTTAGGGTTAGGGTTAGGGTTAGGGTTAGGGTTAGGGTATAGGGATAAATACTACCAACCGGTCGACGACCGGTCTTTTTAAAGAGTTTTTTCAACTTTACTCCATGAAGGAAGGGTCGTAGAGAAAAATGGAGGACACACTCCAGATGCGCCTTTCGACGGCAGACACGCCTAAGTTGAAATTTTGTCGATCGGACTTACCGTTCAAAAGTTATTCCAAAAATAAGATTTTTTTTTGCTGTATCTCCGAAACCGGAAGTCTGAGCAAGTTGATTCCTCACTGTCGTCTTCGCCGACCCCAACTTTGGCACTGTGGATCAAGGTTATGAGTCTCTCAGACTTTCACTTCCGGAGTTATAGAGCAAAAGGTGTTTCCCCATTGACTTCAATAGGATTTTTTTTTTTTTTCCTAAGTCCAACCCTAGTGGGTTTTTTGAATGCTTCCTGGGAAAAGTTGTCAGAAGCACATTTCAGACCCTGGGGAATCTATTGGACACCCTTTTTTGGTACATTTTTTTTCAAGTCAAATCAACCCAAGTCAAGTCAAGTCAACCCAAGTCAAGTCAACCCAAGTCAAGTCAAGTCAAGTCAAGTCAACCCAAGTCAAGTCAAGTCAAGTCAACCCAAGTCAAGTCAAGTCAAGTTATTCCAAGTCAAGGCAAGTCAACCCAAGTCAAGGCAAGTCAACCCAAGTCAAGGCAAGTCAACCCAAGTCAAGTAAACCCAAGTCAAGTCAACCCAAGTCAATCATGCTTTGCCCCCATTGACAGGTTATGTTTAGTAGAAGTGTTTGATTCAGGTCATCTTTCATTATTGTAACATCGTGCTAACATGTTCCCCATTGACAGGTTATGGTTAGTAGAAGTGTTTAGGGTTAGGGTTAGGGTTAGGGTTAGGGTTAGGGTTAGGGTTAGGGTTAGGGTTAGGGTTAGGGTTAGGGTTAGGGTTAGGTTTATGAATAGGGTGTGGGTAATGGATGCATATGTTTTGCGTTGTTTTGCACTGGCCTAGAGGTCAATGTGGTGTTGTGTGCAGTGTAAGTGTCTGTATGTGTGAGAGTGGGAAGGGGGTAGAGGGCGGGGGCTGGGCTGGGATGGGGATGGGGGAGGGGTGGGGTGGGTGGGGTTTTTTTTAAAAGACAAAAACTAACAGGGGGAGGGAAGGAAACAGACAGGGAGACACAAGGGGGTAAAAACGTTTTTTATTTTTTAATTCAACTTTTCATTCAGCCCTGTGGGTAAAAGAGTATTTAATTTTAAAATCCACAGCCGCTCTGCTCTCTTTCTCTGGGCTGTGGACCAACCTGGATTCCCCTCCAAACCACAAGTCTTGAGATGTGCAATGTTGTGTGCTTGAAAGTGGGTGACTAGGTGTGTGTGGAGTTTGTTGTTGCGTATATTTCTGAGATGTTGTCGGAGGCGTATGCGGAGTGTGTGTTTGGTTTCTCCAATATAAATGATGTGGCAGATGGTGCAGGTGATGGCGTATACTAAATTGGGGGTGTCTAAGTTAAGGGGGTTGTTGGGGGCTGAAAGGTGGCTGTGAATGTTGGTGATGTAGTGCTGGGGCCTGAAATAAATGTTTTCTTTGGGAGTGGGGGGCTTGAGATGACGGGTGAAGGTGGTTCTGATGAGTAAGTCCTTGAGGTTTTTATTGCGTTTATAAGCGGAAATGATTGTGGTGTTCTGGAATGCAGGGAGTGTTGTTTGTAATGTGGTGAAGTTGTGTTTCAGTTTATGGTGTAGATGTTGTGTGTGTTTTGAGAAGGTAGTGATGAGGGGTAGGATATGTGTGTCTGCAGGGGGGTCAAGGTTAGGGTTAGGAAGGATGTCTGGTATAGAGTGTGATGGTACGGCTGGGCTAGGGTTGAGATCAGAGTTGGGGTGAGAGGGCGGGTTAGGGTTAGGAATTGGGTAGGGGTCAAGGTTAGGGTTAGGAATTGGGTGTGGGTCAAGGTTAGGGTCAGGAATTGGGTGTGGGTCAAGGTTAGGGTCAGGAATTGGGTGTGGGTCAAGGTTAGGGTCAGGAATTGGGTGTGGGTCAAGGTTAGGGTCAGGAAATGGGTGTGGGTGATGGATGTAATCAGTGTTTAATGGAAGGTGTGAGTTGGGAGGTGTGGAGGGCTGGATGACTTGAAAAGTGTCTGAGTGGGCCTGTGTGTGGCTGGGATGTTGTGTGTGAGGGATGTTTGAGTGGGTGGGAGCAAGACCGGACAGTGTTTCGTTCTTGATTGATCTGAGGAAGCGTTTTGAATAATGGCGTGTATGCAGGGCTTGGAAGAGGATTCTAATGGCGTGGTGGAGGTCTGAGGGGAATGAGCAAATGCGGTGAAAACGGATAATTTGTGATTTAATGATTGATCTAAATGTGTGTTTGGGGTGGTTGCTGTGTTTATGTAAAAGGGAATGTGTGTCTGTGGGTTTGAAATAAACTTTTGAACTAATGGCTTTGTGTGTGGGGGAGATGGGGGAGAAGAAGATGGTGGTGTCTAGGAAGTGTACCTGTTCTGGGTGAAATGTGGCCTTGAGTGTGATGTGTTGGTGATGGGAGTTGAGGGTGGCTAGGAAGGTATCGAAATCCGAAAGTGAGTGTGGCCAGGCTCCTATAATGTCGTCCAGAAAACGGAAATAGAATGTGGGTTGTAGGGGGCATTTGGCGAGGGCGGCTTGCTCCCACTCACTCATGTAAATGTTTGCATAACTGGGGGCAAATCTTTGGCCCATGGCAGTCCCATGAATTTGTAAAAAGAGTTTATTGTCAAATTGGAAATCGTTATGGGTGAGGCAGAGTTGAAGTAATTGTAGGAGGATGTTGTCTGGTCTGTCTGGGTCTGGGTGTTTACTGAAGGTGGTGCGGACGGCTTGGATGCCTGTGGTTGTGTCGATGTTGGTGTATAAACTGTCTACATCTAAGGTGAAAAGATGGGTGTTGTTTGGGACTACCATGGACCTGATCTTACTGAGGAAGTGGTAGGTGTCTTTGAGGTAGGAGGGATGTTTGGTGGAAATGGGGTTGAGGTGTGCGTCAATAAATATGGATATGTTGTATGTGGAGCTGTTGCAATCAGAGACAATGGGTCTACCAGGAGGAACTTCAAAGGGAATGGTCCAGGTTTCTGGGGGCTTGTGAATTTTTGGGAGGAGATAGAATTGGCGTGGGCGGGGGTTGTCTGGGCCGGAGAGGAAAATCTTCTGTTTGTGATTGATGTAACCTTGGTGGTAGAGGGTGGAGAGGTGGTGACGGATCTGGGACTGTGCTGAGGGTTGGGTGGACTGTGAGATGGGGCGGTAGTGTTGGATATTGTTGAGTTGTCTATTGGCTTCGGTGAGGTACTGATGGGTGTCCAAGATGACAATCTTGGATCCCTTGTCAGCTGGCTTGATGATGATGTTTGGGTTATTGCAGAGTTGTTTGATGGCCTGTTTTTCTGATGGAGTGATGTTGTTGACTGTGGGAAGGGGAGGGGGCCTTCTAAGGTGAAAAGTGAGGGTTTTCCTATCAGATTTGAGGTGCTTGAGGAGAGAAGTGTTGAGTTTGGAGGCGGGTGGTTCCCAGGTAGAAGGGTAGGTGAAGGGAGTGGGAGTGTGGGAGTTGTCTGTGCCAAAGTAGTCGTGTAGTTTGAGGCGGCGGTGAAAGTTGTGAATGTCCCTTTGAAGTTCCTCCTGGTTTTGGCGTGTGGTGTGGGGTATGAAGGTGAGACCTTTGTCCAAGAGTGATTGCTGTGAGGGTGTGAGGTGGAAGGAGGTGGAGAGGTTCAGGACAAGGTCATTTAAGGGAGTGGATGTTGATGGTGGGAGATGTGGTGAGGGGGCGGCAGTTGGAGGGGTAGCCAGGGTTGTGGTTGGAGCTAGTGTAAATTTAAGTAGGTCTGCCAGTGTGTGAAAATTGTTTGTGCTGTGGTGGGAGTCCAATGTATGTTATCAGCTGTTGTGTGGAAGAGGTGTTGGGGGATAGCGGGAATGTTGGGGAAGTGTGATGCAATGTATGTGTTAAGGTCTGTGAGTGTTTGTTGTTCTTGTGGGGTGAGGTTGGGGGAGAAGTTGATGAGAGGGATGTGTATGAGGGCATTGGGGAAGACTTCGGTGGCTTGTTTGTATAGTGTGAGTAATTGCTTGTAGCTGGTGTCTTTTGACTTGTGATTTTTATTGTTAATGCCTACTGATATAATGACTGAAGAAACATGTGGGATGGTGTCTGTGTGTGCAAGCAGTTGTGCAAAGTGGTAGATGGCTGCTCCGGGGTAGCTGTCTATTTGTATTTGTGGGTGAGTGAATGGGGGAATGCGGTTGAGGTTGGAGTCTCCTAGGAAGAGGATGGGTAGGTGTGATCTGATTTTCCATTCCTTTAGCTTTCTGTTGGGGGCAGAGGTGGCATGGTAGGTAGGATATGACAGGGGAATGTTCTGGGGATGCTGATGCAGTGAGGTGGATGGGAGTGTTGAGGGATTAGTATGAGTGGTGTGTGGTGAGAGGGACGACCCCGGCAACTCCACAGCTTGGTGGGTAGAGGGCTCAGATACGGTTCTGACAAGTTGGTTAACTTTGTTAGACCGCTCCTTCATCAGCGCCCTCCGTTGCTGCAGAGGTGCCGGTGAAGCCCTCTCCTTTTCCTGTTCCTGTTGGGAAGATGGGGAGAGGGTGAGGAGATCGGGTGTAAAACTCACCGCAGGGTTCTGAATGGGTGTGTGTGTGTTTGTGTTTGTGTTTGAGCGGAGAGGGTCGGAAGAGTCTGGTTGGCTGTGTAGGGTGTGGTGAAAATCTGCTGTGGTAGCAGCTTTGGGATGTGGGGATAGTTGCTGTGAGAGAAGGGCAGTTAATGTAATGTATGGGGAAAGCCTGTTAATTGTTTTGCGGCATTGAAGGGGGAGTACTGGTGAGGTGTCAGGGATCAGTGTATGTGTTGTGGATGTGGGTGGTGAGGTGGGTGGGCTGGGTGGGGGGCTGGGGTCAGACCTCAGGTGGGTAGGAGAAAGTGGGAATTCCTGAGGGTCTGAAGGAGAGGGAGGGAGAGAGAGAGAGAGAGGGGGAGGTAGAGAGGGAGGGGGAGGGAGAATGTTGGGTGGTGTATGTGGAGTTGTCTGTGTGGCCAAAGCCAGGGAACTGGGGGGACTGAATGCTTGATGAGATGTGGTTTGTGGTGAATGTGTTGTGGATGTGGATGGTGAGGCGGATGGGTTGGTAGTGGGGATGGGGTCAGACCTAGGGTGAGTGGGGAGGGATGGGAATTCTTGATGGTCTGAAGGAGAGGGAGGGAAAGTGTTGGGTGATGTAGGGCAAGTTGTGTGTGTGACTGAGTTTGGAGGAGTGGTGGGACAGAGGGCTTGATGGGCTGTAGTGAGTGTAGTGTCTGAAAGTCTGAACCTTTTTCTAGCCCAGCCGCTGGCTATTTGAAAGGCTTGGTTATTGTAGGGAGATGTGGTCTGGAGAAGGGAGGAGATTTGTGAGGTGTAGTGGTTATGTAGAATGTGCATGTTTTGGTGCATCCAGTTTGTGGTGTTGTTATGTATGAGAGCTGCAGTCTGTGGTGTTGGGGCTGCTGGTTTAATGAATGTTGTCAGTTTATGTACTTGTCTGTTCATGCCTATGGGAAAGATGTGTGTATGTTGTACTGTGTCTATTATCTGTTTGTGGTGTGTGACTTGAATGAGTTTGAAGTAATGTTTTGCTTGCTGTCGTGTCTGGGGGTCCGGTTCCTGTCTGAGTGTGTTGGTGTATATGTCTGGTTGTTGGTGTGAGTGTGAGGGGTGGGGGTTGGGGAGCCGGCTGTTGGGTGTTGAGATATGCTTGTGAGTGAATGGAGGATGTGGGATGGGTTGTCTGTGTGTGATTTGTCTGTGGTTGGTGTGTGTGGTTTGTCTGTGGTTAAAGCGTGTTGTAGTAGTGTGGGGAGTGGGTAAGAGTGGTCTTGGGGTATGTATGCGGGATTGCAGACGTGGAACAGAGTAAAGGGGTAGAAGTGGAGGAATTTTTCTTGTGTAATGGTGGGAGCGTGTTGGTAATGGAAGGCTAGGTAATGTAGTGTGTGTTGGTGTAGGAAGTAAAGGTGTGGGCATTGCGGGACGTGTGTTATTTGTAGGTTTGGGAGGCATTGGAAAGGAAGGAAGAGTGTAGGGAGTAGCTGAGGGGTCGGGCACAAAGTGTGGTGACGATGGTGTGGGGTGAAATAAAACAAAGATCACTGGTACAATAAAAACGATATAAAAAAACCAAGAATCATTTAAAAGGAAAAAAACAAAAGATAAAGGTGGGTACAATGCAAATAAGGGTTGTTTGTGGAAGAAAAGAAAAGGGGGGGGGGGGTTGTTTTAGGGAGAAGTTATTCTGATTGAGCGAAATGGGGAGTGAGTAAAATGTGTAAGTATTAGTCAGAAAATAAAAAAAATAATAAAAAAAATAATAAATTTTGGGGGGGGGGGGGGGGGGGGGGAAAGGGGGAAAACAAATAGCTGTTGGGTAATGTGAGAAAGCAAAATGTTTGGACAAATAGGGAGCAGTTGGGTCAATGTGTGGGGAGGCAAGGCATGGCGTGGTGGGGAGTGAGTAAAATGTGTAAGTATTAGTCAGAAAATAAAAAAGGGGGGGGGGGGGAATCAAATAGCTGTTGGGTAATGTGAGAAAGCAAAATGTTTGGACAAATAGGGAGCAGTTGGGTCAATGTGTGGGGAGGCAAGGCATGGCGTGGTGGGGAGTGAGTAAAATGTGTAAGTATTAGTCAGAAAATAAAAAAGGGGGGGGGGGGGAATCAAATAGCTGTTGGGTAATGTGAGAAAGCAAAATGTTTGGACAAATAGGGAGCAGTTGGGTCAATGTGTGGGGAGGCAAGGCATGGCGTGGTGGGGAGTGAGTAAAATGTGTAAGTATTAGTCAGAAAATAAAAAAAGGGGGGGGGGGGGGGGAAATAGCTGTTGGGTAATGTGAGAAAACAAAATGTTTGGACAAACAGGGAGCTGTTGGGTCAATGTGTGGGGAGGCAAGACATGGCGTGGCAGGGGAAATAGACAATAAATGTTAAAGGGGAAAGAGTGGGGCTAAATTCTGGCAGGGCTGGGCAAATGGAAATAAGGGGGCTAATAGGGCAAACTAAGGGTGGCTAGAAACAAGATTTAAAACAATGCTGTACAGATTAAAAACAAAAAACAAAAAAACTGTGGGTGTATCTTACCTTTAAAAGGGAGCAGGATAGGGTTAGGGTTAGGGTTAGGGGTTAGGGGTATAGGGATAAATACTACCAACCGGTCGACGACCGGTCTTTTTAAAGAGTTTTTTCAACTTTACTCCATGAAGGAAGGGTCGTAGAGAAAAATGGAGGACACACTCCAGATGCGCCTTTCGACGGCAGACACGCCTAAGTTGAAATTTTGTCGATCGGACTTACCGTTCAAAAGTTATTCCAAAAATAAGATTTTTTTTTGCTGTATCTCCGAAACCGGAAGTCTGAGCAAGTTGATTCCTCACTGTCGTCTTCGCCGACCCCAACTTTGGCACTGTGGATCAAGGTTATGAGTCTCTCAGACTTTCACTTCCGGAGTTATAGAGCAAAAGGTGTTTCCCCATTGACTTCAATAGGATTTTTTTTTTTTTTCCTAAGTCCAACCCTAGTGGGTTTTTTGAATGCTTCCTGGGAAAAGTTGTCAGAAGCACATTTCAGACCCTGGGGAATCTATTGGACACCCTTTTTTGGTACATTTTTTTTCAAGTCAAATCAACCCAAGTCAAGTCAAGTCAACCCAAGTCAAGTCAACCCAAGTCAAGTCAAGTCAAGTCAAGTCAACCCAAGTCAAGTCAAGTCAAGTCAACCCAAGTCAAGTCAAGTCAAGTTATTCCAAGTCAAGGCAAGTCAACCCAAGTCAAGGCAAGTCAACCCAAGTCAAGGCAAGTCAACCCAAGTCAAGTAAACCCAAGTCAAGTCAACCCAAGTCAATCATGCTTTGCCCCCATTGACAGGTTATGTTTAGTAGAAGTGTTTGATTCAGGTCATCTTTCATTATTGTAACATCGTGCTAACATGTTCCCCATTGACAGGTTATGGTTAGTAGAAGTGTTTAGGGTTAGGGTTAGGGTTAGGGTTAGGGTTAGGGTTAGGGTTAGGGTTAGGGTTAGGGTTAGGGTTAGGGTTAGGGTTAGGTTTATGAATAGGGTGTGGGTAATGGATGCATATGTTTTGCGTTGTTTTGCACTGGCCTAGAGGTCAATGTGGTGTTGTGTGCAGTGTAAGTGTCTGTATGTGTGAGAGTGGGAAGGGGGTAGAGGGCGGGGGCTGGGCTGGGATGGGGATGGGGGAGGGGTGGGGTGGGTGGGGTTTTTTTTAAAAGACAAAAACTAACAGGGGGAGGGAAGGAAACAGACAGGGAGACACAAGGGGGTAAAAACGTTTTTTATTTTTTAATTCAACTTTTCATTCAGCCCTGTGGGTAAAAGAGTATTTAATTTTAAAATCCACAGCCGCTCTGCTCTCTTTCTCTGGGCTGTGGACCAACCTGGATTCCCCTCCAAACCACAAGTCTTGAGATGTGCAATGTTGTGTGCTTGAAAGTGGGTGACTAGGTGTGTGTGGAGTTTGTTGTTGCGTATATTTCTGAGATGTTGTCGGAGGCGTATGCGGAGTGTGTGTTTGGTTTCTCCAATATAAATGATGTGGCAGATGGTGCAGGTGATGGCGTATACTAAATTGGGGGTGTCTAAGTTAAGGGGGTTGTTGGGGGCTGAAAGGTGGCTGTGAATGTTGGTGATGTAGTGCTGGGGCCTGAAATAAATGTTTTCTTTGGGAGTGGGGGGCTTGAGATGACGGGTGAAGGTGGTTCTGATGAGTAAGTCCTTGAGGTTTTTATTGCGTTTATAAGCGGAAATGATTGTGGTGTTCTGGAATGCAGGGAGTGTTGTTTGTAATGTGGTGAAGTTGTGTTTCAGTTTATGGTGTAGATGTTGTGTGTGTTTTGAGAAGGTAGTGATGAGGGGTAGGATATGTGTGTCTGCAGGGGGGTCAAGGTTAGGGTTAGGAAGGATGTCTGGTATAGAGTGTGATGGTACGGCTGGGCTAGGGTTGAGATCAGAGTTGGGGTGAGAGGGCGGGTTAGGGTTAGGAATTGGGTAGGGGTCAAGGTTAGGGTTAGGAATTGGGTGTGGGTCAAGGTTAGGGTCAGGAATTGGGTGTGGGTCAAGGTTAGGGTCAGGAATTGGGTGTGGGTCAAGGTTAGGGTCAGGAATTGGGTGTGGGTCAAGGTTAGGGTCAGGAAATGGGTGTGGGTGATGGATGTAATCAGTGTTTAATGGAAGGTGTGAGTTGGGAGGTGTGGAGGGCTGGATGACTTGAAAAGTGTCTGAGTGGGCCTGTGTGTGGCTGGGATGTTGTGTGTGAGGGATGTTTGAGTGGGTGGGAGCAAGACCGGACAGTGTTTCGTTCTTGATTGATCTGAGGAAGCGTTTTGAATAATGGCGTGTATGCAGGGCTTGGAAGAGGATTCTAATGGCGTGGTGGAGGTCTGAGGGGAATGAGCAAATGCGGTGAAAACGGATAATTTGTGATTTAATGATTGATCTAAATGTGTGTTTGGGGTGGTTGCTGTGTTTATGTAAAAGGGAATGTGTGTCTGTGGGTTTGAAATAAACTTTTGAACTAATGGCTTTGTGTGTGGGGGAGATGGGGGAGAAGAAGATGGTGGTGTCTAGGAAGTGTACCTGTTCTGGGTGAAATGTGGCCTTGAGTGTGATGTGTTGGTGATGGGAGTTGAGGGTGGCTAGGAAGGTATCGAAATCCGAAAGTGAGTGTGGCCAGGCTCCTATAATGTCGTCCAGAAAACGGAAATAGAATGTGGGTTGTAGGGGGCATTTGGCGAGGGCGGCTTGCTCCCACTCACTCATGTAAATGTTTGCATAACTGGGGGCAAATCTTTGGCCCATGGCAGTCCCATGAATTTGTAAAAAGAGTTTATTGTCAAATTGGAAATCGTTATGGGTGAGGCAGAGTTGAAGTAATTGTAGGAGGATGTTGTCTGGTCTGTCTGGGTCTGGGTGTTTACTGAAGGTGGTGCGGACGGCTTGGATGCCTGTGGTTGTGTCGATGTTGGTGTATAAACTGTCTACATCTAAGGTGAAAAGATGGGTGTTGTTTGGGACTACCATGGACCTGATCTTACTGAGGAAGTGGTAGGTGTCTTTGAGGTAGGAGGGATGTTTGGTGGAAATGGGGTTGAGGTGTGCGTCAATAAATATGGATATGTTGTATGTGGAGCTGTTGCAATCAGAGACAATGGGTCTACCAGGAGGAACTTCAAAGGGAATGGTCCAGGTTTCTGGGGGCTTGTGAATTTTTGGGAGGAGATAGAATTGGCGTGGGCGGGGGTTGTCTGGGCCGGAGAGGAAAATCTTCTGTTTGTGATTGATGTAACCTTGGTGGTAGAGGGTGGAGAGGTGGTGACGGATCTGGGACTGTGCTGAGGGTTGGGTGGACTGTGAGATGGGGCGGTAGTGTTGGATATTGTTGAGTTGTCTATTGGCTTCGGTGAGGTACTGATGGGTGTCCAAGATGACAATCTTGGATCCCTTGTCAGCTGGCTTGATGATGATGTTTGGGTTATTGCAGAGTTGTTTGATGGCCTGTTTTTCTGATGGAGTGATGTTGTTGACTGTGGGAAGGGGAGGGGGCCTTCTAAGGTGAAAAGTGAGGGTTTTCCTATCAGATTTGAGGTGCTTGAGGAGAGAAGTGTTGAGTTTGGAGGCGGGTGGTTCCCAGGTAGAAGGGTAGGTGAAGGGAGTGGGAGTGTGGGAGTTGTCTGTGCCAAAGTAGTCGTGTAGTTTGAGGCGGCGGTGAAAGTTGTGAATGTCCCTTTGAAGTTCCTCCTGGTTTTGGCGTGTGGTGTGGGGTATGAAGGTGAGACCTTTGTCCAAGAGTGATTGCTGTGAGGGTGTGAGGTGGAAGGAGGTGGAGAGGTTCAGGACAAGGTCATTTAAGGGAGTGGATGTTGATGGTGGGAGATGTGGTGAGGGGGCGGCAGTTGGAGGGGTAGCCAGGGTTGTGGTTGGAGCTAGTGTAAATTTAAGTAG
This sequence comes from Sprattus sprattus, assembly GCF_963457725.1. Classification (NCBI taxonomy): domain Eukaryota; kingdom Metazoa; phylum Chordata; class Actinopteri; order Clupeiformes; family Clupeidae; genus Sprattus; species Sprattus sprattus. The sequence continues at coordinate 9,534 of NC_137909.1, read as the reverse complement.
GTCTGCCAGTGTGTGAAAATTGTTTGTGCTGTGGTGGGAGTCCAATGTATGTTATCAGCTGTTGTGTGGAAGAGGTGTTGGGGGATAGCGGGAATGTTGGGGAAGTGTGATGCAATGTATGTGTTAAGGTCTGTGAGTGTTTGTTGTTCTTGTGGGGTGAGGTTGGGGGAGAAGTTGATGAGAGGGATGTGTATGAGGGCATTGGGGAAGACTTCGGTGGCTTGTTTGTATAGTGTGAGTAATTGCTTGTAGCTGGTGTCTTTTGACTTGTGATTTTTATTGTTAATGCCTACTGATATAATGACTGAAGAAACATGTGGGATGGTGTCTGTGTGTGCAAGCAGTTGTGCAAAGTGGTAGATGGCTGCTCCGGGGTAGCTGTCTATTTGTATTTGTGGGTGAGTGAATGGGGGAATGCGGTTGAGGTTGGAGTCTCCTAGGAAGAGGATGGGTAGGTGTGATCTGATTTTCCATTCCTTTAGCTTTCTGTTGGGGGCAGAGGTGGCATGGTAGGTAGGATATGACAGGGGAATGTTCTGGGGATGCTGATGCAGTGAGGTGGATGGGAGTGTTGAGGGATTAGTATGAGTGGTGTGTGGTGAGAGGGACGACCCCGGCAACTCCACAGCTTGGTGGGTAGAGGGCTCAGATACGGTTCTGACAAGTTGGTTAACTTTGTTAGACCGCTCCTTCATCAGCGCCCTCCGTTGCTGCAGAGGTGCCGGTGAAGCCCTCTCCTTTTCCTGTTCCTGTTGGGAAGATGGGGAGAGGGTGAGGAGATCGGGTGTAAAACTCACCGCAGGGTTCTGAATGGGTGTGTGTGTGTTTGTGTTTGTGTTTGAGCGGAGAGGGTCGGAAGAGTCTGGTTGGCTGTGTAGGGTGTGGTGAAAATCTGCTGTGGTAGCAGCTTTGGGATGTGGGGATAGTTGCTGTGAGAGAAGGGCAGTTAATGTAATGTATGGGGAAAGCCTGTTAATTGTTTTGCGGCATTGAAGGGGGAGTACTGGTGAGGTGTCAGGGATCAGTGTATGTGTTGTGGATGTGGGTGGTGAGGTGGGTGGGCTGGGTGGGGGGCTGGGGTCAGACCTCAGGTGGGTAGGAGAAAGTGGGAATTCCTGAGGGTCTGAAGGAGAGGGAGGGAGAGAGAGAGAGAGAGGGGGAGGTAGAGAGGGAGGGGGAGGGAGAATGTTGGGTGGTGTATGTGGAGTTGTCTGTGTGGCCAAAGCCAGGGAACTGGGGGGACTGAATGCTTGATGAGATGTGGTTTGTGGTGAATGTGTTGTGGATGTGGATGGTGAGGCGGATGGGTTGGTAGTGGGGATGGGGTCAGACCTAGGGTGAGTGGGGAGGGATGGGAATTCTTGATGGTCTGAAGGAGAGGGAGGGAAAGTGTTGGGTGATGTAGGGCAAGTTGTGTGTGTGACTGAGTTTGGAGGAGTGGTGGGACAGAGGGCTTGATGGGCTGTAGTGAGTGTAGTGTCTGAAAGTCTGAACCTTTTTCTAGCCCAGCCGCTGGCTATTTGAAAGGCTTGGTTATTGTAGGGAGATGTGGTCTGGAGAAGGGAGGAGATTTGTGAGGTGTAGTGGTTATGTAGAATGTGCATGTTTTGGTGCATCCAGTTTGTGGTGTTGTTATGTATGAGAGCTGCAGTCTGTGGTGTTGGGGCTGCTGGTTTAATGAATGTTGTCAGTTTATGTACTTGTCTGTTCATGCCTATGGGAAAGATGTGTGTATGTTGTACTGTGTCTATTATCTGTTTGTGGTGTGTGACTTGAATGAGTTTGAAGTAATGTTTTGCTTGCTGTCGTGTCTGGGGGTCCGGTTCCTGTCTGAGTGTGTTGGTGTATATGTCTGGTTGTTGGTGTGAGTGTGAGGGGTGGGGGTTGGGGAGCCGGCTGTTGGGTGTTGAGATATGCTTGTGAGTGAATGGAGGATGTGGGATGGGTTGTCTGTGTGTGATTTGTCTGTGGTTGGTGTGTGTGGTTTGTCTGTGGTTAAAGCGTGTTGTAGTAGTGTGGGGAGTGGGTAAGAGTGGTCTTGGGGTATGTATGCGGGATTGCAGACGTGGAACAGAGTAAAGGGGTAGAAGTGGAGGAATTTTTCTTGTGTAATGGTGGGAGCGTGTTGGTAATGGAAGGCTAGGTAATGTAGTGTGTGTTGGTGTAGGAAGTAAAGGTGTGGGCATTGCGGGACGTGTGTTATTTGTAGGTTTGGGAGGCATTGGAAAGGAAGGAAGAGTGTAGGGAGTAGCTGAGGGGTCGGGCACAAAGTGTGGTGACGATGGTGTGGGGTGAAATAAAACAAAGATCACTGGTACAATAAAAACGATATAAAAAAACCAAGAATCATTTAAAAGGAAAAAAACAAAAGATAAAGGTGGGTACAATGCAAATAAGGGTTGTTTGTGGAAGAAAAGAAAAGGGGGGGGGGGGTTGTTTTAGGGAGAAGTTATTCTGATTGAGCGAAATGGGGAGTGAGTAAAATGTGTAAGTATTAGTCAGAAAATAAAAAAAATAATAAAAAAAATAATAAATTTTGGGGGGGGGGGGGGGGGGGGGAAAGGGGGAAAACAAATAGCTGTTGGGTAATGTGAGAAAGCAAAATGTTTGGACAAATAGGGAGCAGTTGGGTCAATGTGTGGGGAGGCAAGGCATGGCGTGGTGGGGAGTGAGTAAAATGTGTAAGTATTAGTCAGAAAATAAAAAAGGGGGGGGGGGGGAATCAAATAGCTGTTGGGTAATGTGAGAAAGCAAAATGTTTGGACAAATAGGGAGCAGTTGGGTCAATGTGTGGGGAGGCAAGGCATGGCGTGGTGGGGAGTGAGTAAAATGTGTAAGTATTAGTCAGAAAATAAAAAAGGGGGGGGGGGGGAATCAAATAGCTGTTGGGTAATGTGAGAAAGCAAAATGTTTGGACAAATAGGGAGCAGTTGGGTCAATGTGTGGGGAGGCAAGGCATGGCGTGGTGGGGAGTGAGTAAAATGTGTAAGTATTAGTCAGAAAATAAAAAAAGGGGGGGGGGGGGGGGAAATAGCTGTTGGGTAATGTGAGAAAACAAAATGTTTGGACAAACAGGGAGCTGTTGGGTCAATGTGTGGGGAGGCAAGACATGGCGTGGCAGGGGAAATAGACAATAAATGTTAAAGGGGAAAGAGTGGGGCTAAATTCTGGCAGGGCTGGGCAAATGGAAATAAGGGGGCTAATAGGGCAAACTAAGGGTGGCTAGAAACAAGATTTAAAACAATGCTGTACAGATTAAAAACAAAAAACAAAAAAACTGTGGGTGTATCTTACCTTTAAAAGGGAGCAGGATAGGGTTAGGGTTAGGGTTAGGGGTTAGGGGTATAGGGATAAATACTACCAACCGGTCGACGACCGGTCTTTTTAAAGAGTTTTTTCAACTTTACTCCATGAAGGAAGGGTCGTAGAGAAAAATGGAGGACACACTCCAGATGCGCCTTTCGACGGCAGACACGCCTAAGTTGAAATTTTGTCGATCGGACTTACCGTTCAAAAGTTATTCCAAAAATAAGATTTTTTTTTGCTGTATCTCCGAAACCGGAAGTCTGAGCAAGTTGATTCCTCACTGTCGTCTTCGCCGACCCCAACTTTGGCACTGTGGATCAAGGTTATGAGTCTCTCAGACTTTCACTTCCGGAGTTATAGAGCAAAAGGTGTTTCCCCATTGACTTCAATAGGATTTTTTTTTTTTTTCCTAAGTCCAACCCTAGTGGGTTTTTTGAATGCTTCCTGGGAAAAGTTGTCAGAAGCACATTTCAGACCCTGGGGAATCTATTGGACACCCTTTTTTGGTACATTTTTTTTCAAGTCAAATCAACCCAAGTCAAGTCAAGTCAACCCAAGTCAAGTCAACCCAAGTCAAGTCAAGTCAAGTCAAGTCAACCCAAGTCAAGTCAAGTCAAGTCAACCCAAGTCAAGTCAAGTCAAGTTATTCCAAGTCAAGGCAAGTCAACCCAAGTCAAGGCAAGTCAACCCAAGTCAAGGCAAGTCAACCCAAGTCAAGTAAACCCAAGTCAAGTCAACCCAAGTCAATCATGCTTTGCCCCCATTGACAGGTTATGTTTAGTAGAAGTGTTTGATTCAGGTCATCTTTCATTATTGTAACATCGTGCTAACATGTTCCCCATTGACAGGTTATGGTTAGTAGAAGTGTTTAGGGTTAGGGTTAGGGTTAGGGTTAGGGTTAGGGTTAGGGTTAGGGTTAGGGTTAGGGTTAGGGTTAGGGTTAGGGTTAGGGTTAGGGTTAGGGTTAGGGTTAGGGTTAGAGTATAGGATGAAAGCGTACCTTGATACGCGTATCAGGCTCTTTTTTCAACTTTACTCCATGAAGGAAGGGTCGTAGAGAAAAATAGAGGACACACTCCAGATGTGCCTTTCGACGGCGGACACGCCTAAGTTGAAATTTAGGGTTAGGGTTAGGGTTAGGGTTAGGGTTAGGGTTAGGGTTAGGGTTAGGGTTAGGGTTAGGGTTAGGGTTAGGGTTAGGGTTAGGGTTAGGGTTAGGGTTAGGGTTAGGGTTAGGGTTAGGGTTAGGGTTAGGGTTAGGGTTAGGGTTAGGGTTAGGGTTAGGGTTAGGGTTAGGGTTAGGGTTAGGGTTAGGGTTAGGGTTAGGGTTAGGGTTAGGGTTAGGGTTAGGGTTAGGGTTAGGGTTAGGGTTAGGGTTAGGGTTAGGGTTAGGGTTAGGGTTAGGGTTAGGGTTAGGGTTAGGGTTAGGGTTAGGGTTAGGGTTAGGGTTAGGGTTAGGGTTAGGGTTAGGGTTAGGGTTAGGGTTAGGGTTAGGGTTAGGGTTAGGGTTAGGGTTAGGGTTAGGGTTAGGGTTAGGGTTAGGGTTAGGGTTAGGGTTAGGGTTAGGGTTAGGGTTAGGGTTAGGGTTAGGGTTAGGGTTAGGGTTAGGGTTAGGGTTAGGGTTAGGGTTAGGGTTAGGGTTAGGGTTAGGGTTAGGGTTAGGGTTAGGGTTAGGGTTAGGGTTAGGGTTAGGGTTAGGGTTAGGGTTAGGGTTAGGGTTAGGGTTAGGGTTAGGGTTAGGGTTAGGGTTAGGGTTAGGGTTAGGGTTAGGGTTAGGGTTAGGGTTAGGGTTAGGGTTAGGGTTAGGGTTAGGGTTAGGGTTAGGGTTAGGGTTAGGGTTAGGGTTAGGGTTAGGGTTAGGGTTAGGGTTAGGGTTAGGGTTAGGGTTAGGGTTAGGGTTAGGGTTAGGGTTAGGGTTAGGGTTAGGGTTAGGGTTAGGGTTAGGGTTAGGGTTAGGGTTAGGGTTAGGGTTAGGGTTAGGGTTAGGGTTAGGGTTAGGGTTAGGGTTAGGGTTAGGGTTAGGGTTAGGGTTAGGGTTAGGGTTAGGGTTAGGGTTAGGGTTAGGGTTAGGGTTAGGGTTAGGGTTAGGGTTAGGGTTAGGGTTAGGGTTAGGGTTAGGGTTAGGGTTAGGGTTAGGGTTAGGGTTAGGGTTAGGGTTAGGGTTAGGGTTAGGGTTAGGGTTAGGGTTAGGGTTAGGGTTAGGGTTAGGGTTAGGGTTAGGGTTAGGGTTAGGGTTAGGGTTAGGGTTAGGGTTAGGGTTAGGGTTAGGGTTAGGGTTAGGGTTAGGGTTAGGGTTAGGGTTAGGGTTAGGGTTAGGGTTAGGGTTAGGGTTAGGGTTAGGGTTAGGGTTAGGGTTAGGGTTAGGGTTAGGGTTAGGGTTAGGGTTAGGGTTAGGGTTAGGGTTAGGGTTAGGGTTAGGGTTAGGGTTAGGGTTAGGGTTAGGGTTAGGGTTAGGGTTAGGGTTAGGGTTAGGGTTAGGGTTAGGGTTAGGGTTAGGGTTAGGGTTAGGGTTAGGGTTAGGGTTAGGGTTAGGGTTAGGGTTAGGGTTAGGGTTAGGGTTAGGGTTAGGGTTAGGGTTAGGGTTAGGGTTAGGGTTAGGGTTAGGGTTAGGGTTAGGGTTAGGGTTAGGGTTAGGGTTAGGGTTAGGGTTAGGGTTAGGGTTAGGGTTAGGGTTAGGGTTAGGGTTAGGGTTAGGGTTAGGGTTAGGGTTAGGGTTAGGGTTAGGGTTAGGGTTAGGGTTAGGGTTAGGGTTAGGGTTAGGGTTAGGGTTAGGGTTAGGGTTAGGGTTAGGGTTAGGGTTAGGGTTAGGGTTAGGGTTAGGGTTAGGGTTAGGGTTAGGGTTAGGGTTAGGGTTAGGGTTAGGGTTAGGGTTAGGGTTAGGGTTAGGGTTAGGGTTAGGGTTAGGGTTAGGGTTAGGGTTAGGGTTAGGGTTAGGGTTAGGGTTAGGGTTAGGGTTAGGGTTAGGGTTAGGGTTAGGGTTAGGGTTAGGGTTAGGGTTAGGGTTAGGGTTAGGGTTAGGGTTAGGGTTAGGGTTAGGGTTAGGGTTAGGGTTAGGGTTAGGGTTAGGGTTAGGGTTAGGGTTAGGGTTAGGGTTAGGGTTAGGGTTAGGGTTAGGGTTAGGGTTAGGGTTAGGGTTAGGGTTAGGGTTAGGGTTAGGGTTAGGGTTAGGGTTAGGGTTAGGGTTAGGGTTAGGGTTAGGGTTAGGGTTAGGGTTAGGGTTAGGGTTAGGGTTAGGGTTAGGGTTAGGGTTAGGGTTAGGGTTAGGGTTAGGGTTAGGGTTAGGGTTAGGGTTAGGGTTAGGGTTAGGGTTAGGGTTAGGGTTAGGGTTAGGGTTAGGGTTAGGGTTAGGGTTAGGGTTAGGGTTAGGGTTAGGGTTAGGGTTAGGGTTAGGGTTAGGGTTAGGGTTAGGGTTAGGGTTAGGGTTAGGGTTAGGGTTAGGGTTAGGGTTAGGGTTAGGGTTAGGGTTAGGGTTAGGGTTAGGGTTAGGGTTAGGGTTAGGGTTAGGGTTAGGGTTAGGGTTAGGGTTAGGGTTAGGGTTAGGGTTAGGGTTAGGGTTAGGGTTAGGGTTAGGGTTAGGGTTAGGGTTAGGGTTAGGGTTAGGGTTAGGGTTAGGGTTAGGGTTAGGGTTAGGGTTAGGGTTAGGGTTAGGGTTAGGGTTAGGGTTAGGGTTAGGGTTAGGGTTAGGGTTAGGGTTAGGGTTAGGGTTAGGGTTAGGGTTAGGGTTAGGGTTAGGGTTAGGGTTAGGGTTAGGGTTAGGGTTAGGGTTAGGGTTAGGGTTAGGGTTAGGGTTAGGGTTAGGGTTAGGGTTAGGGTTAGGGTTAGGGTTAGGGTTAGGGTTAGGGTTAGGGTTAGGGTTAGGGTTAGGGTTAGGGTTAGGGTTAGGGTTAGGGTTAGGGTTAGGGTTAGGGTTAGGGTTAGGGTTAGGGTTAGGGTTAGGGTTAGGGTTAGGGTTAGGGTTAGGGTTAGGGTTAGGGTTAGGGTTAGGGTTAGGGTTAGGGTTAGGGTTAGGGTTAGGGTTAGGGTTAGGGTTAGGGTTAGGGTTAGGGTTAGGGTTAGGGTTAGGGTTAGGGTTAGGGTTAGGGTTAGGGTTAGGGTTAGGGTTAGGGTTAGGGTTAGGGTTAGGGTTAGGGTTAGGGTTAGGGTTAGGGTTAGGGTTAGGGTTAGGGTTAGGGTTAGGGTTAGGGTTAGGGTTAGGGTTAGGGTTAGGGTTAGGGTTAGGGTTAGGGTTAGGGTTAGGGTTAGGGTTAGGGTTAGGGTTAGGGTTAGGGTTAGGGTTAGGGTTAGGGTTAGGGTTAGGGTTAGGGTTAGGGTTAGGGTTAGGGTTAGGGTTAGGGTTAGGGTTAGGGTTAGGGTTAGGGTTAGGGTTAGGGTTAGGGTTAGGGTTAGGGTTAGGGTTAGGGTTAGGGTTAGGGTTAGGGTTAGGGTTAGGGTTAGGGTTAGGGTTAGGGTTAGGGTTAGGGTTAGGGTTAGGGTTAGGGTTAGGGTTAGGGTTAGGGTTAGGGTTAGGGTTAGGGTTAGGGTTAGGGTTAGGGTTAGGGTTAGGGTTAGGGTTAGGGTTAGGGTTAGGGTTAGGGTTAGGGTTAGGGTTAGGGTTAGGGTTAGGGTTAGGGTTAGGGTTAGGGTTAGGGTTAGGGTTAGGGTTAGGGTTAGGGTTAGGGTTAGGGTTAGGGTTAGGGTTAGGGTTAGGGTTAGGGTTAGGGTTAGGGTTAGGGTTAGGGTTAGGGTTAGGGTTAGGGTTAGGGTTAGGGTTAGGGTTAGGGTTAGGGTTAGGGTTAGGGTTAGGGTTAGGGTTAGGGTTAGGGTTAGGGTTAGGGTTAGGGTTAGGGTTAGGGTTAGGGTTAGGGTTAGGGTTAGGGTTAGGGTTAGGGTTAGGGTTAGGGTTAGGGTTAGGGTTAGGGTTAGGGTTAGGGTTAGGGTTAGGGTTAGGGTTAGGGTTAGGGTTAGGGTTAGGGTTAGGGTTAGGGTTAGGGTTAGGGTTAGGGTTAGGGTTAGGGTTAGGGTTAGGGTTAGGGTTAGGGTTAGGGTTAGGGTTAGGGTTAGGGTTAGGGTTAGGGTTAGGGTTAGGGTTAGGGTTAGGGTTAGGGTTAGGGTTAGGGTTAGGGTTAGGGTTAGGGTTAGGGTTAGGGTTAGGGTTAGGGTTAGGGTTAGGGTTAGGGTTAGGGTTAGGGTTAGGGTTAGGGTTAGGGTTAGGGTTAGGGTTAGGGTTAGGGTTAGGGTTAGGGTTAGGGTTAGGGTTAGGGTTAGGGTTAGGGTTAGGGTTAGGGTTAGGGTTAGGGTTAGGGTTAGGGTTAGGGTTAGGGTTAGGGTTAGGGTTAGGGTTAGGGTTAGGGTTAGGGTTAGGGTTAGGGTTAGGGTTAGGGTTAGGGTTAGGGTTAGGGTTAGGGTTAGGGTTAGGGTTAGGGTTAGGGTTAGGGTTAGGGTTAGGGTTAGGGTTAGGGTTAGGGTTAGGGTTAGGGTTAGGGTTAGGGTTAGGGTTAGGGTTAGGGTTAGGGTTAGGGTTAGGGTTAGGGTTAGGGTTAGGGTTAGGGTTAGGGTTAGGGTTAGGGTTAGGGTTAGGGTTAGGGTTAGGGTTAGGGTTAGGGTTAGGGTTAGGGTTAGGGTTAGGGTTAGGGTTAGGGTTAGGGTTAGGGTTAGGGTTAGGGTTAGGGTTAGGGTTAGGGTTAGGGTTAGGGTTAGGGTTAGGGTTAGGGTTAGGGTTAGGGTTAGGGTTAGGGTTAGGGTTAGGGTTAGGGTTAGGGTTAGGGTTAGGGTTAGGGTTAGGGTTAGGGTTAGGGTTAGGGTTAGGGTTAGGGTTAGGGTTAGGGTTAGGGTTAGGGTTAGGGTTAGGGTTAGGGTTAGGGTTAGGGTTAGGGTTAGGGTTAGGGTTAGGGTTAGGGTTAGGGTTAGGGTTAGGGTTAGGGTTAGGGTTAGGGTTAGGGTTAGGGTTAGGGTTAGGGTTAGGGTTAGGGTTAGGGTTAGGGTTAGGGTTAGGGTTAGGGTTAGGGTTAGGGTTAGGGTTAGGGTTAGGGTTAGGGTTAGGGTTAGGGTTAGGGTTAGGGTTAGGGTTAGGGTTAGGGTTAGGGTTAGGGTTAGGGTTAGGGTTAGGGTTAGGGTTAGGGTTAGGGTTAGGGTTAGGGTTAGGGTTAGGGTTAGGGTTAGGGTTAGGGTTAGGGTTAGGGTTAGGGTTAGGGTTAGGGTTAGGGTTAGGGTTAGGGTTAGGGTTAGGGTTAGGGTTAGGGTTAGGGTTAG
>NC_137908.1:33544087-33563087 GCF_963457725.1 Sprattus sprattus | reverse complement strand
CTCCACCTGCTAGTCGTAGCGTATCGCATTCGTCTCGGGTCAATGTCAAACTTCTTTGCTATTTTTTCTCCCGAATGTTCTTCAGCAATCAGCATACACCGTCTCTTTGAATCTAATATCAAAGTTACGTAAGTCTACTACTGCTTTATGATCCCTTCTGGAAAAAGTAACCTAGCAAACTAAAACGTTACAGATAAACAACAGCAGGCTGTACGATACGTGCATTTAGGCTAAACAATAACGAATTCGCCTAGTAGCCTAGTCCTACGTGGCAAACAGCCCATGAAATTAGCCAACAATATTATTTAATAAAATATTAAACATGAGGAGAACATGTATTTGTGAAATGCATTCAATTAAATTGTGATGTCTACTTTGAGCTGACGGACTGATGCTGGTAGGCTACAGTATAGGCTACTTTATTTTACCCCCGGCTTGTATTCGGGGCCCGGCCTTTATTTGTCCGTATGGACCACGACCCCGGCTACTATCTGAAGCCCGGCTTCTAATTGAATCCCGGCCTTTATTTGAGGATTTACGGTATTTCACCCGCTGTATAGCCACACAGTGTAACAAATTAAAGAAATTGAGTTCTTCAGCACTGTCACAGTAGTGTAATGAAACAGTTGGCAAGAACTGGAAGTGAGATTTTGAATGCTAGCCCTTTTGGTTTAGAAGGATTTTGTGATGTCACAGTTATGAGTGAAGGCAGATTTCTTGATAGGCTAAACCATACACAACTCTGTCTGGAACCACACTGCACTGGGAGGACACCATGATTTACAAGGACTTTGTGATGTCACAGTTATGAGCGAAGGCAGATTTCTAGATGGCTACACCATACACAACTCTGGCATCACACTGCACTGGGAGGACACCATGATTTACAAGGACTTTGTGATGTCACAGTTATGAGCGAAGGCAGATTTCTAGATGGCTACACCATACACAACTCTGGCATCACACTGCACTGGGAGGACACCATGATTTACAAGGACTTTGTGATGTCACAGTTATGAGCGAAGGCAGATTTCTAGATGGCTACACCATACACAACTCTGGCACCACACTGCACTGGGAGGACACCATGATTTACGAGGAGTTTGTCAGTGATCCACAAGAAGCCATATATCCAGATTAATTATTATGCGTTTGTTAAACTGAAGTCTGTGTTTTATGAAAGGTTTAATCTTCTACTTTACAGGATTGCAGAGTTGCTTCCACCAGGGAGGTGGCAGCGTCATCCTTGCCTGACGTGAGCTCAGAGAAGGTATAGTACATTTATGTGATCTGCAAAAGGGTTATTAGATATTTGTAGTGAATTTCCATCTATAATGACGGATGGAAACTTTTAAATAACCTTAACCTGTTACTGCTTTAACGCCCCCTAATGGACCCGGGGGCGGGCCCGTACTGGATAAATCGCCAAAACAAATCCTGAAAATTCTATTTCTGAAAATATGATTCAAACTCCCATTTAATATTTTTTTGTGGTAATCCAACTATGTGTAAACCGATTTTCAGTTGTCTACATGCATCCGTTACAAATAAATACAATTTTAAACACACCATGACACATCCTCATTTTTTTCATATGGAGCAGCCTCCTCCCATAACTAAGCCATTTAAATGTGTTTCTGCATTATCCGTACCTTAAATAACGTTATAGAACATTCATTTACCTTCAAAACATCTAAAAAAACAGACTTGAACTGCATGGTTATGTCCATAAAGTTGTTTATTCACTTGCTCACGACATTGAGAAAAAACGTTCACTTTCTTGTATGTTTCTGATGACGATCTCCTCGCTCTCTTCCTGACAACACTACACGAAGTTATCACGTGATGTTATATATAGTTACAAAGCTTAAGACCCCCTCTTTCAGAATCTTTGGATTTTATTGGCTGTTAAACACATGTTTGTCATGAGTGACAGGCATTACCACCAATGGCATCAGCTCTCAATCGTGAAGCTGCTCAGGCATGTCCTATCATATCACTTTACACTTCTTGTAAGACTTCTCGGTAGTGATTGACACCTGTTTTACCGAATAATAGAGATTCTACCAAACAAGTAGGTAGGTCATTTGCCCTGATTGCTCAGTCCTGGAGTTTAGATTTTTGAAAGCGCAACTCAAGAGTCTCAGCTGCGCTCCCGGTGCGTAAATGGGCCATTTTGTTTACCTTCAAATGCGCACAGCAAGTGGTTTGGTCCACACGATCCTGAGGGCTTGTTTGTGCATATTTTTGGCTGCAATTTGTCTCCCTTGTACTCATCCATCATGGCAAGACGAGGATTGCAGATGAGTGAAATACAATGGATGATTTTTGATGATTTTCGGGGAAGCCAGTGGACTAAGCATGGACTAGCATGCTAGCATGGACTCAGCATGGACTAGCATGCTAGCATGGACTCATTGGAAGAGTGAATGGAATCGATGCCATCCTCGATGCGTAAGTAATTTAAACCAACTACTTTTCAGTGCATACCAGTAAGCTATGCATATGCCTTATTCTCTTTAGTGCTTTATTTTTTTTATCATTGTGGGATGTAGTTTGCTAGTAATGGATATTGGTTACCATGCTGCTGCTGTATTTACGTAGCTGCAATGTAGACTACAACATACTAACATAGCACAACCTGCTTCTTGCCTCAAAACGCATAGAAATGTTTTATTTACATCTGCTAAATGAATAATGCCTATGTTATTATCACACTTCAGCTTGACTATGGTGTTTTTTACATATGTTTACATTTTACATATTTGTGCATTAGCTTAGTAAATAACATGAAGCAAAATTCAATTGTAAGGCATGACCCAGTCAAAATATTTATATTGTCCAACGTTTTTATCTTGCAGTGACCCAGCCCCAGCTCCAGTTCCAGCTCCAGCATCAGCATCACCCCCACCACCACCCCCGTCGCCACCACCACTACTACCAGCTGCATAGCCTCCAACAGTGACACAATCCAATTTCAAAAGAAATTATAATATTAGTCTAAAATGGAGTTATATATGTCTGTACAACGAAAAAAAACAATGAATTACAATGAGAACATTTTTTTTATGCATTTGGAGAGCTTGGAAAGGTTTTGGACACTTGGAGACGCCTGAATGCACCATTTAGATATTGCTGTGCAACACCTGGACATTTTTAGATATCTGCTCCAAAATTTGTACTTTGTTTCTCAGGAACATGTTGAATCAGGAAATATAGAACATGACAGAATTTTCTTCCCTTGAAACCATCCACACACTGTCAAACATAAAAATGAAAGGCGTTTTTTACATTTTTGACATTTTGTTCTGTATATGATGCTTTGAAATTGATACTTAATGATGAAAATAAAAGTCAGGAGGTGAATGCATGTCTTGGCCCATTTGTCTTCTTCAATTTAAGATATGAATGATCTTTGAATCATGTGTACAACTTCAGATATTGAGTGTTATTATGTGTAAGTACAAATCGTTCCAAATTAAGGCGAAATATCCCACTGCAGTAACAGGTTAAACTGTTGAAACGAAAGAGGTCCATTTGCATGATATAATAGCTAGTTATCTAGCTGATCTTAGTAACACATTGCACTGGAAGGACAATATGGTTCACAACCATTTTGTGATATCACAGTTATGAGCGAAGGCAGATTTCTTGATAGGCTAAACCATACACACCCCATCACCCCATCTCAACACCCCACCACACAACCTCCACATCACCTCCACACCCCACCACACACCTCCACACCCCACTAAACACCACTACACCACCTCCCCACCCCACTAAACACCACTACACCACCTCCACACCCCACCACACACCTCCACACCCACCCACACACCTCCACACCCCACTAAACACCACCTCCACACCACACTTCACACCTCTACACAACACCACACCTCCTCCACACACCACTACACCTCCACACCCCACTACACCACCTCCACACCACACACCTACACACCCCACTAAACACCACTACACCACCTCCACACCCCACCACACACCCCATCACCCCACTAAACACCACCTCCACACCACACTTCACACCTCCATACCCCACCACACCTCCTCCACACACATCCACACCCCACCACACACATCCACACCACACCACCTCCACAGACCACTACACCACCTTCACACCCCACCACACACATCCACACCCCACTACATCCCCTACACACACCACCACACACATCCACACACCACTACACCACCTCCATACCCCACCACACCTCCTCCACACCACCTCTACACCCCACCACACCACTTCCACAAAACATATTTTACTACACAAACATAGCTCAAAATCACAAAACATACATGATACACCTTTATATGGATTTGGATAGGTTTTTGGGTATATTTTGGAGAGGCATACAGACCATCATATGTGTTCTCACAAGAAATTACAATATACTACACTGAAATTAATGCAGAATGGTTTGCTGTAGTACAGAAGGCAAGAAAAAAGTATGAATGCTTGAACATTAAGTGTTTTATGGGTTTTTTTCTGACAAATATTTTAGTTTTGATGCTTTGAAATGTTAACTAAAATGACATTATAAAACACTTTAACTGATTGCATTTGATGGAGCCATATATATTCAAGTTTGAAATAAAACTGTGAAATATAAGCGGAAATTGTCAAAAAGACCCTTCTGAACTAACAGGTATTTGCTTTTAATTAATGAAATAAATCAATTGGATGTTTCTTGTGTAGGCACTTCAAGATGTCACCCTGAACTGTGGATCCAGGTCTAAAGGTCAGTAAAGGAACAAAGAACCATAGAGTTTATTATACATTATTATACAAAAGGTATTCTAGTGACTTTTACATTATTATGGTAGGTTTCTCAGTTGTATTCTGTACTGTACTCTTTTTTTATATGTACATTTTCTTGGGCTGTGTTTTGTTGATTTTAGGACAGTGACACAATCCAATTTCAAAAGAAATTATAATATTAGTCTAAAATGGAGTTATATATGTCTGTACAACGAAAAAAAACAATGAATTACAATGAGAACATTTTTTTTATGCATTTGGAGAGCTTGGAAAGGTTTTGGACACTTGGAGACGCCTGAATGCACCATTTAGATATTGCTGTGCAACACCTGGACATTTTTAGATATCTGCTCCAAAATTTGTACTTTGTTTCTCAGGAACATGTTGAATCAGGAAATATAGAACATGACAGAATTTTCTTCCCTTGAAACCATCCACACACTGTCAAACATAAAAATGAAAGGCGTTTTTTACATTTTTGACATTTTGTTCTGTATATGATGCTTTGAAATTGATACTTAATGATGAAAATAAAAGTCAGGAGGTGAATGCATGTCTTGGCCCATTTGTCTTCTTCAATTTAAGATATGAATGATCTTTGAATCATGTGTACAACTTCAGATATTGAGTGTTATTATGTGTAAGTACAAATCGTTCCAAATTAAGGCGAAATATCCCACTGCAGTAACAGGTTAAACTGTTGAAACGAAAGAGGTCCATTTGCATGATATAATAGCTAGTTATCTAGCTGATCTTAGTAACACATTGCACTGGAAGGACAATATGGTTCACAACCATTTTGTGATATCACAGTTATGAGCGAAGGCAGATTTCTTGATAGGCTAAACCATACACACCCCATCACCCCATCTCAACACCCCACCACACAACCTCCACATCACCTCCACACCCCACCACACACCTCCACACCCCACTAAACACCACTACACCACCTCCCCACCCCACTAAACACCACTACACCACCTCCACACCCCACCACACACCTCCACACCCACCCACACACCTCCACACCCCACTAAACACCACCTCCACACCACACTTCACACCTCTACACAACACCACACCTCCTCCACACACCACTACACCTCCACACCCCACTACACCACCTCCACACCACACACCTACACACCCCACTAAACACCACTACACCACCTCCACACCCCACCACACACCCCATCACCCCACTAAACACCACCTCCACACCACACTTCACACCTCCATACCCCACCACACCTCCTCCACACACATCCACACCCCACCACACACATCCACACCACACCACCTCCACAGACCACTACACCACCTTCACACCCCACCACACACATCCACACCCCACTACATCCCCTACACACACCACCACACTCATCCACACACCACTACACCACCTCCATACCCCACCACACCTCCTCCACACCACCTCTACACCCCACCACACCACTTCC
Organism: Sprattus sprattus; assembly: GCF_963457725.1. NCBI lineage: Eukaryota > Metazoa > Chordata > Actinopteri > Clupeiformes > Clupeidae > Sprattus > Sprattus sprattus. The sequence goes on along the minus strand of NC_137908.1, from coordinate 33,556,832 downwards.
ACAAAACATATTTTACTACACAAACATAGCTCAAAATCACAAAACATACATGATACACCTTTATATGGATTTGGATAGGTTTTTGGGTATATTTTGGAGAGGCATACAGACCATCATATGTGTTCTCACAAGAAATTACAATATACTACACTGAAATTAATGCAGAATGGTTTGCTGTAGTACAGAAGGCAAGAAAAAAGTATGAATGCTTGAACATTAAGTGTTTTATGGGTTTTTTTCTGACAAATATTTTAGTTTTGATGCTTTGAAATGTTAACTAAAATGACATTATAAAACACTTTAACTGATTGCATTTGATGGAGCCATATATATTCAAGTTTGAAATAAAACTGTGAAATATAAGCGGAAATTGTCAAAAAGACCCTTCTGAACTAACAGGTATTTGCTTTTAATTAATGAAATAAATCAATTGGATGTTTCTTGTGTAGGCACTTCAAGATGTCACCCTGAACTGTGGATCCAGGTCTAAAGGTCAGTAAAGGAACAAAGAACCATAGAGTTTATTATACATTATTATACAAAAGGTATTCTAGTGACTTTTACATTATTATGGTAGGTTTCTCAGTTGTATTCTGTACTGTACTCTTTTTTTATATGTACATTTTCTTGGGCTGTGTTTTGTTGATTTTAGGAACTCCAAAGAGGTGGTCAAATCTGAAGTTGCAGCTGTTATGAGGCACTCCAAGGGTCACATAACTAGAGGATATTTGGCCAAAAAGGCAGAGTGCCACCAGTGCCAAACAGATGAAGAGCCTGTCCTCAGAAACAGAACAGTCCAAAATATTAGAGACTTTGTAAGAAACAGAGACATGAAAAGAGAGAAGTCTAGAAGTAATGCTGGTCTAACAATTCAAGGTTCAGGTAGACAATTTTGAGTGTGGTCTGGACTTTTGTTGAGCATTTCTACTTCCTTGCCTATCTCTCCAGGAAGAAAAAGTTCTCTATAAACCCTTTTAGTTTTTAGGGTGGTCTTGATTTGTCTGTGTTTTTTATTAAATTTCATTCAGGAAAATGGATCATTTGTTCTACTCATGTGTATCATTTGTGTTTGGTATAATAGAACTGTGTCAATATTTTCAGAGTAAACTGTTGAAATGCTCCAGGAGAAGGCTGAGATTGATAAATACATGTAGAGGTAGTTTATGCATACTACTTCACTGAATTTTGTGGCATCCAGTCCTCGCAATCTTTCACTGACAAACCTATGCCTTTTTATGTGATTAGTTGGCAACAACGAACCGTTACAAAAAGACTTATTTTATTTTAGACTTATCTGCTTGGTCTGTGTAGCCCTTCAGCTACCTCCGATCTACCTCCCGGAACTGTAGGAATTTACAATGAACTACACATGGCAGCCAAAATACTTTTACATAGGACCACTTAGCTTTGCTTGTGTGTATTAGTATGTGTGCTTTTAAGACCTGTGGAGTTTGTAAATGCTTATCCATACTGAACACATCGATGAGGCCATTCTCCAGTATGTACTAACATATGGTTTTCAAAAATACTTTTCTACAGTGGGCACATTTATGAGGCTTCTCTTCAGTGTTTTGCTTTTCTTTTTTTTTTTTCTTATGTTACTGATGATGGGTAATATAGTAGTCCATAGTGATGAATGAGAAATTGCCATAAATGGGGAAATTGTTTTTTCATTTAAAAAAAATAGATACAATATAACCTGTTCCTGCAGGATTAGTTGCAGCTATTGGAAAGAAATTACATCATTATCTATATACACTGCCTATTGTATTATGGTACTCTTCATGATCGTCAGATACATAATGACCCTGACATGGTGGAGAATCACTTAAACCACCATAAACTATGTGTTTTCTGAAGGTTAAAGAACTGTACAAGTGATTTAACATCACTTAAGACACATTGCATCTTAATACACTTTTACTCACCACTTTCTGTGCACACTGTCAATTACATTTATTTATATAATGACCCCTGACATGGTGGAGAATCATTTAAACAACCATTAACTATATATACCACCAGCTATTTAACATCACTTTAGTTCTATAAGGAAAAATCTATGAATGTTTTGAAAGTCAAAAGTCAGTAATATTTTCTTTGAAATTCGCCATTACTAAAATGCTTATAATGTGTGAATATTGTCAAAACTCTCCATGTTACCTCATAAATAGCCAAATAACCTAATCAGATCAATAGTTCTCGGGGTCTGGTTCACGGTATAAGGTGGGCTGTGTTAGGAAGGGAAACAGTATCTACCTAGGAATGAAAGATGTGAAGGTCTGCAGACAGGACTGACCATTCTAATGTTAATGAAAGTGGTGTAAATGTTTTGTATTTTAGCGATCCAGACACTACGAGTATGATTCAGCAATGACTTTATTGGCCGTTATAACTTCCGCTGAACACATACGACACTATAAACATGAACACATTAAAACATACTGGTCATTACAGTATTCTTTTGAGGAGGGTTCATAAGTTGAAAGTATATGGAAAACACCAATATTCTTCAGTTCTTAGACTGTGACAAGCCATCTCTAGGCTTGCAATAGCACACTTCAATTTCTCCATCAAGCTGGTCGAGTAATTCCAAAGTTTTTTCCGAAAAATGTCACAATAATTAATTGTGCTTTTTTCTAACTGCCTTATTCATGACTTTATTACATTTCTCCAACTCTGAAGTAGCAACTTTGGAACTTGTAAACATTTAGAGACCACCTTAAATCCAAACTGCAGATACCACAATTTCAGTTTACCTGGCAAGCAGGTATTATCAATGGTACTGATACATAAACTGGTACCTAAAAACAATGTTGAACTACACAACAATGATATGACCACTGGAACTCTCACAAGATGATGATGATGTACTATTTACATAGCGTGAATAGTAAAACTTGTTAGTGTATACATACTTGTAGTTGTCAGCCATGTTGACACCATACTGTCCAAGTAAAACACACAGTCCTTGCAGTACAGTGTGTAACCAGAGTTCTGTGTACTGTTATGGATATGTTAATTCAATATGCTAATTAGATATGACGCGAGAATGACATCACAGCGTCCTTGCAATTCATGTGTCCTCGCAAGCCAGGTTTGTGTTCAGGTAGGACATGTCCCTATAACTTGGTGAAAACTCTTGTTGTGTAAAAAATTGAGTATCTTGATTGGTAGGTGATACAAAAAAAAAAAACCTTGCTCTTCGATGCACAATTTTTTCTAATCATTTTTATTCAACTTTGGTAGCTCTAGACTAAAAGGAAAGGGAAGTACCCGTAAACCACTTTTTTTTCAGGTTGAGGAAATTTGGCCTCCTAATCCACCAAGACCTGTATAGGTGTGTGTGTGTGTGTGTGTGTGTGTGTGTGTGTCGTATTATCTAAGATTTTTACCATTACCAGAATGTTTTTTGTGTTGTTTAGATATGACTCTGCGAGTGTGCTGCGAGTCCTGCAAAATCCTTCTAAAACAAAGAAAATCTCTTCAGGACAAACTGGAAAGTTCCAGGAGGGAATTGGAGTTGGTAATGCAGCATCTCCGGGTCCTCAGACGCCGGGCCCTCAACAGAAACCGGGTCCTACCCAGAAGAATGCGCGTAGTGGAGGAGGCAGGTTCCAGCTGCAGTTAACCCCCAAATCCCTAATGTGCACGCGCACACACACACACACACACACACACATACACACAGACACAGACACAGACACACACAGACACACACACACACACACACACACACACACACACACACAACGTTCGCCGTGTGTGGTTATGTTTGGAATTGTTTGTGTTTGTTTGTGTGTTGTATTTGCTATTTTTTAATATATCTAAATAAAACAAAGTTTGAAGGTATTTTTCTGTGTTTGAATCTTGATTTTGCTGAGGGTCACACACCAGCAGCGATGACTGCTCTGTGTCTTGTTTTAAGTCACAGAGAGCCCACATGGCTAACTTATGTACCAGAGTAGGCCCCATATGCCTGCCGTCTATTAAAGGTCACTGAGGGTCAAACACACAAGGGAGAGCACCAGTATGGACTTAGGCAAAAAAACTGCATTTTTTTTCAGTTATTATTCTCAAATGTCCCTTTTGTATTCTGAATGTCAGTTATGTTCCCAATTGCCTGAAAAATGAGTAACAGTGACTCTCTTATGATGGACCAGCAAAAAAAAAATGTCCTTCTGGTTGGGGATCGAACCAGCCACCTTCTGGTTAACAGCCACAGCTGCCGACTACACGACCGGCTAATTTTTTTTAGACCTGAAAAGATTCTGAAAAGATTTGGCCAATCACGTTCGCACCAGTTTGCAGAGTTGATAACAATTGACCAATCACGGCAGAAATCCTGGAGAGCGCCGTCGGGCAGCACGCACGGCAGAAATGCTGGAGCGTGACGTCAGGCGACGTCACTTAGCTGACGCTGGACCTGGAGGGGGGGGCGGGCAAATCGAAAATGCAAACCTCTGGATAGCTCAAATAGCCAGAAGATGCGTCCGTAATTCAAACAACTTCAAGGAAGCAATCCTCCCTCTAAAGCTGTATCAAGTTAAATAAACCGAGGAAATGTGTCGACATGGTGAGTATTTACACATTAACTACACTGCTGAATGGGATAATTGTTTTGTGTATAGCTAGCTTTCTACCTTTAAAACGCTATAATTTATCTGACTAAAATGTCGCTATATTTTAGAGATGTTGCTTTTGGCGACATAGATGCATACAATTAATTTTTAAATGCATGACAATAACATAAGTCGTATACCTGCAGATCGTATTTACTTTAATTATTGAAGTCATTTCCCCTTGGTTTAGCTAGCTTTTTACCTAAGCTGCTTTCTCTGACTGCAATTTCGCTTTTGCTCATGCCTTTGGTCTGCTAATATAATCTGTTAGTCTTGTACGATATAACTTGAAGTATTGAAGTATTGAAGTAATTATTCCCGTTGTTGTCATTTCGATTTATTTAGCTATATAGCTATCTTATAATCACTCTGTTATCTGTACTGGAATTACGCTAGTCCTCGTCAAATAACGTTAACTATATTAAGGGTGCTTTTACGTGGGCTATGAATGAATGATAACGAAATGTTTTGACTGTGAATAAGAGTATTTTATGCACAATCGCTTAAATTCAGATGTATAAACGAAATATTGAGAGGCTGTACAGGTAATGGCAGGAAAGGGAGACAGTGGTGAGGAGGGGGGTTCACCTGTGTGGAGAATAGGGCTAATACTATTACAGGGAAGATGGTCTGCTCTTCATGGATTTATGTTATTTTCATTCATTAAAAACAATGTGCAATTACTATGTCACCAAAGGCAAAATCTGTGAAGTCACACAAGGCAATGTCAGAATCAGAATGGTTGGCACGTTTGAGAAAGTTTGCCAGCACTGGATCCTGGCCTGCCGGGGGTGGGAACAAGCCAGCACCAAGGCAGAAGAAGTGGTACGAGCTGTATCAAAGGGTATGACTATATACATGGCACAGTATAATGTATTTATTGTTATTAAGTCATTATAACATGTATTAAATAGGATAAAAGGCAATGTTCCCACAAGGAAATCCAAATGTAAAAAGCAAATCAGTTACATCATATCTCTGTGACTACACATACGAAAATGAAAACTCAAACAATTGTATAACTTTTATTTCTAGATTGAAAAATGTCCAATGCAGACACAAGGACAGAGGTCTTTGTTTGGTCTAGTAAGGGCGTGTGTTTGTGGATTCCACACTCAGAAGGTAACGCTGGTCAATTCAAGACTCAAAAAGTGTGTGTGTGTGTGTGTATCAATATGCAAACTAATTTGTGATGTCTCTACAGCCAACTGGAGCAAGTACTGCCTCTGGGCAGCAGTCGGCACTAGTGGGTCCGGTTCAAGGCACTGCAGGGCAGCAGACGGCAGCAGCCAGGCAAAGTCCTACTGGGCCTGCAGGGCAGCAGTCGGCAGCAGTGGGTCCGGTTCAAGGCACTGCAGGGCAGCAGACAGCAGCAGCCAGTCAAAGTCCTGGCCAAAGGGCCTTAGGTTCATTGCTGGTGTCTGTGGGCCGTAAGCACCCACCCCCACATATTTTAATGGTATTTGGCCTCATAAATTGACCATAAATATTTTACATTTTGTTCACTGAATGATAATTTGTCAATATAGTTCTCTCACGACACAGACGTTTGCCTTGTTGCTTTTCAGTTGAACAAGTCAAGATTTGGTGGTGCTCATGTTTCTGCGGCCAGGCCAGGTAAATAGATTGACCCAGTTTGAATAGAGACTGATTGATTGAACCTACACATGATGTAGTGTAGTGTATTGTATTCATTGTTATGTATGCTCTTATTTTACAGAGCCAAGTCACCATCCCCACCGAAAGCAGTACCACTTTTCCAGCCAGCAGTGGCGGACCTACCATTAAGGCGAACTAGGCAACTGCCTTAGGCCCTCACCCAGCAGAAAGCCCACGATAAATTGCCCACCCAGGCACTGATGGGACGGCCTAAGTCCATAACCAACCGGCCCTCCCGCAGATATCGTCGGTTGCGACAGTTTTCCTTGCTTAAGCGAATACATTATATACCTGTCATGATAACCAACGGGATTCACTGTCTGCTATTTATACTACTCCTAGTGACCTGTATTCACACTCATGGTTACTATTGTCTTACTATTTTCTAATCTCCTCCGTCAGTCTTACTATGTTTATTTGTTATTAAATGTTAATCACTCTAGCCTAATACTTGCATGTCTCGCTCGTAGACACCTTTAACACCCCTACACACACACACACACACACACACACACATAATCACACACCCAGCATGCAACACTACCATTACCACTGATGTTTACACCCCATCGTATGTTCTGTTCTGTTCATTTCTACAACAAAGTTCAAACCAGTGGCGGCGGACCTTAAGGGCGATTGTGGCGACGAACTGCTTTCAGGAAAAGGAGATTTTTTTCTCTGTCGGCGTACTAATTAAGATAAATTGACAACAAAACAATTAGGACTTCCTACACCAAATGTATCGATTCAACAGGTTTCTATAAAGGGTGGAACCCTACATCCAAGAATTGGAACGAAAGAAAATCATGGCTAGCACGCTGTGAAGTGGCTAACGCGGTCTGTATTTCTTTATTTGTAGGCTACCGCTGTCACTTTTCATAGGTTGTACAGTGTGAATGTTCGCTTTTTGCCCTAACACTGAGTTATTTTCTTTGTGAAGACTTAGTTAGCTTTTGTAAGCCAATACTTTCGAGATCAGTCAATAAATATAGTTGGTTTTGACTTATATGTTGCCCCCTTCTTTACGTTGTTACTGGACATTTATGTGTCCTGTAAAGCTATGTTGCATCATACAACATTTGAGACATGTGGATAATGAAAAAGTGGGATAATTTAATGCGGAGCCAAATCATGTTGTATCATGAATGCAACTTTCTTCCATATAACTAGCTACTGTAGCTATGTAGGTAGAGGGGAAATATTTTGATTGTGTGCTGCCATCTACTATACAAAAAGGTATTGCTGTATGAGTTAATCAGCCTACAAAAAAAATGATATTGCTTAATGTAGGTCGCCCTAATCATTATCAAAAAAATTGTGTACTCTTTCTCTGCTGACATTTATTCCTAAAGGCTCTGTAGTTATACATATAGGCCTAACCATCTGATACTAGCCCAGAGTTAAGCATATTCATCTAGCAAACTATAGGCCCTACCTTCCTTGGAGTGTTACAATAGCCAGTATCATTTTATTCCATGTGTCCATCCAGGCAAATTTGTGGATCCAAATGTTATTAAAAAACATATATAATGTTATTTCTTTGTAATCATCCAAAATTATGTTAAGTGTATGGGTATTTTGCATACATTGAGCGGGCAACGCGCCGTATATTAAGTGGGCCGCTCTGACAGACAACTCCCGGGCCACTTTTTCCCCCCAGTCCGCCCCTGCTTTGAGGTGGCCCTTTTTTTTTGCATTAAAAGGACGGATGAAGAGGGCCCCTGGCTATGTTTTCGCCTTAGGCCCCCAAATGACTAGGTCCGCCACTGGTTGACCCGTCCACCAGGAACGCTCCCCAATAGCACTACGATGATGCGCAGCTCTCCCCCCACGAGGAATTTACAACTACAAAGGGACACAATACAAACAAACAAACACTTAGAGCAGCCCACATGCCATTCAGTTGGGAGAACCAGTGACAAACCAAATGACCAGTGTGGTGGAAGTAAGAACCTCCCTTTTGCCTGGCAGCTGGAGGTTGTTGAGCAGTGTGTGAGTGTGTGTGTGCATGTGTTCTAAATGCATCTCTGTCTTTGTGTAGAGAGTTGAGGTGTGCGTGTGTACCTGCCTCTGTGTTTGTGTGCGTCTGTGTGTCGTTCCTGCATGTGCCTGTCTTCCTGTGACTGTGCGGCATGCTTGGGTGCCTGCTTGTGTCTGCGTGGCTCTCCTGCCTTTACCTCCGCGGCGTGCCTGCCTGTGTCTGCTTGGCTCTCCTGCCTTTACCTCCGCGGCGTGCCTGCGTGGCGTGCCTGCCTATGCCTGCGCGGCGTGCCTGCAAGCCTGCCTGCATGCGTACACCTGGGTGTGTATCTGTGTGTGTTCGGTGCCTGTGTGCGTCAGTTTGTGCGTGCGTGTCTGCCTACCTGCATCTGTCTGTGCATGCCCGGTGGTGGGTGTCTGTGCGTCCTGGCCTGCATGTGCCTGCCTGCCTGTGACTGCGCAGCGTGCGTGTCTGCCTGCCTGTGTCTGTGTGGCTCTCCTGCCTGTGCCTACGCGGTGTGCCTGCCTGTGCCTACGCGGCGTGCCTGCCTGTGTCTGCGCGGCGGGCCTGCAAGCCTGCCTGAATGCTTACACCTGGGTGTGGGTGTGTATCTGCGTGTGCTCGGTGCCTGTGCGCATCTGTTTGTGCGTGCGTGTCTGCCCACCTGCATATGTCTGTGCGTGCCCGCTTGTGGGTGTCTGTGCATCCTGGCCTGTATATGTGCGTGCGTGTGTCTGAGCGTGTGTGCATGTTATACCTGCATCTATGTCTTGTAGGCCTTCTCTGTCTAGAGTCTGAAGCACTTCCCCGGACAGCCTCTGGCTCTCCCTGCCTTCTGCTGGGCTGATGCTTTACAGAGACTGTCAGCAGCAACGACTCCACCCCGATAAGGGGGTTTGACACCTGTAAACACAGACACACACACACATTCAATTAGTTCCCTTGATATGAACTAAAGAGGCAGGAGGCAACAGCAACTCCAAATAAACTTGGTAGGTGTGTTACCTTCCTGCCAATGACAATCCACTCTGTGTCTGCCATCTCCTCGTGTGACTTTAAAGATGTTGCCTTTGGTGACATATGCATGCACATTGTTTTTAATGCATGACAATAACATAAATGCAGGAACATGAAGAGCAGACCATCTACCTTGTTATATTAATAACCCTATGAAAAACACAGTGGTGGCAAAAGCCACATAGGCTATACTTTGTCCATGTTTGAAACACAGCTCATGAATTAACCACACTACATATTACTAACAGATAACATAAGCAAAGGATTTGCTGATGAGAACGAGTGAAATTCCATGACATCAACAGTGAGAGTAGCTACCTAAACATGTGTAAAAGAGACTGTATTCATATGACTACCTCCCAATAAATTTGTTTATACATCTGAATTGAAACGATCGTGTAGAAAATACTGATTCACAGTCCAAACATTCTCATTCATTCATAGCACTCGTAGCTAAAAGCCTCCTTAATATAGCTTACTTCCAGTAAGATAAGGGAGTGTTTGTAACTTAGCTATATGGCTAAATACATCGATACGACAACATAAAACAACAGTGATTGTAGAAACCTAAACATTTGTAAAAGAGCCTGTATTCATATGACTACCTCCCAACACATTATTTTATACATCTGAATTTAAACGATCGTGAAGAAAATACTGATTCACAGTCCAAACATTCTCATTCTCATTCATAGCCCTCATAAGCCCCCATAATATAGCGAACTTCCAGTCATAAGGTAGTGTTTGTAAAGTAGCTAGATGGCTAAATACATGGATACGACAACATAAAACAACGGGTGAAATTAATTATAACTTAAGTTATATCATACAACACTAACAATTAACATTAGCAATGGAAACGCTGATGAGAACTAACGAAATTCCAGTCCGATAACAGAGTGTTTGTAGCGAAATTCCAGTCGGATAACCAAGAGTGTTTTTTAAGGTTGAAAGCTAGCTAAACATTAGAGGTTAAATTGGTTCAGTATCTAACAGCAGTGTGTTAAATGTGTTAATACTCACCAGGTCAAGATAATCTGCCTCGGTTGATTGCCCGTAGTTTAACTTCACTCTTTGAATTACCTGCACGTAGCGTAAACCATGTGACGTCGCCCCTCCAGCATTTCTCCTGACGTTGCTCTGCAGGATTTTTGCCGTGATTGGTCAATTGTTCTCAACTCTGCAAACTGGTGTGAACGTGATTGGCCAAATCTTTTCAGAATCTTTTCAGGTCCAAAAAAAATTAGCCGGTCGTGTAGTCGGCAGCTGGGGCTGGTAACCGGAGGGTGTCCGGTTCGATCCCTGACCAGAAGGAAAAATGAGAAAATTGCTAATTGTTCAGCTTTTTGCTGGTTTTTATATGGTTAAAAAGGGACGTTTGGGTAGGGACAATTGGGAACATAACTGACATCTGAGGCACTTTTGGGACATTGGGGTTTCGGAGAATAGTGCATGTTCGTCGGACTGACTATTTTGGCTCGGGGGGGTCTACCATGGAGCTCGCGCCACTACCCCCAACTTTTTGGGACAATTGAGAACATAACTGACATTTGAGAAGAATAAAAACCACAGTAACAGTGACTCTCTTAAGGTAAAGTAACAGTGACTCTCTTAAGGTTTATATTTTGCTGGTTTAACCGGCCGGGTTGGGAGTTCTTTCTGTGGGGCAGCCGTGGCCTACTGGTTAGGGTTTAGGGCTGGTAACCGGAGGGTTGCCGGTTCGATCCCCATTGGGACATTTGGGTAGGGACAGTTGGGTTAGGACAATTAGGAACATAACTAACATTTGAGGCACTTTCGGGACATTTGGGTTAGGACGTTTGGGAACAAGCCTTGCCCGCTTTGCGACATAGTCCGATCTCGAGACAATCGGACATTGCCTCATGAAAAAAGCTTAAATCAAAAATCTTGGTCGCAAAAAATTCCAAGGGAATAGGGAGGAGACGAAAATGTTGTGAGAAATGCTTGGAACCTGTACCATCACGGTAGCATAGCGGGTAGGGTACAGCACTACGAACGTGAGAAGCAACGGTTCAAAACCCGTTAAGTGCAAGATATACAATATCACCTGAAAGCCACCGGTTCGATACCCGCAACAGGCACTCTTGTCCCAGGTTACTGAATAGCTCCCCTTGTATCAGAATAAACCTGACTCTCTATGAACACAAGTCATTCTTTATTCCCTACGAATCACCCACACTGGATCCTCCTCCCCATTCAATAATTTATTATTTGGAGGCTAAAACTTTTTTGTGCTGAAAGGCAGCTTACTATTTATAATTTAGTTGTACTTAATATGTATAATGTTGCTGGCAACCGTGTTATTAAAGCAATAAGGTACTCGACAGTTGGGTTAGGACAATTGGGAACATAACTGACATTTGAGGCACTTTCGTGACATTTGGGTTAGGACGTTTGGGAACATAAATGACATTTGAGAACTATAAATACAAAACCTAAATTTCTGATGAATGAAAGTATTGATGAACCTGAAACCCCACCCCTCCCCTTAATTGAGGGATGGGCTTTCGAATGAACCCACCCTAAAGATGCTACGTGCTAAGAGCAAAGAGATACAATGATTTAAACTTTTTGGCCTGAAGGGTTCTAAGGTTTTTCATACATTACTTTGGCCATGAGGGTCACACAGGGATGCAACCACTATGTACCCCCACTAAAGTGACCATGGCCTTTCCAACGAGCCTAATGTTGAGTTTGTGCGACCTTGCCTTGCAGAGATACTTTAATGCCAGATGTCACATTTTATGGACTCATAAATCTGGAATGGAGGGTAGAGCGGTCACAATTCTTATGCCGCTACCTTAATTCAATCATTTCCTTTCCAACGAGACCATGTTCAACCTTGTACGTTATTGCTGGACCGAGGGAAGGGAAAGGTACAACCTGGGACCATGGGACATTTGAGGCACTCTTGGGACATATGGGTGCCCGAGAATGGTGCATGGTCGTCGGGCTGACTGTTTTGGCTTGGGAGGGTCATGGAGCCCTCGCCACCACCCTCAACTTTTTGGGACATTTGAGAACATAACTGACATTTGAGAAGAATAAAAACCAAGGAAAGTAACAGTGACTCTCTTAAGGTAAAGTAACTACTAGTCTCTTCCAAATATGCAGGGACGTTGCGTCTTTTGTCCAGGGAACACCGGTTCGAACGGCGAGACGCAGGAACCTTCCTATGGCTAACTCCGTCAGGGAACCTGTGGCCAAAACGAAACCAACGCAGGCTAGTCCGACCTTAGGCGCTATGCGACATAGTCCGATATCGAGGCAATCGGATATTGCCTCATGAAAAAACCTTAAATCAAAAATCTAATTTCCAAGGGTGGAGAGGTAAAAGCTTATGAGAAATGTTTGGGACATTTGGGGGGCTTTTGGGAAATTTGGGTAGGGGATTTGGGTTAGGACAATTGGGAACACATCTCAAACTGCAATCACTTTTATCACC
>NC_137908.1:33531587-33539087 GCF_963457725.1 Sprattus sprattus | reverse complement strand
ACGCATCCGCAGCCCCCCGTGAGGGGAGCCAGTCAGCGCTCGTTTGCATGTATTAGCTCTGGAATTGCCACAGTTATGCAAGTACGGGTGGGAGCGATCAAAGGAACCATAACTGATTTAATGAGCCATTCGCAGTTTCACTGTCACGCCGTGTGCACTTAGACCTGCATGGCTTAATCTTTGAGACAAGCATATGTTACTGGCAGGATCAACCAGGTAGCTGCAGACAACCGGTGCAGAGCGGTGACCTCCCCGAAGGGAAGCCGCCACCCCCGTGGGAGTGTTGTGCATGCAGAGAGGTGTGGACCAACTCTGAGCGAGAGGGTACCGGGAGGACTTGGAGATAGTGTTTCAAGGCAGACCGGGGGGTTGGGGCGGTGAGTAGCCGGAGCCAACATCGCCTTTCCCGCCGCGGCCACCTGCTTCGGACGGCTCGGGTAGACGGGGCGTCTGAGTCTCGCTAGAGAGGGGTTCGGCGCGGTGACAGAGAGCTCCGTAGAGCCCTCGGCGTCCCCGGCCTGGAGGCTGACCGCGGTGGCGGGGAGGTGGGACCTGTGAGACAGGGTGCCTCCCCTGGCGGGTCACGGTTTCCAATCGGTCAGAAGGTATAGGAGAGGAGAGGGAGGAGAGTGTGGTCAACAGTCCGCTTCAAACCGCTTGAAAATCGGACACTCAGAGGCTGAGTTAACTCTCGTGGAACTTTTTTTATTTTTCGTTCTGAGCCTAAGTCCACTTTTTTAGGGTGCTCTCGATTTCGCGCCGTCACCGGTGGCAAAACATCTTACTGTGATCCTCCAGGCCTTAGGGGGATTTTCAGAAGGTGTCTGAGAAAGGTGCATGGTCGTCGGACTGACCGTTTTCGGTCGGGAGGGTATTTTGTGGAGCCCTCACCACCACCCTCAACTTTTTCGTACCCATGGTTAACCAAAACCCTACCCATGGTTAACCAAAATGGACTTAGAAAAAATCCACAGTTTTCAGACCTCCAGAGGGGTAGGACCCTGCTCAAAGGTGTCCGAGAATACTGCACCTTCAGCGGACATGCCATGAGCCTCTAGACCCCTCTATATCCTCCAGGAGGACCAGGATTTGAGGAACATGTGTCCGAGAACAGTGCACCTTCAGCGGACTGGCCCTGAGCAGCTACACCCCTGGTTACATCCTCCACAGGCACCAGGATGTGACAGAATGTGTCCGAGAATAGGTCACCTTCAGCGGACTGGCCATGTGCAGCTGCACCCCTAGTAACATCCTCCACAGGCACCAGGATGTGACAGAATGTGTCCGAGAATAGGTCACCTTCAGCGGACTGACCATGTGCAGCTACACCCCTAGTTACATCCTCCACAGGCACCAGGATGTGACAGAATGTGTCCGAGAATAGGTCACCTTCAGCGGACTGGCCATGTGCAGCTACACCCCTAGTTACATCCTCCACAGGCACCAGGATGTGACAGAATGTGTCCGAGGACAGAGCACCATCAACGGACTCTTTACCAGCTTCGAGTCCCTTGTTTTCGACTTCCAGAGGCACCGGAATGTCAAAAATATGTGTCCGCATAAGATGCACCATCAACGGACTCTTTACCAGCTTCGAGTCCCTTGTTTTCGACTTCCAGAGGCACCATAATGTCAAAAACCTGTGCCCGCTAAAGATGCACCATCAACGGACTCTCTGCGAGCTTCGAGTCCCTTGTTTTCGACTTCCAGAGCCACCATAATGTCAAAAACATGTGCCCGAGAAAGATGTACCATCAACGGACTCTCTATGAGCTTCTGGGGCCTTGTTACAATCCTCCAGGAGGCTTCTGAAAAGGAGCTCTCTAGTCACGAGATGGTACCCCGTGGCAAAACCTCTCTTTGGCATCCTCCAGGCTTAAGGGGAATCCTCAGAGAGTGTGCGAAAAAAGTGCACTGTCGTCGGACTGACCGTTTTGGCTCGGGAGGGTAGGCCATGGAGCTCGCGCCAGCACCCCCAACTTTTTTTACCCATGGTTAACCAGTAACTATGAGTCTCTTAAGGTTCCATAAGAGAGTCATACTATGACTCTCTTATGGAAAAGTAACTATGACTCTCTTAAGGTTTTCATTAGTCTCTTAAGGTTTTCATTAGTCTCTTAAGGTTTTAATTAGTCTCTTAAGGTTTTCATTAGTCTCTTAAGGTTTTCATTAGTCTCTTAAGGTTTTCATTACTCTCTTAAGGTTTTCAATAGTCTCTTAAGGTTTTCATTACTCTCTTAAGGTATTTATTACTCTCTTAACACTAAAAGGTCTATATCCCTCATCCGGGATATTTTTATTTTTGAGTTTTCGTCTTAGAGACATAAAAAGAACAACCACGGAAACATTGAACCCTTTTCTAATATTATTGCTGAGGTCTTCTAGAATGGAATCATATATTCCATTTGTGCATCAATGTTTTTAGTTAAGCAAAATGTACAAAAACATCAAGGCATGTCAGACAACTTAGAAAAGTCTAAAAGGCCTTGGACCTTAGAGTGTTAAGGTTTTCATTAGTCTCTTAAGGTTTTCATTAGTCTCTTAAGGTTTTCATTACTCTCTTAAGGTTTTCATTACTTTCTTAAGGTTTTCGTTAGTCTCTTAAGGTTTTCATTACTCTCTTAAGGTTTTCATTAGTCTCTTAAGGTTTTCATTAGTCTCTTAAGGTTTTCATTACTCTCTTAAGGTTTTCATTACTCTCTTGAGGTTTTCATTACTCTCTTAAGGTTTTCATTAGTCTCTTAACCTGTTGTACCAGCAGGGCGTTTTTTCACAATTTCCACCCATTTTGCTCTGTTGTCTCTCTCACATTTAAAACTTGAATATCTCTGGTTCTATACATTGCATAATAACCATTCATTGCTTAAATTAAAGAAGACACTTGGGCCATCAACTGCAATTAGTTAAAGTGTTTATTATGTCATTTTAGTTTACATTTCAGAGCAGTAAAAGTAAGAATTGTCAGGGAAAAACACAACAACCTTTTTTTTTTTTTTTTTTTTCAGTATAGAACTGGGTTTTGAATGTCAGAGGAAACCAAAACCTTTATTTCCTGATTCACCAACATCTTGACAGTGTGTGTAAAAAAATTGAGGAAGATAGACAAAAGTTTACAAGTGCTACCCATCAGTTTCCACATGATGTCTTTTTAGCCGTCTCCAAGTGTCTCATAACCTCTCCAAAGTCACCAAATACAAAAGTCACTGAATATCAAGCATTCAAACTTTTTTCTTGCCATCTGTACTACAGCAAACCAATTTGAATTAATTTCAATGTAAACATTTGAATTGTACTGTATTTTCTTGCAAAAATATACATGATGGCCTTTGGGCTATCCAAAACCTACCCAAACCTACCCAAACCCACTTAGAAGTAGGCTACATCATCACAAATGTTTTTTGTGGTTTTGTACTTATTTGAAGTGAAGCCTGTCCTGGTGTTTGTTCCAGTGGTCTCAGTCTTTCATAAAATAAAATCAAAATGAAAAACCTTCAAGCTGGAGGCCTTGATGGTCCTGGCAGGTCAAAGAGCTTAGGGGTGTTGGGAGAGGACAGGTGTGTCTTGTGCAGGGACATCTCTGGAGGGAAAAAATCAATTGGCAAATGTTATACAAGCAACCCAGCGAAAATAAAACAATAGATTACTGAGTAAGCATAACTGTACATCTCCAAAACAACTTTGTAAAATAACAAAACACAATATGCAACTAAACATAAGATATATGCAACATGGTGACTAGATCTTGATATAATGGGGTGGGGTTAGGTGCTAATTGCGTAGTTGTCTGTGAGACAAAAGAGAATATACAGCCGCGGAAAAAATTAAGAGACCACTTCAAAATTATCAGTTTCTCTGGTTTTACTATTTATTGGTATGTGTTAAAGTAAAATGTACATTTTAGTTTTATTCTATAACCTACTGGCAACATTCCTACCAAATTTCAAATAAAAATATTGTCATTTAGATCATTTATTTGCAGAAAAATGACAATTGGTCAAAATAGCAAAAATGATGCAGTGTCTTCAGATCTCGAATAATGCAAAGAAAACAAGCTCATATTCATTTTTAAACTACACAATACTAATGCTTACACTTAGGAAGAGTTCAGAAATCAATATTTGGTGGAATAACCTTGATTTAAAATCACAACTTTCATGTGTCTTGGCATGCTCTCCACCAGTCTTTCACATTGCCGTTGGGTGACTTTACGCTACTCCTGGCGCAAGAATTCAAGCAGCTCGGCTTCTTTTCATGGCTTGTGACCATCCATCTTCCTCTTGATCACATTTCAGAGGTTTTTTATGGGATTCAGGTCTCGAAATTGGGCTGGCCATGACAGGGTCCTGATCTGGTGGTACTCCATCCACACCTTTACTGGCCTGGCTGTGTGGAATGGAGCATTGCCCTGCTGGAAAAAACACTTCTCAGAGTTGGGGAACATTGTCAGAGCAAAAGGAAGCAAGTTTTTCTTCCGGGACAACGTTTTACTTTGCCTGGCTGAGGTTTGTAAAAGACCATAAGGATTGAAAAAGCGGACTGGAGGTTCTTCTAAGTTCGTCTTCTCTGATGAGTCCGATTTCACAGTAGGTGCAAGACTCTCTGGCTGGTAGGCCTCTCTAGGTCTCCGTCTAACCATCAGATGACCATGTGTTGGGCAAAGCTGAAAATTGGACTCATCAGAGAAGACGAACTAGAAGACCCTCCAGTCCGCTTTTTTCAATCCTTATGGTCTTTTACAAACCTCAGCCAGGCAAAGTACAACGTTGTCCCGGAAGAAAAACTTGCTTCCTTTTGCTCTGACAATGTTCCCCAACTCTGAGAAGTGTTTTTTCCAGCAGGGCAATGCTCCATGCCACACAGCCAGGCCAGTAAAGGTGTGGATGGAGTATCACCAGGTCAGGACCCTGTCATGGCCAGCCCAATTTCGAGACCTGAATCCCATAAAAAAAACCTCTGAAATGTGATCAAGAGGAAGATGGATGGTCACAAGCCATGAAAAGAAGCCGAGCTGCTTGAATTCTTGCGCCAGGAGTAGCATAAAGTCACCCAACGGCAATGTGAAAGACTGGTGGAGAGCATGCCAAGACACATGAAAGTTGTGATTTTAAATCAAGGTTATTCCACCAAATATTGATTTCTGAACTCTTCCTAAGTGTAAGCATTAGTATTGTGTAGTTTAAAAATGAATATGAGCTTGTTTTCTTTGCATTATTCGAGATCTGAAGACACTGCATCATTTTTGCTATTTTGACCAATTGTCATTTTTCTGCAAATAAATGATCTAAATGACAATATTTTTATTTGAAATTTGGTAGGAATGTTGCCAGTAGGTTATAGAATAAAACTAAAATGTACATTTTACTTTAACACATACCAATAAATAGTAAAACCAGAGAAACTGATAATTTTGAAGTGGTCTCTTAATTTTTTCCGCGGCTGTATATCTTGATGTCTTGGTTACAGAGTCTGATAATACATACTAATGAGAATTCTCTAGGGTTGATGGGATGAGATCAGGGAACAAAGGGTGAATACGGAGGTTTTGATAGCAGGAATTAGGCTGGTTTATCGAGGTGCGAATGGGTCAGGTGCGTGTCCGTAAATCAAAGTTAATTTACAATAGTATATTTTGCTCCATCAGCCGTATGAGCATTTCTTACTATGTAAACAACACTATTAGTTCAATTATATTACTACTATTATAACACTATTACTATGTAAACAGCAAACAAATAAGACCAGGAAAACGTGCTATACAAAATAACCTATTCGTGATGACGGTTGCATCCACCCACATAACATAAGTAGCTTAGCCTGCTTGCTAGCATTCCTGCTTTTTAGTCAGATACTACTTGGTAATACTCTCGTGGAAACATACCGAAATGCATGCTCTTAGTAGTTAATGCAGATATGTACTTACATGTCAAGGACACCGTCAATGCTATATTCCCAATCCAACTCCTCGTGGGATTGCCCCATCTGAGTTATCATCGGCCAATTCAAAGTGTCCTTCGCCGTCATAAAACAGGAACTCTAAAGCATGTTAGGTGGTTTATTTCTTCATTTTTGAATGAAGGAAAAGACAATAATGCAATAGAGGATATAAACTAATCTAAACTATAGGACTAGAATATAAATTAGATCTGAACTCGCACGAAACTCTTACTTCAGCTGCCTTGTGTACGCTGTCGCCGTGGTGATGACGGACTCAATGACCTGTGTCATTGCGCACAGTCATGAATCTTGATTTGTCGGTTACGCACTATCCAATCAGACCTTTACATTACTCAACGACAGGCAAAAAAGGTACCATTTTAAACCTGAGAATGTGTACTATTGGATAAAAAAAGTGTCAATCAGGTTTTAGTAACGTGATAGGAGGAATAGTCATTTTCGTAAAACCAGCATTCAAACCAAAGTTAGGTTTCAGTGTGTAGTACGAAGGTAAATGTATTAAGAACAAGGAATTGAATGTTCTTCGGCGAAAAATAACAACACAGTTTCATAGAGTACATATATGGCTTTTTTTATTAAGGTATGTTTCAGGAAAAAAACATTTGTCTTGGCCGCGAGCAGTTAAGGAAAATTCAAACACGTTGCTAAAAGAGGTGGGGGGAGGTCCGTGTAACGCCAGCGTCTCGTGCTGAATGAAGGGGTTAAGGTTTTTATTAGTCTCTTAACCTGTTACCTCTGAAGCGCCCCCTGGTGGAAGCGGCGGCGCCCCGGAGCTGATAACAATTTAATTAGTGTATGTAGCCACAAAAATAAAAAACATTTCACTATAAACAGATGTCTTTTCTGAGTAAGCACTAATACTGCCACAAGCACACGTAATATCAAATGCCTGTGTCCAACAGTTCATTGAAAAAAAAAATTCAGAAAAACGTGATGTGCCCCCTGCAGTTTCCCCCCCTCCTGACGTCTTGTCAAACTAATTGTCCATTAAAACATACTATCTTTGCCAAAATGTCGTATTTTCTGCCATGAAACAATCGTTATCTATCCAAACAACTAAATTATGACACTGAATAGTTTAACTGAGGATATTATTGTAGTTTATTTATGTACTCACATCACAGCACAAAACGCATTGTCATTTTCAATATAATATGATCTCAATCTTCTCGAACTCCTTGAGGCTATGATACGTCTTTTTTTTACCTAAATATACCTTTATAATCAAAGCCATATATCTCTTTTACAAAACTGTGTAGTTTTTTTGGGCCAGAGTAAAGTTTTATTCCTTGTTCTACGTTCATTTTCATGTTTACTACCGATCATCGGTGAGCTAATGCACGACTTCCGGTTTCACGAAAATGGTTGTTATTCGTATCAACTCGTTGGAAACTGATTGACACCTATTTCAACCAATAGTACTCATTGTCAGGTTTAAAACGATGTGCATATTGTCTGTGTTTGAATAATGCAGAGGCCTGATTGGATTGAGCGTAACTGCCAACTCTCAATATAACTCAGCATGCGTCACGCGCGCAACTCAGC